>NW_024080977.1:1388497-1724952 GCF_003009895.1 Hyaena hyaena
CAGCGTGAGCAGGGGAGGGTCAGAGAGAGAGGGAGTCACAGACTGAAACAGGCTCCAGGCTCTGAGCTGGCAGTTAGCACAGAGCCCGACGCGGGGCTCGAACCCACGAACCGCGAGATCATGACCCAAGCGAAAGTCGGACGTTTAACCGACTAAGCCACCCAGGCGCCCCAGTTCAGTGTCCAGCTCTTGATTTCAGCTCAGGTCATGATCTCAGCTACTGAGGTTGAGCCCCACATCAGCCTCTGCATTGACAGCATGGACCTTGCTTGGGATTCTCTCTCTCCCTTTCTCTCTCCCTTTCTCTCTGCCTCTCCCTGACTTGCATGGGTGTGTGCACTCTCTCCCTCTTGAAATAAACTTTAAAAATAATAAGGAGAAAGAAGAGGTAGAAGATTAATAATTACCTAATGTATTTTAATATGTAATGAGAAGTTTACAGTCATGTGGATGAATTTGTGATCAAGATGGAGAAAACCAAACAGAAATATAGCAGTTTATTAACTCTAGGAAAAACAAAAACAAAAAGAAATGTAATGACAGTATAATACACAGTATAGCCATAAATATCATATGAATATTGAATATTTAAATAAAATTACAATATAACTATGTTGGGAGGTTAGGGAGGAAAAATGTAAAGGAGCTAAATTTTTGTCTTCTGAAATAGGAAGTCTGTAGGAAATTGGAAAAAAACCATGAAATAGTAAAAACATAGCTGTGTGTAAATCAAAACCACAATGAGATACCACCTCACACCTGTCAGAATGGCTAAAATTAACAACTCAGGCAACAACTGGCGAGGATGTGGAGAAAGAGGATCTCTTTTGCACTGCTGGTGGGAATGCAAACTGGTGCAGCCACTGTGGAAAACAGTATGGCATTTCCTCAGGAAATTAAAAAAAGAACTACCCTATGACCCAGCAACTGCACCACTAGGTATTTATCCAGGGGATACAGGTGTGTTGTTTCAAAGGGGCACATGCATCCCAATGTTTATAGCAGTGCAATTGACAATAGCCAAAGTATGGAAAGAGCCCATATGTCCATCGATGGATAAATGGATAAAGCAGATGTGGTATTGAGGCACCTGGGTGGCTCAGAAAGTTGAGTGTCTGACTTTGGCTCAGGTCATGATCTCGATCAAGGTTGACGAGTAGGAGACCCATGTCAGGCTCTCTGCTGACAGCTCAGAGACTGGAGCCTGCTTTGGGTTCTATGTCTCCCTCTCTCTCTCTGACCCTCCCCTGCTTGCACTCTGTCTCTCTCTGTCTCAAAAATAAACATTAAAAAATATATATTAAAAAAATAAAAAGTTTTGGTTTATATATGCAATGGTGTATTATTCAGCAATCAAAAAGAATGCAATCTTGCCATTTGCAACTACGCAGATGGAACTAGAGGGTATTATGCTAAGTGAAATTAGAGAAAGACAAATATATGACTTCACTCATATGAGGACTTTAAGATACAAAACCAATGAACGTAATGAAGGGGGAGCAAAAATAATATAGAAATGGAGGGCGACAGAGGGTTACAGGACGGGCTGTGGGAGGGGGGACGGGCATTAAGGAATCTACTCCTGAAATCATTGTTGCACTATGTGCTAAATAACTTGGATGTAAATTTTTAAAAAAATAATAAATTAAAAATAAATAAGTAAATAAATAGATGTATGCATTACTCAAAAATAATAGAAAAGAGCCAAGAGTTGAGTATGGTTCATCTAGGGTGTGAGATATGGGATAAGACACAGCTTATTGTCCTATTTGATTTTTTTAAATGATGTATATATTGATAAAAATATATGTATATTTTTTTTTACCTAATGAAGAGACCTTTAAAGTCCTTTATATTAAAAAAGACCATGAAATATTCTCTTATATTGTGATTTCTCTTAAAAGGCCTATGTCCCCACATCCATGCATAACTACAGTGATGTGTTTCTCCAGGTAATCCCTGCAGCCAGTGAAGAGCAGCTCTTACTGGTAGAACTGGTTCGCTCCATTAGTGTCATGAGAGCAGAAACTGTTATGCAGACCGTGAAAGAAGTTTTAAAGCAGCCCCCAGCCATAGCCAAGGACAAGGTAAGAAGAGCTTTTCTGTGCTATTGTTTACAATTCTATTTCAGAAATGATGCTGGAGATCTTTTTTGTTTAATGATGTCCTTTTAACACTTACAGAGTGCAGAGAGGAATGCATGTTGCCCTCACACTCCTGTAATAAAAACACTTACCAGCGTCTGCAGTGACCACTATTATGATCATTCCTATAGCTGGTGAAGAGCCCTTAACTGCTTAGATCTCTTATATGAACCATCTAAGGCAGTTACAGGTTATATGAACAAAATCTTAAGGGAGATTTTTCTGGTCATTTAAAGGAGGAACCCAGAGCCCAAGATCTGCTAACCTCAATTGGTTGGTGGTTGGTTGGTTGGGTTTTTTTGTTTTTGTTTTTTTACAGTTTCTTTACTGCTTTCTCTTTGGACAAATGTCTGTCTAGCATTTTGGTATAACATTAGCTCTACTCCATGTCATTTCTTGACCACATACAAAACTGCGCTTTGCAGGGGCTACAGAAAATGAGTAACATAGTCTGTGCTCACAGTGCATTGTCTCTAATTAGGCAGATCTAAAAGTCTGCAAATTAGTACAATTATGGACTTATCTACTTCTCTTGTTCCATCAATACTGAGGAGTCATAGTTGCTGAGAAAATATTTACTAACTGCAAATGTTGGACATTAAGCCAAGCCAAAATAAACCTAATCATATCCTTCACAAAATTATCATACATATCTGAAAATGTTTAATTTTTTTTTATCTTTTTTCTTGAATTGCTAGTAGGAAGCATAAACTTCTGTATGTAGAATAGCCAGTATGCATATTAACTTTTAATAATTTGCTTACTGTTGTAACATCACCTCTAAAGCATTTGCCATAAGATTTTAAATTTGCACATGAAAGCTCAGTTCAGCATCATAGTTTGAGCATCTGCTTGTGCTGGACATTGGACTAAGCATAAAGGACGTGGAAGGAAATAAGAACAAATTCCACCACCGCGCCCTCCAGCGGATGCCTCTTGCTCTTAGTCTGGGTTCTGAATCTATTCGGTACTTGATTTTTGCGTGATAAAGGGAAACCTTCAAGGGACTAGTTGGTATTACAAAGGAACAAACTGATAAATGTCAGTGGACGTTGGTATCATTTTCTTGCTTGCCTCTTACTAATTCTGTTACTCTCAGCACTATCTTTAACTGCATGTTAGGAGTTGGGCTCAGATCTGAACTAAAGTTATACTCATTTAGCAGAAACTTGTAGTAAAATAGATTTAAATTAAAATTTCATGAAAATCTTTAACCTAATTTTGATAGCACCAACCAAGTATAAGGTGATTAAAATTAAAACTGATATTGATCCTTATAGAGTAAACAGATCATTTGAAAGTAATGGCTGGACTTGTGATGTGTTGGGGATGGCGATTGAGACTCTTGATTTCTTCTGTCCATTTTCAACTTTTTAAAGAGTTCCTGGCTTAAGACTTTTTCCTACTAAATGAAAGAGTTGTGTGGCTTTTTTTATGACAAACTATTGTCTTTGTTTTCTTTTAATGTTCTATATTAAAAATTGACAGTAAAGTACAGAGTAGTTTCAACAATGAAAAAGCAAAGGCAGCATTTTTCTTAAAATTGATTTCTTTTGTTTATAGAAACATCTTTCTTTGGAAGTCTGCATGCTTCAGTTTTTCTATGCTTATATTCAAAGGTAAGATAAATGATACAGATCTCTCCTTACTGCATTAGCAATGTATCAAAGTTAGGGAATATAGGAGAAAAGCAGCTGAGTTATTTCAAGAAATTGCTAGTTTTTCCTTTTAAAACTAAAAGAATAAATACTAGAAACATTGTTTGTGGATATATTTATATAAGTCAGTGGGTATGTTAATGACCCACAGCCATTGCAGGTCCTGCAAACCTAAAGGCCTGAGGGTATTGAAGATAAAGTGGACATTGAAATAATGTGTTATAAGAAAATCATTTAAATATAAATGAAAAACTAAATTCAACTCTTGAAACCATGTCTCTCACCACTGAATCCATTATTATTTTGATATAGGTGAATATGTGGTAATCTAATCTGATTTTTTAAAATTTTAGGAATGATAAGAAAACATATTCTTGTTCTAGTATTTCATTTTTGTGTTTAGCTGACCCCTGAACAGAAGTCAGTTATTTTTAATTTTGATAAACTAATGGGACAACCTGAATCTTAATGTCCTACTGTATAGGGCAGATGCATTTTAATTACCAAACTGGCATCAGTGTGTGATCTATGACTAACATTTATAAAGTCAGGTTAGAATATTTAAACTGATTGTGATTTAGAGCAAAGACGACCTATCGTCTGAACTTAGGTACATAGAGGTGTTAGGGTTAAAGCCAGACTGAAAGATAATATGAATTTCTCTAGAGGTGAGAGACTGATGTTCAGGATTGATAACTCTCCCGTAGAGGAAATAAAAACTTCTGGGTGAAAGAAAAAGAGCTAGTCTAGTGTAAGAGACAAGTGGAGAGAACAGGACCAAGAGCAGGTGACTGTGATGTTGGTAATCCACCTGAGACTTAATCCATTAGTATTTTACTTTTGAGAGTCTGTGTGATTAAAAACTGGGATTTCTATAGAAAAATTACAATTTCTGTACTAATAAGTCACATTGAATATCTTTAAAATATTTTGGTTTTCTTTTTATATAACAATAGTAGAAAACAGAGCTTTTAGGAATTTTGTCCTATCACAGTCTATAAAAATTTAGGGAATGTTTCAGAGAAACTAGTAGGAAAATGTGCTAAAGTCTGTGGAAAAATATAAAGAAAATTAAAGTTTACTGTGGCTCTCTCTGTATATACAAAACTGTATTTATCTTGCAGAATTCCCGTGCCCAATTTAGTAGATAGCTGGGCATCACTGTTGATACTTTTGAAGGACTCCATACAACTAAGTCTTCCAGCCCCAGGGCAGTTCCTTATACTTGGGTAAGCTATTTCACTTAAAAATATTGTTTTGAAGAAAAGAATAATGTTCATTGTCCTAATTGCTGAATACCAGATGTTTTGGGTGAGCAATGTTCTCTCTGTCTTCTCTTGGAATTTAAAAAAAATTTTTTTAATGTTTTATTTATTTCTGAGAGAGAGAGACAAAGTGTTCAGGGGAGGGTCAGAGAGAGAGGGAGATACAGAATATGAAGCAGGCTCCAGGCTCTGAGCTAGCTGTCAGCACAGAGCTGGACGTGGGGCTCGAACCCATGAACCGTGAGATCGTGACCTGAGCTAAAGTCAGAAGCTTTTAACCACCTAAGCCACCCAGGTGCCCCTCTTCTCTTGGAATTTTTAAGATACAGAACTAGATGTGTAGTTTGAGGCCTGTAAAAACGAAAAAAAGAGAGGGGTGTAGGGAGGAAACTGTGTGTTTGCATGTATACAAAATGTAAATGCACTGCAAACCTTACAATAGTAGTTTCTTTAAGGATGAGTAGGATGCCTGATGGGGAACTTCATAGAGGAGAGTCATTTGCCTTCAGGACCCTGAACATGAACAGGCTTGGAAAGTCATTTTCTCTGTTTTGGAGTTTCCTTATCTGTGTTGCTAATTTGTAGGATTATGTAATAAATTCCAGTCACCCTTACTTAACTGCATGCAGTATGATGTCATGGAGTGTCGATTTTTTGCTCACCATTGTCCATAATGTGTCTCCAGTAAATACTGGTCAGTGAATGGAGGCGGCAGGAGCAGAAAGCCTTTGTGGAGACAGGAATGGGAAGGGCACGTCGGGGCAAGGTGCATTGTCTGGTTTGGTTTTTAGAGTAGAGCACCAGCAATGGAATGGCTGGGAGATGGGAGCTGCATAAGGAAGGATCCCATTTTCGCTTAAGAAATTTGATCTTGGCGGGGATGCTGCCTGGGTGTCTCAAGTCAGTTAAGCATCTGACCTCAGTTCAGGTCATGATCTCATAGTTCATGGGTTCAAACTCTGTGTCGGGCTCTGTGTTGACAGCTCAGGGCCTGGAGCCTGCTTTGGATTCTGTATCTCTTTCCCTCTCTGCCCCTCCCCTGTGTGCTTGCAGTTGCTCTTCCTCTCTCTCTCAAAAATATACGTTAAAAAAAGAAAGAAATTTGGTCTTGGGCAGGGGTGGGAGTGATGGCAGGTCTTGAGGAGGGACGTAAGTGGCAAGTTAGTAGAATGGGTCAGAGGGGAAGGAGGCTAGGCCAGGAATGCTGTTTCAAGTAGGAGGAAGGGACTACAGACTACTAAGGATGGGATTGCAGGAATGAGACAACGAATAAAGAAAAAGGGACTAGCAAAGGAGATAGAAACATCAGAAAATTAGGAGAAAACCGAGTATATTCCATGTTCTAGAAGCAAACATAAGTTAGGAGGGCACAAGGAACACTTCCAGAGAGATGAAGGAGGATAGGGAATAAGAAGAGGTTGTATTATTGATGATTTGGAGAGGAGAGGACTGGTGATTTGGGAGAGGATGTTAACAGCCAAGGGTTAGAGGGTTAGAGTGAGAAAGTGTGAAGTAATCTCTGAAGATGTTTGATCATGAAAAGAAAGAAATACTATAAAGTAGCGGGAGGAGATGTGATTTGGAAGTCATCATTTAATAGTAAAGAAGATCTGGGGTGCCTGGCTGGCTCAGTCGGTGAAGCATGCGAGTCTTGATCTCGGGGTTGTGAGTTGGAGCCCCGTATTGGGTGTAGTGATTACTTAAAAAATAAAATCTAAAAAAAAAAGATAGTAAAGAACATCTGAGGATGTTGAATACTTAACAGCAAAGACTTTGTATTCTGCCAGTGTTAAGATCCAGCTTCTTTACTTTTTAAGCTGTGTGACCTTGGGCAGGTTATTTAACCTCTCCATCTGTAAAATGAGGATAATAATAATGCCAGTGCACAAAGTTGTTATGATAATTAAATTAGTTAATATTTGTTAAATTCTTAGAACAGTGCCTGGCCAATCATAGCTGTTATGTAAGTGGAGATTGATAGAAGATTCTAGAGAGAAGAGGACTCACTGATAGCATCACATTCCAGAGACAGCTGGGAAGGGGTGGAGAACAGGGAATGAACAGGTATTAGAGTGAGAAAGGAGGATACATTTTCATCTAAGACTTTGCTGTTCAAAGGTTGATCTTCAACCAGCAGTATTGGAATCACTGAGGCTTACTAAAAATGTAGAATCTAAGGTTCCACCACAGACCACCCCAATTAGAATCTGCTTTTTTAGCAAGGTCCTCAAGTGAATTGAGTGAGTATACACCAAAACTTGAAAAGGACTGCTTAAGATATAAGGGGAGGAAGGGAAAAACATAGAGTAAGCTTTTCCCCAACTTTACATTGAGTCAGGCAATCCAATGATGTCATTAATAGCTAGGGACAGTCAACATGTTTTCATGCTGAATGGATATAAATTCAACCAAGTGCAAAGCATTTTGAACTTTTAGTCAACTTCTGTAGCTCTGAAGGGGATTTTATATGTGTAAATGTGTGATTCTGTGTACACAGTTAGCTTTTGCCCTATTTGTTCTTATGGGAACTAGCAATTCTAGTTTGACAATCAGTGGTCTAGAAGATTTTCAAGTGGAGAATAGAGAAAGGTGAGAATTCTTCAATGAGATGGCCTCAGGTTTTCCGGAAAATGTGGGAATGTAGTCTTGCCAAGAGGCAGAGAGAATGTAGAGGAACAGTGGTGGAGAGCCGGTCAGCCTGAGGTAGTGGAGTAACACGGAGGGTCCAGCCCAGCCAAAGTGAGTCAGAGACTCAAGAATTTCAGGGATCATGATGATCTCCACACCCTCATACCATCTATTTTGAAAATTATCTAAATCAAAAATGAAAGCGTTTTAGACAATGGAGATGTAATGAAAAGAGCGGCGGGCTCAATGTCTGCCATTCCTGGATCAAAGATTATGATAACTAGTGTGTATGAGTTTTAGTGATGAGAGAGAAATGTAAAGACTAGAGATCAAACTACGTACTCATGAAGATTTCTGATTCTTCATTTCTAGTTCTAGCCCTCATCTCTGGGACCTTGGGTTCCACAGTAAACCTCTCCAAGGCTATTTTCCCATCTGTCAACAAGGATAGTGGTGCCTGGCCTACCTACCTGAGTTGTCTTAAGACTCAAAGAGGAAATATAAGTACAGTTCTTTGAGTTATCAGCATATAACTCTCTTATCTAATTTCATTAGAAATTAAAGCTATTTATTGTGACTTGAATCTTCCCCACGGGGATTTTACTGTTTCCTCACTTGCCTTTTCTTCATTTCTCATTTCTCAGAAAATAAAGGATCCTACCTCCTTCTCAGAGGTGTATACTGATTGTTTAAGCAAAAATTTGGACATTTTCAGTTAGACTAGACACTTTTAAATTTCTGATTCTGTTGTTTGTTTAATACCAACCATTCCACTAATCCTCTAAAAATTCCTAATTACAAAATAGAAATCAATATGAAGATTGCTTTTCAGTATCATTTCAGATTTAGTTTGGAAATAACTATGCATATAATTTATCTTATATCAAGTCAGTAAAAATTGAGTGGAAGTTTAGCAAACAAAGTTTTTTTTTTCATTTATGAAGTATTTTTAATCTATTTATATATATACACACTAGGTAAGAAACCATTTCTGTGTTACAATTAAACATTGGTGGGGTTTGAGTTTTTGTTTGGGTTTTTTTTGTTTAATATATAAAATGTAAACAGAAAAATATACAAACAATTAGTATACAGCTCCACAAATTATTACAGAGTGAACATATCAACTATATAATCACAAGTCTAAATTAAGAAATAAAACATCATATGTCTCTTCAGGTCCCCTCCCAATTATGTCCTTTCCCGTCTCCCCAAAGATTACCATTATTTGGACTTCTAATACCACAGATACATTTTGCCTTTTTGTTTTTAACTATATGTAAATATTCTGTGTGTTTCCTTCACACAACATATGTGTATAAGATTCATCCATGTAATTTCATGTAGCTGTAATTTATTGAGTTCCATTGCTGTTCCATATTTCATTGTATGAATATGCTACAATTTCTACTCTTGGTGGACTTTTGCATTCTTTCCACTTTGGTGCTTTTACAAATAATGTTATGAACATTTTTGTACATGTGTTTTCATGCATATGTTTATTCCTTTTCATAGAGTCACAGGATATTCATATATACATTCATTAAACACAAAATAGACACTGAGGCTATAGAGCCACTTGGTCACTGGGAGAAATCCTATTGCATCATTTCCTTTACACTGATGCTTCCTATTTTTCTTTTTGGCCCTTTCAGGGTTCTGAATGAGTTTATTATGAAAAACCCTAGTTTGGAAAATAAGAAAGACCAAAGAGACCTTCAGGTAAGGCACTCTGAACTGAGAACTGTTACGAAAACTCTGTGTCTCCCAGGGCCCTCAACTCTAAAAAGATATGGTCAGATAAGATCATCTATGAAGTTGCATGAGCACGTGTGTTTGAATGTATGTATATGCACATATATGTAGAGTGGTTTTCCCTTGTTTCTTTAGGATGTGACTCATAAAATAGTGGATGCAATTGGTGCCATTGCTGGTTCTTCTTTGGAACAGACAACATGGCTGCGACGAAATCTTGAAGTTAAGCCTTCTCCAAAAATAATGGTGGATGGGACCAATTTGGAATCTGATGTTGAAGGTATTGATCTCAAAGATTGAGGTTTATGTTTGTAGGCACCCATTTACTAAGAAATCATTGCAACTAGCACTGTAAGCACTAGAAAACCATCCGTTTCTTCATATTAGCAGGTAGCTTTTTTCAGTGGGAAAAGACCTAACTGTATCTTGTCTTTTCTCTTATTTAGATATGTTATCACCTGCAATGGAAACATCAAACATAACTCCTTCTGTATATAGTGTCCATGCACTGACATTGCTTTCTGAGGTAACTATCAAGTTTTTTCACATGAACTTTCAAGTAAACAATGCCACAATTCAATATTATAATAATAAATGAAGTTGTGACTTTGTATTTGGACCAGTTTGTTAAATATTAATGATAACTTTAGATATTATTTCCTTCCCCAGACACTATTTTTTTAAACATGATTTTTAAAAAGAAAAGTGCTTTTATATGACAGTATAATCAGGAGGTGGTATAATGATGTTTGCCACTGTGAAATATTTTACAGTTTACCAAAGGTTTTTAGATTCATTCTCTGACATGCTTTTCTTTTTTATACCCATATGTTATATAGCCTTGTAGGTCATTTTTGTTTCCCTTTTCAGATGTGGATACCAAGCCTCGCAAAGATTGGAACAGTATGACTAAGGCCAAATAGCTATTAATTGGTAGAGCTGGGACTTAAACAGTTCAGTTCATCTGGTTGGTTTATCTCTAAGCTCTCTTTTAACCGAGTCAGAGAAAGAGAATACGGAGTGTCTAGTCTTTAATTCACTGTTGACTCACTGTTACATTAGAAGGCTCTTGACCTCTCTTTTTCTATACTTCCCTCTCTCAGTTGAAAACACTAAAGTCTGCTCATATTTATACCTTTATTTATAATGAACAGAAAAAGAGTGGCAGAAACCATTTAAAATCGATTGGTGAAGGGGAACCTGAATAGCTTATTCGGTTCAGTGTCCAACATTGGCCTTAGGTCATGATCTCATGGTTTGTGAGTTCAAGCCCCACATCAGGTTCTCTGATGTCAGCAAGAGCCACTCGCCCCTCTCTCTGCACCTCCCCCACTCATGCTTTCTCTCTCTCAAAACTAAATACACATTAAATAATTTTTTTTAATGGGTTAGTGAGGTCGGATTTTAGGTTTTTCTAATTTTAAGGTATTCTGAGTATTCTTACAGACTGCAAGCCACCTCTGAATGCTGTCAGTTTCAGCTGTTAGACTATACTGCGTTTCATTTCTTATGTTTTTTAGGTTTTGGCTCATCTTTTGGATATGGTTTTCTATAGTGATGAAAAGGAACGGGTTATTCCTTTACTTGTAAATATTATGCATTATGTTGTACCCTACCTCCGAAATCACAGGTACTGTTATTAAAATAGATTTTGTAATTCAGAGCCTGTTAGAAACAAATTTGTGTTCATTTAATGCCATTTTTGGAATTACCACAAAATGACATTGTTTTTGCCTTGAATTGTCATGGTTTTAAAAAAAACATTATTTTTGTTATGGTGCCTTCTGTTTCATATCATTGTTTTAGGTGAATGCAAGTACTTATGAATAACATGATGGTTAAAGTTAAAGTGGTTCTGGTCCTCCTTCCTCCTAGTGCACATAATGCTCCTAGTTATCGAGCCTGCGTCCAGCTGCTTAGCAGTCTTAGTGGGTATCAGTACACACGGAGAGCATGGAAAAAAGAAGCCTTTGACCTCTTTATGGATCCCAGTTTCTTTCAGATGGACGCCTCTTGTGTTAATCAGTAAGTCGTCTTGCTTTTATTCAGTGTGATAATGCATCTCGCTGAAATCAACAACTGTCCTGCAAAGTAGAACCCTGTTTTTTACCAGTAGCAACAGGAAAATTCTAATTACATATCATAATCCTTGTTTCTTTCAGTTGGAGAGCAATTATGGACAATCTGATGACACATGATAAAACAACATTTAGAGATTTGATGAGTGAGTATTGTGGGATGAAACCTAAGCGGTGTATGTCCTTATCAGGACCCATTCTTACTGTTTACCTTATCCTTCTCTAAAAACTTCAGAATTGGCTTTGTCAAGTTGTACTTCTATAGGGATGGAATGTTAAATTTAACGAGGACAGCATGGTGATAAATAACAAGTAGAGCTATTTGGCCGTGTCTGCTTTGTATCTAAATTGTTTGCCCAGCACACAGCACAGAACCTGTCACATAGTAAGCACTCAATAAGTAATTATTAAATGAATGAAAGGCTAGCAATTGGCAACTGAATCAACCTATCAGACAAGTCATTCTAAATCCGGGGGCTCTGGGGGCACCTGAGTGGTTGAGTCGGTTCAGTGTCTGACTTCGGCTCAGGTAATGATCTTGCAGTTCGTGGATTTGAGCCCCGCGTTGGGCTCTGTGCTGACAGCCAGCTCAGAGCCTGGAGCCTGTTTCGGATTCTGTGTCTCCATCTCTCTCTGACCCTACCCTGCTCATGCTCGCTCGCTCTCGCTCTCTCTCTCTCTCTCTCTCTCAGAAATAAATTAAAAAACAGTAAAAAAAATTTAAATCTGGGGCTCTGTTTATCATACCCTCTGAAGGAAGAAAGGGAAGGACCAAGAAGATTAGAATCACTCTCCACTCCGCTTCTACTCTGTCTTGATTGATTTTATCTATTAGGGCTCCTTTAGTATTTCATCTGAAAAAAAGGATTTCTTGATTTTTTTAAGTATATTTATTTGTTTTAATTAATCTCTATACCCAACGTGGAGATCACACTCATAACCCTGAGATCAACAGTCATATGCTTTTCCAGCTGAGCCAGCCAGATGCCCCGGTTTTTTGTTTTTATTAAGTTTAAAGTTCCTAAACTAATGACCTTAAATAGCAGTAAAGCTGGTCGAGTCTATATTGATTTTGTGTAAGCACAAGCTGTAGTTTCCCAATCTGGAAAAGGGGCAGCATATTCTCTCTCTTCTGATCATCGCAGGGTTGTTCTAAGGTTCAAATACATCTGTTCAACAAGTATTTTTTAAAAGACAAAAATGATCCAGGCCACTATGCTAACCTTAACCAAATAAATAAGATTATTTCAGGGAATAGGGGTGCTTGGGTGGCTCAGTGGGTTAAGCATCCAACTCTTGATAATTTCAGCTCTGGTCATGATCTCACAGTTCATGAATTCGAGCCCCACTGTGGACTGTGCTGACAGCATGGAGCCTGCTTGAGATTCTCTCTCTCCCTCTTTCTGTCTCAAAATAAATAAATGAACTTAAAAAAAAAAAAAACGATTATTTCAGGGAATAAGAAGTTGTGAAGGAGGTAGGGTGATATGATAGAGTTTAAGTAACACCTGAAGGGCTCACAATTGAAACTAAAGAAACCAACCCTGGGAAGGTCTAGGAACAAAGTATTCCACGCATAGGGAACAAAAATTACAGAGGTCTTGGGTAGGGAACAGCAGGAAGACAGTGTGGCTACAGAAGAGTGAGCTGGAAGTGAGTGATGAGACATAAGAAAGGAGAGCTAGGTGGGCCAGGCCTGTAATTAGTTTTACAGCAATGAGGGGTTAGGTTAGGCAGATGGCATGAAATGTTAAAGGGTTTTATAAAATGGCATTGTTGGTGTTCTGGATTTTCTAAATTTTCCTCTTTTCCCACATTCACAAATCCTATCCCTTGGTCTTCTGGCTTGTGTATGCTGGGTCTGTTTGCCGGCCCTTCGACCCCAGAGAGGAGCCATGGGTCCTCCACTCTAAGCTCCTCCCACTCTTGGAAGCCATAAGATGTCTAGCCTTTTTTTGTTTTTAATGTTTTTTATTTGTTTCTGAGAGGGAGGGAGGGGGAGAGAGAGAGAGAGAGTTAGAGTTAGTTTTGAACAGGGGAGGGTCAGAGAGAGAGGAGATACAGAATCCAAAGCACACTCCAGGCTCTGAGCTAGCTGTCAGCACAGAGCCCGTCGCGGAGTTTGAACCCGCAAACTGTGAAATCATGACCTGAGCCAAAGTCGGATGCTTAACCGACTGAGCCACCCAGGTGCCCCCCGCCAAGTCATTTTTACAAACAAATAATAGAATAATCATTTTTCAAATGACTGCACGTTCCTTCTCTTTACAGCTCGTGTAGCTGTGGCTCAGAGCAGTTCACTTAATCTCTTTGCAAATCGTGATGTGGAGCTAGAGCAAAGAGCCATGCTTCTCAAAAGATTAGCGTTTGCTATTTTTAGCAGTGAAATTGACCAATACCAGAAATATCTTCCAGATATACAAGGTAAATCATGAAAAACTGTTTTCTCTCTCCTCCAAACTGTGTATTTTTGTTGTTGTTCTTCAGTAAATACTTTTTCCCTACGCTATTAAGTTGGGGTAAAATATACTAAGTGTAAGTAGATGGAGAACATTGTAGAATTAGAAGTTTCTTCTACTGAAACAAAAATTAACATCATCAGCATGTAAAAAGAAATTAAACAGTGAGTTTGTAGGACTTGCCTAAATATGGTCTCTATTTTATGGTTTGGTTCGAGTTTCCTAAGAACGTGTGTTTAAGGTTGAGGGGGTAATACTTTTGATGCAGGCAGGCATGTTAAGTGGTTTTTGTTATTGTTGTTTTTTACTGTGGATAAAGGTTTCTATAGTTTTAAGGAGGACTAAAATATAGGTGGAGCCAGGAATTGGGGACTAGAAGTTTGGAGGTCTGTAGTTTGCGGGGGGGAGGGGGGAGAGGTGTTGTATAAGGTTTTTGATAACCTTTATCAAATGTGCTTAGTGGCCCTGTGTGTCCTGCAGGGTACCAATGTACTCGTCACCCTGCACCACCAAATAGCTCGCAGTGGGGAGGAGCTTGCCCTGGGGCAGAATTATTCATATTGAGCCACTGTGCTAAAGCAGCCACCAGCTTCAACTGCTTCAGGGACTGGGCTGGGAATTACAGTTGTCATCTCTTTAGTGAGATCATTTTTCTAGGAAGATAAATTCCTTAGCTTTTATACCTAATGTCAGATACACAACATGTACACTGTTTGTCTTGTGATTTTTTTTTTAAGTTGACCAGATCAGGGCTACTCAAAGTGTGGTCCATGGACCAGTACCAGTCTGTTATTTCATCCATGAGAAGTACAGGAATTTAGAGTAAGCATTTTAAACTCTTATAGCAATTTGACAGAATCTGTTGAATCTAACAATAAGAAAATGGCATTGTATTTCATATCTTCCTTTAATTTGATTTTTTTCCTAGTAATTCATTTTTATTATATTTCATGGGGAATTTTTTTTCATTAGTCCACCAGAAAGTTTGAGAAGTAGTAGTAGGCTAGCTTATATGGAAAAGCTCACATGAAGATAATTTTAAATCTTAACCTACTGAAAATACACTGCATTTCTTTCAGAGAGATTGGTTGAGAGTCTCCGTTTGCCCCAGGTGCCAACTCTTCACTCTCAAGTGTTCCTGTTTTTCAGAGTATTACTTTTAAGAATGTCTCCACAACATCTTACCTCACTCTGGCCTACCATGATTACAGAACTTGTGAGTTAATTCTAATCATCAGGTCATAAATCTAAACTATAAAACAATGTGATTAGCATCAACATGCTTACTGGATATAAACTAATCTTGAAAGAGAACTGAACTCTAGTTAAGCTTGTTACTGATAGTTTTTACAGTTAAAAGGGTAAACAGAGTCCATCTCCATACAGCTTAAGCTTCCAAATACGTAACATTCCCAATATTAGCTCCTTGTGAATCATTACTTCATCGGATCTGTTTTCATTTATTCTCTCGCACACCAAGTGTATAACTGTCATGGCTGCCAGGTCTGGTTCCGGCCTATCGCAGTACCTCTGGAGTGCTGAGAGATGGTTTAGTTGGATGTCAGTGGACTGACATAAGGCATGTCCTCACTCTCGAAGTGCAGTACTTACCCTGGATAAGCTTCCTTGAGAGAGACTTTCACAGAGATTTTGTCATCTCCTGGACAGTAAAACCTTCCTAAGTCCCGCTACACCAGTCTGTTCTCCCCACATCTTACCATCTTCCTCATCTAAATGGTTTGGGGAGCTGGGGATAGAAGAACATGAATAAAGGAACAGAAGTAAATCTGTAACTCTGAAAACCCAAACATTTATAATCTCAAAAAGAAATTGGCTTTAATATTTTTTTTAATAACTGTAACTTTATTCCATCATCGCCAAATATAAAGGCACGGCTTCATCCCAGCTCTGGCAAGTTATTAGGAAGGCTCTGTGCTTAATTTGCAGTTTTAACTTCCACAAAGTCGGTGTAATTTAATTTGGTTGTATCCTAAAATTCATTTTTGGATTAATGAAAATAGAGCCTAAAGATACATTGAAAGAAAAATATCACGTTTAAATAGACATTTAACATGAATTTCATGGTCTTTAGGTACAGGTATTTTTACTGATGGAGCAGGAACTCACTGCTGATGAAGATATTTCACGGTAATATGTAATATATTTCCATATTTTCTTGTCCGTGTCCAATACCCTAAAATCATCCAGAATATTACTTTACAACCAGAAGAGCATAGTTTTTTATATGAATACTTTATGTATTAGTCTGTTACTACATAATCAATCATATTTGGGAATAATGTAGTTTCATTTATTCCTTAACCACTGTAGACTAAACCTTCAGCACCCAGGGCCTTTGTCCTAGATGTAGGCAAATGTGGTTTAAAGCAGTATGTCTCAGTTACATGAGCCGTGTTGGTTTTGGTAGGTCAGATCTTATCCCTGAAACATGCAGCAAAACCTTTCATGGCAGTAACCTGTGACTAAGGTATCCATGTGTCCAGATCTTCCAGAAGAATCTCCGTGTACTATAATTTTATTCTTTTTAGTACAGGCAGTTTACCAATATGACTAAATACAATTTTTTATGTAGGAATTTTTGTATTATTTTGTGTAAATTGATACACGTGTCTTGGATATATTTTATTCTTCAACGCTAGGTTTATTTAAAAAATGTGTTTTCCTGTCCTAAAAACTTTATTTTTATAGAAAAACACCCCCCCACCCCCCGCCCCCAGCAAATCTTCACAGAAAGACATCAAGAGTAGGGAGGTCTCTCGGTTTTACAGCTAGTATTTTTTATATTTCTTGAGTGTAACACAAGTTGTTCTGTGCTATTTTTATATTCTCAAAATTTAAAGGATAAAAGTGAACTTTTTATGTGAAAACGGAGAAATTAATTTAGTTGTGACCTTGCTCAGCAGTTCCTGGTAAACTTGGCAGAAGGAAAATATTAGCTGGCACCTTGGGAATTCCCTGTTAGGACATGGGCACAGCTGCTGACACACTGCTTCCTGCTTACAGGACTTCAGGCCCCTCTGTGGCTGGTCTGGAGACAACCTACACAGGAGGTAATGGCTTTTCTACTTCATATAACAGCCAACGGTGGTTAAACCTCTATCTCTCTGCTTGCAAATTTTTGGATTTGGCTCTGGCATTGCCCTCCGAAAATCTTCCTCAGTTTCAGATGTAAGTAAAAGCAAGGATATTAAATGGATATTTTTGAAAATGCATTTGGTCTCTGATGTCTAAGACTAATTTAAATGTTTTTTTGTATAAGTTGAAATATTTATAATTTTTACTAACGTGTGGCAGGGGGCTCAACACAGTTACTAGAAGTAAATGGTTGCTGTGGATAAATTAGCAGAACGTTTAGTTAATGAGTACCTACCATATGTGAGACCGTGGGAGACATGGCTCACTAGCTTCCAGTGTAGGGGGTATAAAGTTGAACACATGATGGGTGTTCTGTTAGCTGACATGCAGGAGGCTGTTGAGGTCACAGAACAAAGACTCCCACCTAGCGTTGGGCCCTGAGGTCAGATTTATATTGAGGTGGTAGGTGGGGAGGCACATGTGGAGTCTGGGAGGTTGGAATAGATCTGGCTTGTCTAAATGCTAAGAGATAGATATTGCTGGAGCAGAACTTTGTGAGAAGAGGCTGCAAAGGGGCTGAATTATGTAAGGCCTTATAAGCTGTATTAGATAATTTGGACTTTCACCTAGGCATGTTGAATCATACTGAAGAATGCAGGATGTTATCAGGCTTGCATTTTAGAAACTACTTTGGCTGCATAGTTTTGTTTTTGTTTTTTTCAAATAGTTTATTGTCAAGTTGGTTTCCACATAACACCCAGTGCTCATCCCCACAAGTGCCCCTGGCTGCATGGTTTAGACAAAGGACTAGAGATGGGCAAGACTGGATTCAAGCTTTTTATTTCAGATGATAGTGAACTGATAGCAGAGGGGGATAAGGAGAAACTGAATATAAATTCCTATCAGTGCCTGTGTTCAAAAATATTTATGGTTTTTCATATTTGAATTTAAATAGGCAAACTATGTAAAATTGATGAAATGTAGCTAACTTAAAAATTTATCCATATAATCAAATATGTACTAATATATAATGTGTTACATATTATTCTTCTGGAATGGAGTATTAATAGGATAAAGAGTAAGACATCAGAATCTGTTTTCTATATTGGACATGCTTAAATCCCCAAAAACTGCTGTTCTTCGAGTTTACTTTTCATTAAATTCAATGGTAAGAACTAGAAATTTTTTTTAGATTAATTCTGTTGCCTTTTTTTCCTCCGTTTGGAAACCATATACACCTACTTCTTGATAAATTTCAAAAGAAGAAATTCAGAAAGGTATCCCATGCAGAACTGTAGCAAAGTGGCCCGAATTAATTGGGATGCTTATCATCACAAAAGTGATAGAAGCTGGTCTCCGGTGCTCTAGGAAGAACCATTAAGTAGTATGCTCATGGTACTGACTTGTTAGCTTCCTTGATCAAAACCAAACTGAGTTCATCCTGTTTATTTGTCAGGACAGTTACTAAAAAAAAAAGGGGATGGAAAAGGCTGTAAAACTATATTTTTTAAAAACTATTTTTGGGGCGCCCGGGTGGCTTAGTCGGTTGAGCGTCCAACTTTCGCTTGGGTCATGATCTCGCGGTTCGTGGGTTCGAGCCCCGCGTCAGGCTCTGTGCTGACTGCCAGCTCAGAGCCTGGAGCCTGTTTCAGAGTCTGTATCTCCCTCTCTCTCTGACCCTCCCCTGCTCACGCTGTCTCTCTCTCTCTCCTATAGAAATAAATAAAACATTTAAAAAAAAACAAAAAACAAACAAACTATTTTTTAAAAATCTATAAGGTAGATGATGACCTGGAGAATTTAATCTTGAAAGAATAGTATCTTTTCTAAACATGATATATATTTCAGGAGTTAAAGATATTTGATAATTTAACCACAAAAAAATGTTAAAAGTCTGTGTGACAAAAATAAATATCACGAAACGGAAAAAGCAGCAAGTTGGGGAAAGATATTTACAATGTTTATGACGAAAGTCTAACTTGCTTAACATGTACAAATCAGTAACCCAGCAGGTAAATGGACCGAGAGAATACAGAGTTCACAGAAAAGGGCCTATAAACAAGGAAAAGCCATCCTCAGGGAAATTCCAATTATAAATAGCCATCAAATGGCAAAGATCTAAAAGTGTGTTTCTTTTTAACCTTAACAGAAGCATTTTTATTCCGGTTGGAAATATACATTAATGTTGTCCAGTTGCCCTCCTTGGAAGTTATATTAACCAAAATTCAAACTACACCTTCTCTTCAAGCCAGTAATTCTGTTTTCAAGTTTTTATCCTACCTCTGTACTGCCAGATACGCATAAAAGTCAGCATTATTGTAAGCGTATCCATCATGGCCTACTTGTAATAGCAGGGGGACCATCTAGAAGACCGGTTGAGTCAGTACATTCCAACACTTGGGTACTGCGTGGTTGTTAAAGAGAATGGGGTTTTATACGATATCTCCAGGATATCTAATTAAATCATCACAAGCAGCAGTCATGCCTTTTTTAAGTTTACTAAAGGAGGTTGGCTGTGTGCATGTGTGCTCTATTATGCATGAACTCTGGATGCCTACACAAGAAACTGGCGATGTTGATGGACCCTGTGGTGGGAGGGAGACACTACCGTTCCTTGGTATGTCCTTTTACACTGTTCAAACTTTTCTCACAGTCAGATATTAATTTTACTTATTAAAGACAAAAACACAATGTTTTCTTCTTTCATTTCTTGGCGCCCTTACCGTGCTGTGTGTAGGGGGTCATCTGGCCGAGTATACAGTGGGGATTTTGCCAGTTAACAAACAAGGACAGAATTATTTAAGTTATTGGCTATGTGCTCATGAAGAAAAATGATGAGCACTTTACATGAGTATTTACTCTTTATAACTCTAGGAGGTGGCTAACAGTATCTTTATTTGCTGGTGAAATAAAGGGTCAGATTGAGAATCCCATCCTAGTGACAGGGCTGCACGTGGCACAGGTGACACTGGAGTCTGTTGAAGCAGTGGATCATGGTCTTTCCACTACACTTATGTGGCTTTGTCTCAGATGGCACGTCTTGTCTTACAGACGTCGATACCATTCTTCCATACATAGGTACCGGTGGGCCTTTATCCCAGAAGCCTCAGATGATTCGGGTTTGGAAGTCCGAAGGCAGGGCATACATCAACGAGAATTTAAACCTTATGTAGTTCGACTAGCAAAACTTCTTCGGAAAAGGGCAAAGGTATTGCATTCTTCTTTTCCTTTTTAAGTATAAGAAGACAGAATGGGTAAAATGTATTTACATCATGTCTTACGTATTTTAAATCTTTCAGTATGCCTCAGACTAATTAGAGATCTTTGTCCAAGAAAATAATAATGACTTTGGCATGCTCATCAGTGACCTTTATTCTAAATCTTTTGTCCTTTTTGCATTCAAGTTTTTTCAGGGGCAGCTGGCTTGTTCAGTCAGTGGAGCATCCAACTCTCGATCTCAGGGTTGTGAGTTTGAGCCCCACATTGAGTATAGAGATAACTTACAAAAAAAGAATGAAGCATCACAAGTTTTTTTTAAAAAGTTTTGTTCCAAAATGTACAGTTTGGGGGTGACCCAGGTATTTTGGAGTCCTAGTTTGCAGTATGTGCTTTGAGTGCTCAGAAATTTTCCAGTCTTCTGGGGTCCCCCTAATCAGGCAGCAGCCCCTAAATTAAACCGCACTGGACAAACTATAGAAATGGAATGGATTGTGCTTGAAGGAGCTGAGGAACTTGATTTACAATCACATATTTTTTTTAGAAACTAAGTAAAAGGGCAGAGATGAAGATGAAAGTTGGATCAGAGTTTAGGATAGGACTTGGGTACTTTTCACTTTGATATCATAGGGTTTGAAAAACTAATTATGATGACAAACCCAGAAGCCATGTGATGATTATGACCGCAGGAATATGCACTTTGTGTCATCCCTGCATCTGCATTAGTAATGACACTTTTTTATCAGACTCCTCTCTGTATCTGTGGGATAAACAAGACAGTCTTTTGCCTAAAACGTGTCCAACAGAGTAAGACGATAATTTTGATTAGAAAGCATTTTCCACACCTTAAACAAGGTCTTCATGGCCAAGCATACTTTTCATTGGAACAAAGGCTATGAGTTCTCCTCTTTCCTTCCACAGGACAAGGAGGAGGACTTTAAGACAGTGATTTTGGAGGGATTGGAGATGGCCAAGCATCAGGTGAGGGTGGCTTTTTTGATGCTTGTGATATGGCAGTAAAAGCTGCCACATCTGGACCAAATATTGAGACACAAACCCAGGTGTGGGTTCGACAAATACAAGAGAGGTAAACAGGAAGGAAGTCTGTCTTCAAGTGTAGATTGATGAAGTCAAAGGAGAAATCATTTTTATGGAAACACATCTGACTTAAAATTTTATTTTTGAGGAGGTGGTATAGTTCTGATTAAGAAGAGCCGGACACCAAAACAGGTGTGCTTTTTATTGGTAAAGAGCTTAGTAAGAGCCCCTCTCTCTCTTCAAGGTACAACTTGGCAGGAATATAAACAAAAAGTTACACCTTAGTTCTCTCTCAAGGATATTACACATTTTCCGTCAGGGCAAATTCATCTCTGCTTATCCTTTAATTACTATTGAATCACAGCTTGATTCAGGGGACTAACAGGTAGTATGGTCAGCCACTTAGCAGCAGTCAGTGATGTGAAAGTCAGTCCCAGGATGGTCCTTAAAACCAGTCAAGTTAAATGGAAGGATGAGTTCTTCTATATCCTATAATTTAGATTGGAGGTTAATTGCTATTTTTTTCTTTTTTCTGGCCATAGAGAACTGGATGATTTGTTTGCTCCTTTTTAATTTAAATCTATTTTCCTTTCTCGGGATTTCATTTTTAAATAAGCAAACCAACCCTGTGATCGTATATAAGAAAATAAGCTGGATTTTGCATCTGCTATCTCCTCTAGGAAACTAGTGATATTAAATATTAGGTAAACAGTTTCTCAGCAACATCTAATCTGGGAAGGCAAACTCCTTTTGCTAATCAGTATGTTAAATATAGTTTTGCTGTCTAAGTCCCCACCTGCTGATTTTTCCCCCATTTTCTATCCAATTCACGTTTTTCATTCTAAGTGTTTTTATATCTGTGATTCTGCCCAAACTCAAAACATCTCCAGTTCTCTCCTAACTTCCTCGAGATAGACTGAAGTCTGCAACTTTATATAATCTAGTTGGCTTCCTAAACTAGCCTCTTGGTTAGTTTAACAAATGATTTTTAACTGCATTTATATTTAGTTGACAGTGTTTTCACCTGTACTCATTTGACTTCTTTGCTGGAAGTTAATATTTCCCCACTTTTTAAAATGAGGAACTTTTCTGTATCTTGCCCGAGGACGCCCCACAGTAAATTGCAGGGCCCAGACCCAAACCCAGTTATTCTGACTCAAGGTGCAGCTTTCCTCCCCATGTAGTTTACACAACACTCTCCTGAGTGCTCTTTTTCCTTTCTCTTGTACAGACAATAATTATTCCCTCTGAACCCTGCTACCATCTTGTGGCAATAAGTTTAAGCCATTTGGCTATAAGGGAATTAACTGATTACTAACGGTGAAATGTAGACGACTTTTTTTGTCTCTTCCTAACTCTCTTCTGCAGTCACCTTGTGATTAAGTCCTTGGTTACATTAGTGGGAGTCCAGAAATCTGGGAGCTTTTTGAGTATATGCAAAGCACAACATAAATTTTTAATATGTGACTTTCCCTCTCCAAAACCGATTCTGCTAACTAAGCTTACCGGTGCACTCCAGTTGGAAAATATTACTATAGTGTTGGACCCCTCTATCTACACTTACTAATTGGCAGTAAAACGCTTCAGTTAGAAGCAAGATTTTAATCAAATCTGGAATGGACCCTTGATGTCATCATTTGTATTTGTTAACTGTTGCTGATGTTCACACCCTTTTAAATTTTCTCATGTACTCTATCGTCTATAATAACAATTCCCTTTGTGTTTTTACAGAAGAATCCAGAGGAAGACAACTCAGGGAGAACGTTGGGTTGGGAGCCAGGGCACTTGCTGCTTACCATCTGCACCGTGCGCAGTATTGAGCAGCTGCTGCCATTCTTCAATGTACTCAGCCAAGTCTTCAACAGCAAAGTCACCAGCCGATGTGTAGGACACTCAGGGAGCCCCATCCTCTACTCAAACACCTTCCCTAATAAGGACATGAAACTGGAAAACCACAAACCATTTTCCAGCAAAGCCAGGCAAAAAATAGAAGAAATGGTAGAAAAAGATTTTCTGGAAGGGGTCATAAAAACTTGAAGCACCGCAGGTGGTCCCATTTAGTTAAATGTAAATGTAATTATTTAAGACAAACACTGCTCTGAGTTGTATAGTTTTTTCTTTTTTTGTATGTAACAAAACACATTTCAGGTTGTATTTAATTTAAATATTTGTAAATAAGAGCAAATGTCTGAATGTGGCCTGAATCAAGTTTAAATATTGTTGGCTCATATTGATTATGGTGCCTAAGAGAGATCTATATATACACATATAGTCCCAGTGTTTTATTGTCCTGAGTTGTCTTAAACCTGCAAAATACACACTGCACATTTTTGGCTATTGGTTTCAAGCTTTGTTTAATTTAGATTTGCTGGGATCTTCTTTCCATTCTTAACCACATTCCAGTATCAGAATGGTGGCTCTTCTCTGTAGCGGCTTGGTCAAGTGTGACAGTTAGTGTCCTCCCACATACCTCCACTAAGAGGAATAGAGAGAGAGTAACTGAAGCTGGCCCCTGCATCCTCATAAATGTAGCATGAGCATCTCCACCTGAGTACAGAGTAGAGATGTACAGCTTCATGTCACATCCTCGAACTCCTGGTGATGTTAATCAGTGAGGTAAGTCATTTAAGAATCATTCTAAATTCTGTTTTGGAAAAATTGGTTGTGTAAAGTCTTCTCCACCCTCCCCATGTGTATCAACAATGGTGAATCCTTCAAAACAACAATCACAGTTAGGTAATGGCGATGGAAAAGACATTCCAAGGAGTTGGTAATAAGGTTTAATTTTCCAGCAGCCTTCATGAATTATAAAGTCATTGATCAAGCCCCCAGCACTTTACATTAGTGAAACTGAAATTCGATTTAAGTCTCAGTCTATTTCTAAATAACTGTGGTAGTGTTTAAGAAAATCAGATCTAGGAACAGTCTAGTAAAGTGCATCGTAAACATGATTACAAATGTGTCTCAACCTGTCACAATAATGGCAGTACTATTATTTTGTAAAAACTTTTTAAAAATCGAGTTTGTCATGAATACAAAAATTATCTTCAGAAACCTGGTTAGGGTGTTTCTCCAACTCCTCCAGCCAGCTCAAATACTGCCAAGCTCACTGCACGTGCAAGGCTATCCGCATTTTCCTGCAAAGGTTGATACAAAAGGAGATTAGAGGAGAAAGAGAGCATCGGTCGGGTAACTTACAACTCTGAGGGAAGGGAAGAGAACTAGCTTTGTCTCACTAGCATACTCAAATGAAAAATTTTCTTTTTTTCACCTTTCAGTAACAAATCCCAAAACTCTTAAATAAATGGAAAACTCAAATTCTTCCAAGTCTGGTGAGTTCTTGGTTAAATCAAATCCGATTGTAAAATTAGTTATCATTCCAAAATTGTGAATAAATTCAATAAAACCTAGTCCTTAAAAGCTGAGCCACAACTGGCCTAAGAGTAAGTAACCATTAAGGTCCCAGATGGCCTCTCCATCCACCAGAAATTTCTATTCTCTATATTCTGGGATGGCCTAAGCTTGTGCCAAAAAGCTGCCAGCTCCCTTATAAGTGCCTATTCAACCCACTCTAGACTGCCTCAGCTGTGCAAACACCTATCAAGCGTTTAAGAGTACAAGAGTGTGTGAAGAGGGCAACATTTAAAAATCCAGAACATGAAGTCTTGACCCTCTTAGGAGAAGAGCAGAGACACAGAGCAAGGCTGTTTAAAGGAAATTAATTTGAGAAACAAATCAAAAGTCTGGAGACAAAGATGAATTTCAGTCAACCTGGATGATGGTACCAGTTAACTTAGACAAGTACCTCAAAGCCTGTTGTTTTCATAAAGCAACAGGATTATGTTTTTAAAGGAGGAAAAAAAGGATCATCCACTTCAGGCCACAGAAGCTTAACACATGGCAAAGTATCTATTGATTATTCATGCCATAGTTAGACACAGGACACATTCAGTAAATCTAGAATAAAAAGAAAAGTATTTGGGGGAAATAAACTATGTTGGTCTAATTTTGTTCAACTAACTACTGATGAAAGTAACCTTAAAGTCTTAATATGAACCTAAAAATCTCCATAAACAATTATCACAGTGAGACTGCAACACTACTCAAATGATTTTCTTTTCTCTCCTACTACCACCCCTGCTACCCATGGTATCAGACTCTTCCTGCACATTTTTTCGATAGGAGCATCCCAGCTTACCTGCGAGTCTGCTTCTGCATATACTCGGACTATATCTTCTGTACCAGAAGGCCGGACAAAAGCGCGGGAAAGCTTGTACTTCTTCACCAGGTCATTGATTGCCTCCTGTAGTCCTGAAGGTGTAACTACTCGTCTTTCAGCATCAGTGGTGCTAATAACTTGCCTGTCTGCAACCTGTGCACAAGCATTTTGTATTTGTTACTACCTAAGCCTAACCTGTCCAACAGAATTCCCACCAAAGACTGAACATTTCGATGGTAACACACCTACATTTCAGCTTATCATATCACAGTAGGTACCAGAATAAGCACAGAATGCAACTACATAAAAATAAAATTTTAATTGCTGCCAAAATCAGGGTTATTAATTTCAGTTGTAACTTCTTTAGACTCTAAAGAATTACCTTTAGCAAAACCAGGCAACATTTCCAGTCTTACAGTTACCACTAAAATAGTAGCCAGGAAGTACTGTATGACTCAAGTTGCAGATCAAATAACTGTCACTGATCAAAAACTAAGTATTTTTATAAACTGTTGAAAGCAGCAACCTATTATTATGTAAGAGGATCATGATAAAAAAAAAAATCTCCTAGTTGCCATTTCTGTGACCTCAGGCTTTACTACCTCTAATTGCCTTTCACAGATTCTGTTGGTGAGTATATACACTGGTATAAATCTGTACAGAATTCAATTAGCATTTATATGAACTGCCTTTAAAAAATTTCTCTCCTTTTGAGCCCACAGATCCTACTTCTCAGCATCTAGCCCCAGGAAGTTCTGTGTGACCCAAGAATAATGCAAAGGAACTGTTTTCACTTGCAGTAAGAGGCTAGCAGGATTGCTTCAAAATAACAGGGGGCCCTGGAAAGCAGTGAAGGACAATAGCGGAAATCTGGAGAAGCTGAGCACATAGTGGTTTCATTTTTTTGTTCTCTCCACGTTTATATCTGTTTTAAATTTTCCATAATAAAAATTTTATTATATATAATGATAATATGTACCACTTTTTCTTTTCAAGTCTGTAAACTGAATACTTCTCAAACATTTGACTGGTTAAGAGTTAAGATGTGGGAAAACAGGACCTAAAGCATTTTCTATAAAATCTATACGTACACAATGAAATATGACACATAATATCTTTATAAAGAGATCGGAGACAATACATTTTTGTTAATTTTCAGAAAAGAAGTAGTTTTAAGATATTGCTCAGACCTTAACTTTGAGCTGTCTGTTTGGAAGATCCGTATAAAGAGCATCCCACTGTTGTATAGTCAAGTCCTTCAGAGTCAAGATTGCCTCAATCACCAGCATGTCAGAAATAGCATCACCAGCCGTCTACAAGACACAATGAAAAAGTACTCTTGGATATGAATGCTCTTAGGAAAAAAAGCATCCTGTGCTGCTTCTCCACCTTTACACAGGGTTATGAAACTGGAGTGTGTGTGTGTGGAGAAATAAAAGGGAAGATCGCAATGAGTTATACAAAGAATACTGAAACCAGCTCTTGAGAAACTTGCCCTTACTCTTCCTCCTTATCTATAAAAGTAGACTGGATAACTTTGTTTCTTCACTTACGAAATGGGAATTATAATAACCCCTCTCCCTGGGTTACTGCAAGGATGACCCAGAGGTATGTTAAGTGCCTAGTGCAAGATACTCAAATACTCGGTCGCTTTTCCCGGTCCTGCTCTTTGCTTCCTCTGCCATATTGGAGACTCCAATCTCAACGATTCAACACGGATTACACAGACTCAGTAGCTGACTGAATCTTTTGAATCTAGATGGAAGCTACTCATTATGCTTACAAGTTTTCATCATAAGTTATAGGGGGAAGGAAGCACACCAGTATTCTGTCACTGCATTTCAGTGTCCATCTCAACGTATATACCACTGTGGCAAGAAAGCTGCCAGGACTTTTCCACTTTAATTTTGTATACAACATACGGTTCTGTCTACCTTACGAATAATGGTAAAGTAACCAAAAGCCCACCACCCTCCAGCTCTGACCTGGTTAAACAAGTCAATAACGTTTTCAAGCATCTTAGCAGCAGCTTTCCTTTTCTCATCTTCTAATTCTTTTGCTAGTTGTCTTATCTTTGTTTCGGCAGCTTTACTAAACAGTACCTGCAAGGAAAGCATAAAACACACAAGGACAAAACACTCTCTCCGTGGTCCAGTCATTCAAGTTAAACCACTTTTGAAAGTCTCAATGAATCTAGAAAAACTGAAGGGAAAAATAATGGCAGTCTTACAATGTAAGAAACTGACAAGATCAAATCAGAACCCAAAAGATACTAGTTGGGGCAGGAAAATCTTTTATGGATTAAAGAGCTGGTTATCAAAACAAAGAGCTGATTACAAAGAAAATACCACTCTGACAGAAGCAAATGATGATGAGTATATTATGTTTGCCCCTCCACCCGCTAAATTCGTTCTGTGCAACCAGATTCTTTAAGCCTATCTGTATCTGTTTAACTTGGGAGAATATAATAAATTCAACATAACTAGTAGTTTTCTTCTCCTAAATTTGGAAGGATATAAGCTAAAGAAGAAAGAGTTCATCATATTTATATTATGGCAAAGAGTACCATGGATATTATGTACATCATGTTCAAGATCCAGGTCACTTCAAAATGCGTGGCTCAACACTATAGTCAGCACTTGATGAAATGACATGTTTGTTGGTAAACTAGAATACACTCTGGTCACTCTCTCTGCTGGAACACAGCCACATGCACTCCCTTAACCTACACCAGCAGAGCTGATAGGTGCAATAGAGACCTCACAGGCCAAAAGTCTATTCTCTGCCCTTTAAAATCATTTATCAACACTGCCTTAATTATATCACTGAAGTTATATTTTATCTGCATTTCCTAAGACATTATTATTTTTCTTATGATCAAGGCCTCTAGAAGCCAGTTCAGAATTAATGAAAATAATCTGCCCTCCTAGGAAACATTTTCTGTTGGGCCACCTCCAATCTATTTATGAAATGAGGTGTGGCATAAAAATGTTTTTAAAAATCTGACCTTCTGAATATACCAAAAACCACTCAGTACACTTCAAAATGGTGAATTTTAAGGCATATGAACTCTATCTCAAAAAATTATTTAAACATTCACCTACAAAACACCATAAAACTTTTATATGCTTATTGCTAATTACACTCATTTCTAGTTCATAACTTAATTCTCAAGCATTCCAACACTTTTCAATTTACCACGGCTACTGAACTTTCCTTTTACCACCTATGGCCAGTTCAACGAAAAGATTTTAAATGACATAATCTGCTTGTAAGAAAATTAAGAACTGCTTATTTTCTTCTTTAAGAAACTATAAAAACAGGTGCCTGGTGGCTCAGTTAAGCATCCAACTCCTGATTTTGGCTCAGGTCATGATCTCACAGTGCCCCACTTTGTGCTTCATGCTGAGCATGGACCTGCTTGGGATTCTCTTTCCCTCTCCCTCTGCCCCTCCCCTGCTCGTGCTCTCAAAAAACACAAAACAAAACAAAAAAAAAACCTCTAAGAACAAATTAGTATTATCTGTTCACACTCAAAGACCGTTAACAATCTAAAAACCAGTTTCAGCACACATAAGAAGATATTAAGTTAACCCAATCTTACTCTACCAACATACGGATCATTTCAACAAAGGGGGGATGTTAACCTATTACTACTCAGAATTCCCATCATTAAAAAAAGTCCAGCTAAAACTGGTTGTAACTGAAGAGAACTTACTGTGCCATGCCCATTTGCTTCAAAATAAACTCCAATGTCAAACTCTTGAGCCTTGTGGTGCAAATGTTTGACACCAGTTTTAGTGCAACAGACAGGTACCTATGAAACATATTTAAAGAAACACAACAGCAGTTATTCAATCAGCAAATATATATTATATACCTATTCTCCCAAGGATACAAGAGGGAACAAACCCCCTGGAGTTATCTAGTGAGGAAGACAATTAAGGAATTAAAATACCAAGTGCTAAGTATTAGTAATGGAGAGAGAAGGCACTATAGAAACCCACAACCAAGTGAAAAAGCAAGGCAAGAGAGCTGAGGGACAGGGTCCCCTGATAAGATAATGAAAGATTGTAAGTGGGGGAGTGACATGATCTAATTATTTAGAAAGCTCCATTAGCTACAATGTGGAGAATGGCTTACAGTAGAGGTCTGCAAGCTTTACTAGAAAAGGACATATAATAAGTATTTCAAGATTTACAGACCGTATGATTTCTTTCACAATTGCTCACTTCTGCCACTAGTGTGAACAACCACAGAAGATACAGAAACAAATGAGCATGACTGTATTCCAATAAAACTATTCTAAAACACGTGGCAGGCTGGATTTGGTCCACAGGCCAGTTTCTTAACCCCTGGCTTAGGAGGTTAAAAGACATTGGTTAGGAGGTTTCTAGGATTAATTCCATTAAGAAACTATGATGGTTGGACTAGCAACACTGGGAAGCCTAAGTCTAAGATGGATCTGAGAGAGATGAATGGTTAATAAGTCTAATAGTGGCAAATTGCAAAAGAGATCAAGATCAAATAAGACTGGCAACTGACTGGCTTTAGAAGACCTCAGGAAAGGTTAGAGCTAAAAATATTTAATTCATCCATAGGAGAATGGGTTGAGTAAGTTTTTGTTGTATTTGTTTCTTAAACAGGGTATCTTACCTATAAAAATTTTAACACCGAAAAGAAATACTAAAATGATAACCCAAATACTGAGAATCCCTGTTAAATGGTAGGCAACTGGGCCCCAAAGGAGTCCCTTGAGTGTGTTTACTGCAACCTTATATTTAAATCAGGTCACAAACTAGCAGCCTCCAGATGTGTTTTATTTTGCCTATTTATTTTAAATTTTGAATCAGCTGCCAAGACTTAAGAGAGCAGTAGGAGAGTCACATAAAAATTTAGATTTTCAGCTTTTCTTGAAGAATCTAAATGTGACAGCAGCTGGCCTGTCTGGACACTCTTCCTCGTCCTCATCCACCTGCTGTACTTTTTCACTTCACTTATCCAGATTCAACAAGAATTGGACTTTGCCACCCTTGCTTTAAAAAAAAAAGTGAAAAAGCAACAGAAACTAGTAAAATGCAGGAATTTGCAAAGGGATGCACAAAAGTTGGAAAATACAGTAGCTAGTGAGAAAGAGTAAAGGCAAATAGACCTAATTTTGGCCATGGACACTCCAACTCATAGAGCAGGCGATGGGGTACAGGAGATGGTTAATCACCTGGTGGATGTTGGGGAAAAAAATCAGAAATAAAACCTCCTACCAACCCAAACAACTTTCTCACTAAAGATTAAGAAAATAGTTTTAATTACTGACTACACATCAAAGCTATATGGTGAGGCACACCACAGGCAATCTGTTAAGAACTATAGACAGAAATCTCACCCTTTTATAATACATATAATACTTTCATAAACTAGTAACAAATTCTATCCCTGAACAAACTTTTCCTGTGCTCCTGAAGAGGTCCTACCCTTGGACACGTCTGGAACATTCCTCTCAGCAAGAATCTCCTACCTTCAATAACTGGTCTAACTCCTCACCCTGTACCACCCTCCAGCTAATACCTAACCAGCCTGGCCTGTCTTCAGCAGGAGTCCTGTAAGGTATGTTCAGTCAGAATTCTCCCTGATCCCTGAGGACTCCTCAGTAATTTTCCACCCACCAACCCCCTCTCTCGGTCCACCTTGCTCCTTGGCAACAAAATCTCCACGTTTCCTTGTTGTATTAGAAACTGACCCCAGTCTCTCTCCCCAACTGTGAAACCGAAACAACAGTCCCTATGTCTACTGAATATGCCTGCTTCTCAAGAGGACTTTACAGGACCACGTGTCACACATTTTGTTTTAAATTTACCTGATAATTGTGGTGGCAATCGGTGTTTAGTCCTTACCAAAAGAATAATAAAACTTCCTCATATCTCAGTAACAAGTAAATATATGTGGCTGGTTCCAAGATGTAACTAACTTAAACTCTTAGGAGCCTGGGAGACAGGATTCTATTTTCCCTGAAGTTTTTATTTCAATGAGAGAACTCTAGACCCTTAAGAAAAACAGTCCTACTAAACTATAAAACTTGCTTAGCCTTTTAAAAGATGCACATTCATTATAAAGGAGACAGAGAAAGAATTACAAGTTTTCTAAAAGAAATGATTTAAGAAAAGGGAGAGGGGGAGTCTCTTTCCCTTTATGCATCAGGGACAATTTTTTCCCCTATCTTTGATATCTTCCTTTTAAATGGAAAACAGCTCAGCTTCATGTACTACAACACGTTCACTTGTATGCAGGCATTGTTTTCCTCACAGAAATATCTCAGAATAAGATTATTAAGAAGATTATTAAGAAGATACCAGAAAATGGAAATGGTTCAATACCTTCATAACTTCTTCAAGATACCGTGTTGAACTTCCATTTGCATACGCAGTTTGTACAACACCAATATTCAAACTTTCTCCAATCTAGATAAAAACAATGACAATTGCCTTGCCATCAAAAGCAAAAACACTAACCATGAAAGCAAACATATGAGAGTTCTAAAGGATGTCAACATTACCAGCCAGTTTATGCAATAAATGCCTAAAATAAAAATACGTGTATTCCAGAAAAAAACGCTAAAATACTTTTAGGCATTCTTTAAATTCTAAAAGGATTCCTTCCCAAAGGACTGGTGATTTCCTGACCTCTCTCTTTAGTTTTTTTCAATAGAAGTATTTAATGAATTCTTAAAGTATAGCTTTTTCCACATTGTAATAACTACTTCCGTTATATTCTATACTAAAAGCTGGCCTAAGGTTTCCAAAAGAGCAAAGGAGAATAAACCTCTCTCACATTACTAAGCACATTATAACAAAGTAAATACATCTCTCAGAGGATGAGACCTTCTGTTTAAACAAACTTGAGGCTTTGGGAGTGATGATGGAACACTCACTAAAGTGGGACCATTGAGACAATGTCAGTCACCAGTGAGTCTTGTTTCAAAGAGAAGTCAGTCAGTCAAGTCACACCGTACCTCCAACAGGAGCTCTTTAAGGAAACTGCTAATCAGTGTTGCTATCTTGTCTCCATCTATGAGATGAAAGTGACCATCTACATCGAGGTAGTAGTAAACAATTCTGTCTGCATCTCCATCAAAAGAACAGCATCTTTCATTAGACTTCATTTCCATTCCTAGCACACAGAATTTTAAAATGCATTTCAGTCAAAGAAATGGGGATAAAACTCAGATATAAAAAGTTTTTTCTCTTACATTAATTACAAAGGAGAAATATTTCACTAAAGCATGATCATAACTGGCTTTGTGTGTTCCACATAAGCATGTCCACTACCACTTTTCAAGAGGTACTTAAAATTGTCCTTCCAAATAAAAACCAATGTCTTAATCTTTAAGTAGTATACAGGTTTACTGGTAGTTTTTACAGGGCAAATTCTTTCACAGCTAACTAGTAAAGGAGAATTCTATGCTGAAAATTGGTATAATATTAAAATAAAATTCCATTTTATAATCCAGTTGGTTTGGTAAGACAGGTTCCCATAGTTTGGTGAAAGCTACAGATTATTTGTGAATGCAATTTGCCTAGTACTATGATGTCCTTTAAATATAAAAAATAATCAGCAACAGAGGAGATATGTGCTTTATCACAGGTGTGATTTTTCTTTGTTCACACCATCAGTAACAAGAAGCACTTGGTTAAGTTAGAGAGAAGAATTATAACCTGTGAGAGATACATGGCCAATGTAATTTGCATAGGGTTGTCAAAAACCTCAGCAACTGTCACGTCAAACTTATTAGAAGATTTTGCTGTTCCTTAGCCATGACAGCAGCAGGTGGACAAATCCAACATGAGGCTTTCGTGAGGAATATAAGGTTGACTACAAGGCATAACACAAGCTTCAGGAGAAGTAGTGAGGGCCTATGGTTTGGTTCATTCTGTAGCCTTGTGATGCAGGGCCACCAAGCACAATGGTCAAGAAAGAATTCTTGAGGCATTTTATGGTGCAAAAAGGTGACTTTATTACAGCAGTGGACAAGACCCGCAGGCAGAAAGAACTGCACTGGGACTGTGAGAGTGACTGACTATACTGGGGGAGGGGGAGGCAGAGACAACATACATTTCTAAGGCATTTCTGTATGCTAAAAGTGAGGTTTACAGGACCTTGGAATCTTGCTATTGTCAAAATAAGGTTGCATTTAGTCTCTAATAAAACATCAACATCAAGGCAGCCATATGTCCCTTAAGGTACATCACACTCTGCACGTCCCAGGTTCTTATCAGTGCACTGCAATCTGTAAGAATTACTTTTAGCTACATTTCTCTTGCCTTTCTTCTCATCACCTGTGCTTAGACCAAGGGAGAGAAGAGCTCAGTATTTAGTGAATGGATAGATGCAGGACTTAGAACCAAACTGTCAATTCAACAAAAACAAGCAATTCAACAAAAAGGAGTTCAAACTGGTTGGCGAAAGTAAAAATGTAAATGCGTAGTGTAGCGAGGCACAGTAACATAAATGAGAGAGGCAACTGGATGAGGTCCGTGGAGTTCTGAAGAATGCATGTCCTGTCTGAAGGTGGCAGGAGCCACTCCACGGCAGCCGATCACTGCCACATGAGAATGGACATTTTCTAACATCGGGAAAGAGAAGCCGGTGCTTCTAATATTTAAGTAAAACCATGACACATTTAAATGGTGACGAGTAATGCAACACACACACACACACACACACACACACACACACACACACAGCAGACCGAACAGAACACATCTGCAAGTTTGGCCCACCTGCTAACAATTCAGGATTTATAGCACAGCTAAATATAGACCACCTCATAATACAACTACAATCTATGAACAGTCTTCCTCCCAATATACCAACTGGAGAAAACAGATTTTGCAGACAGTTATAATTAAGCCAAGTTGCATTCTCTTTCCATAGTGTGTATAATTCAGGTAAGGTGAAAAATGCTACTTACTATTGCTATCCTTTAGATCAAGGATTCTCAAAGTGTGGTCCCCAAACCTGCACCATTTACAAAGGCTGGGTGCTTGACAAAAATGCAAATTCTTACCCTACACAAATCCTACCCAAACTTACAAAATCAGAAACTCTAGAGCAGAGCCCAGGAATCTGTGCTAACAAGCCCTCCAGGTGATTCTCATGCATACTGAAGTTTAGAGCATACTGCTCTAAAACACCAATTTCTGATTTTGCTTCCGGATACTTCCTACACACTGTAGGAGTCATGTGACTCACAGGCAAAGGGCGTAGACCATGTTTCAAATGGCACAGACAGTAAGGAAATGTCCAGATGTCTAAAGCGGCAGCGCCAGGACTAGCAGCACGACTCAACTCCGTAAGTAAGATTGGTTTCCAAAAACTCTAAAAACACATTTTTCTACATACCCTGTGGAGGTTTCTGATGGCTTTTGACAAAGTCAGCCCCACATAAGTGATTGAGTTTCCCTTTGGTGCCATCATTGAAGAGCTGAACTGACAGCCCCTGGGAAATGTAGTGTTCCATTTCTTTCAGCTTCAGGGCCCCTATGCCATTTGCACAGTCGACCTTAAGTGATCTATATTCATCTTCGCTGCACAAAGCCTTAAAAGGAAAAGATACACGGAAGAAAAATTTCAGGTTATGAAAAAGCAGAACATCAGCACATTTAGGTATATGTAAATATCTTCTATTATTTCAGTTAACTCATCTGTTTTACCTTGGGAAACAAAAGGGTATACACATTCAGATGAAAATTGTAGAAAACCAAAGCAAAATTTAAAGATCTTTAAAATTTTTTGGACACTGACACTAGAACAGTTTCACCAATTAAACACCTTATGGAAATGGAGCTTTATTAAAATTTAGATTCAATTAAACAGGGTCCCTTTTACTACTACTGCCTGTATTACATGACAGGCTTTCAAATGTGGGAATGAGTATAAAGATGGATGAGCAGAATGACGCCTGCCATTTCCTTCACAGCACATAACGCCACTGGGCATGTCTGGGTTTTTCTGTCAGTCTCCTCTCTGGCCCATCCTCACTTGAGAATAAAAATTCTCTAAGAACAAGGGCTCTGTTTTGATTAACAACATACACTCAATATTTGTTGATCAAACTACACCCAGTAAATCCCATCCATGTTTAAGCTGCTAATCTACTCAGGAGAAAAATCTTTCTCAATGGAAGATACCTCAAATATGATGCCAGTAGCATTAACCCTAAGAGCAAATTCATCTAAATGAATACTTCTGTAACCACGAGACACCCACCAGATTTTCTCCCACAATGATCTGAGAATATACTATGTGTACTACGTGTCTTGCCAAGTAAATGACGACAGATAGCAGGACACAAGGGCCAAGCCTCATGGAGCCCTAAAAAGGAAAAGGAAATACACCACATTTTTGGAAAAAGGGGGAGTGATAAGCTATCTACTTAAAATAAATTGTAAAACTGATCTTATTTTATTCATTTGCTTAAACTCTAACCATGTTCAAGAGATTTTTACCTGTTTGGTAAGTTCCATAAAGGCCTTAGAGAGTTTCTGGTAGTAACCTTCGACAGTTGCCTCCCCATATTGGCCACTGGTATTGCGACAGTACACCATGTAGTGTAGCTGGGGTGTTGTTACCAAGCCATAATCTAGAATAGAAATACAAAAAGCAATTTACCACATTTCTTAATTTAAAAAAAAAAGCATTTAAATGGATTCATACCATATGAATTTGAGAGTAACAAATCTTCACAAAAAAGACATCTCAGAAAACACAAAACCATTAACTTTCAAACTATCCAGAAATATGCATAAATATCCACTAAAGTGATTACAACTGCCTGTCACATTATGATGCTGTGATTTATAAGACCCAGGGGTGCCTGGGGGGCTCAGATGACTGAACATCAGACTCTTGATTTTGTGTGTGTGTATGTGTGTCTGCCCATGCACACAGAGGTATGAGCGCTCTCTCTGTCACAAAAATAAATGGACATTTGCTCTTGTCTCCATTCTAGGCAAGCCTTCTAAACCCAAGGATTTCCTTAGTGAAGAGAGCATGAAATTGTCTTTTGTTATGCTAATGAGACATGGAATGCCCCTAGGAAGGGGCTGGTTGCCTGGAGAACCAACCATGTGACTGGAGAACTGGAGCTTTCAGATCTCTCCCATATTCCTGTGGTCCCTCACCCATCCAAGTAGAGGAGAAAAGGGGGGCTAGACTGTGTTCAAACAGCAACAGCCAATCACTTAACTGATAATGCCCATGTAATGAAGCCTTTATTAAAAACCCAAAAGGACAGGGTTTTGGGTTGGTGAAACACGTGGAGACTGGGGAGAGTGGATGCCCAGAGCATGGCAGTTCCGTGCTTCTTCCTACATACCTTGCCCTACACATCTCATCCATCTGGCTGTTCCTGAGTTATAGCCCTTTATAAGAAACCAGTAATCTGCTAAAGTAAAATGTTTATCTTGAGTTCTGTGAGCACTCTAGCAAATTAATCAAACTAAGGAGGGTGTTGTCAGAAGTCCAGATGACTGTAATCTGGAGGAGCAAAGGGGGGGGGGGTAGTCCTGTGGCAGTGCGCCCATAACCTGTGGGATCTGACCCTACTTCTAAGTAGAACATGTCAGAGAATTAAATTAGTTGTTTGGTAGTGTTAGGAAAACACACACACACACACACACACACACACACACTGGACACATACTCAATTCTAAAAGAAATATGAACGCTACTATTAATAATAAAAAATAATCATTTAATATGGACAGGTAACAAAATAGAATATAGAAAAATAATAATTCAGTTCTAGTCCTAGTAACACTGCAAACTATGTAATTCAAATGAACCCTCCCCAAAACCACCAAAAATGCCAGATAAAAAAGAAAAATCTCTTTTTAAAAAGCATTGCTGTGCCAATGCGTTACAGAGGAAATTAGGCCAAAATCTCTAAACCCCCCCAGGTGCAGTAGCCCAGCAAATGCAAGAACTAAACTCTGCCAGAGAAATATGCCTTTACCATAAACCTCAAAAATGACCCACAGATAATTTTCCAAGAAAGACTAAGAACTTATAGTCAGAAATAGTTTTAAACACACAAGAAAAGCACCAAGAACAAGAAACAGAAAAAATAACAGAGATGGACCAGTATCCAGTGAATATTCTGTAACTAAATTCATCACAGATCTTCAAAGTCAAATACAAAAGTTTAGACTAGAGACAAAAGTCATTTAAAAGTTACTGAACCCTGCAGGTCTACAATGGAAGTGGTATTTCATGAAGGCACTTACAAACCTCAGGTGGAAAGAGGTGGAGGAGCTCAAAAAAGTGGATCAGCACTTTACCTAGCTTAATGGAGGTGTATAAGGAGAGGAGAACGATTATTTCAAAAGACTTATTTACTAAAAGATGGAACAAAAGGATTTTGTGACTAATATCAAAATGACCAAATAAACATTTAACAAATGACTATTATATACAGTTAATCAATAAACGACTATTATGTAATTACTCTTCTATTCCACTGATCAACCCAGAAACCTAGAAGCCATTCTTTACAGCTCTAGCCTCATTACGTATCATAAAATCCTTTGAAGTCAATACCTAATTTCAAATTTCTCCATTTCTCTTGCTATCATCACGCTTACGTGAACTAAAGGACAGTCTCTTTTCTTTCTCACAACCTTCCTATCTCTCTCTACATAAAAGCCAGAGTGACTGACTTAAAATGGAAATGTGACCATATTCTCACGCACAAAACCCTTCAATGGAGTTCCAGTGCATTTTGAACAAAACCCAAATCTTTACCACAACCTACAAGGCTTAAAAGGATAGGGCCCCTCACTAACCTGATCTTCTACCAGCTTCCCCTGTTCTCTCTATGCTGCAGCTACATTAACCTTTCACTAAGCTGAAGAGAGAAAGGAGGGAAAGGTGAAAAAAAATTACTCTCGAATTTTTCTAGACTAAAACATTAGAAAAGTTCTAGAGCTAGAATGACAGTGCTGAAAAGGTGAACCATTCTGAGAATGGTACAAACAATAGTTTTAAGCTGGGTGAATCTGGGGTAAGGGCAGACCATTGCAGACCTGAGACTTGTCAGGGGTCATGGAATCCACTTAGTAAGGCACAACCAACATTTCTGTATTTTTTAAAAATAAACCAGATGAACGCATGTCATGCAGTATGGGTATTATTTATTGATGCTCTTGTGTCACTTATACACAAGAGTACATATACACACATTATGATGCAAAATGGGTTTCTGACTATAAGCTGTAATTGGCATGAAATAGACCACCAGTTGTACATAGTAGGCAATCAAAAATGTCTGAACTACTAAGTGAGGAATTAAGCTGTACACAGCTGGAACTATGGCAGTAAAGATGATCATTCAGCAAGCAGAATGAAAGAAATAAGGAATGCCCATATTGAGAGAGCCTGCACAGAAGACCAGTAAGGAACAGTGGCCAAGGAAGTAGAAGCTTAAAGAAAGAAAGGAGGAAGTCACAGTTGAGTTACCAAGACAGAAACTAAAATAAAAACTTCAAAATATAAATTCTGGAAATAATTTTTAGGTCACAGATCCCTTTGAGTATCTATCTGACAAAAACAAAGAATCCCCTACCTAAAAAAGTGCACGTACAGGTAACACTCTCCGCACTGTACCAAGAACACTCTGTCACCAGGTCCCTACAGCTTAACCAAACACTTCCCAGGAAGTCCTGGGCCCCAGGCTAAAAATCCCTACTTTATAAATTTTTTTTAATGTTTATTTTTGAGAGAGAGAGAGAGAGAGAGACACACACACACACACACACACACACAGAGAAAGTGGGGGAGGGGCAGAGGGCACAGGAGACAGAATCCAAAGCAGGCTCCAGGCCCCAAGCTGCCAGCACAGAGGCCAATGAAGGGCTCGAACCCACGAACCACGAGGTCATGACTCGAACCAAAGTCAGATGCCCAACCAACTGAGCCACCCAGGGGCCCCAAGCATCTCCACTTTTTAATAGCCATTGGATTTGGCAATTAGAATTCAGATGAGCATTGAGAGAAACATTTCACTGGAGGGACCAGGATGGAGACTTTGCCTGTGGGGAGGTAAGTAATGACTAGAAAAGCAGAGAAGTAAGCCAAGGCAAGCTCTTGGAATTACTCTGAGGAAAGGGCACAGAGGAGCTAGAAAGGAGGTCGGACAGGTCAAGAGAAGATATTTTAAATGAGAAACTAGGAAGACACTAGGGAAATTCACCTCCAAGCACAATGGAGTCACTGCATTCACAAGGGGCATGATCGGTGATGTGAGAAGAGGATTCTAGCCTCCATTCTATGGCATGTAATCCTTCTTCATTTGATAAGACAGGAAAAACCACCTGTCAAAACTTAAAATCATGATAAGTAGGCCAAAGAGACTCTGCATCACGATTTGATAGGTTAACAGCTGATTCCACATGTGATCAGCTATTAGGGAATACTGACAAGCTCCCCAGAATGAACTTGAAGATGTTCCAAAGGAAAGTCAGGAAATTTGGCCTTACTGAAGTACAGGAAATTAAGATCGGTATTTCTTACACATAATCTCCTAGAGGTAAAACAAAATAGGCACACCCAGAAAAAATTTTTTGTAATTTTTTAAATTTAAAAAGCTAGTATTTAATACTTAGGAGTTCATTTTTTAAAGACTTTTTTATCCATTTTCAAACTTTTCTAAAATATTACTACTTTTGCAACTTTTAAAAAGTTTTTAAAGATTAACTTTAATTTACAACTCAGGATAGCTACATACCATGGAATTGACCTTCTAAAACAGTCACGCCATCTATTACAGACTGTGAAAGTTTCTCACTGGAGGGCCTAGAAAAAAAAAGGACGAAAGTAACACATCCCATCCTGAAACTAAGAGTTACTAGTTTTGAAAGCAAATACAGAAATTATGTGCTACATATTTCAGAATAATAAGAAACCTGTCAAGTCTGAAAACACTGAAAAGAGGATATGGGTAAAGCATAAGCATTTTGCAGCAGCCTTTCACAGTACATTTCTTGGCAAGAGTTTGGTTTTTAAACAAATATAGAAAACAGATACAAAAATACCCTGATTACACTATCCCCAAACACACTGTCAAGTTTAACTGTAACAATATATACATTACCCAGGGACAGTAGCAATAAATACTGAATTGAAACAGTGTGCATTATGCAGTACTGGGGAGTAAACCACCAAGAATACACAACCTAGTTTTCATTTATCAATCTGAAATAATTACATAAATGCCTTGTTGAAAACAATGTTATGTATCACCCAAAGGAGTTAACTGGTACGAGGTGATTATATGTGGGATGGCTTTACTATGGGATAATCATTTGTTTCAGATCATAAATCATTAGGCTATTTCTGATACCTATAAATCCACAGTCAATGGTATTTGGAAGTCTCTCTGGTAACACATCAAGAATAAAATACCAGTCTAAGTAAGCCATTAGGACACTGGAAATTTCCTTTAGAAAAAATCTACGGCTAAAACAAGACCTTATATAAAAGAGAATGCTTTGGTTTCAAAGTACACTTTTAATGTAACAAAAGGATCTTTTTGTAAAGGAAAGCAAAAGCTTCCAAATACGACAAATAGTGCCCTCCTGTCCATGGTTTCACCTGCCATGGTTTCAGGTATCTGAGATCAACTGTAGTCTAGAAGCAGATGATCCTCCTTCTAACGTATCATCAGGTCCACAGTAGCCTAATACTATGTCACAACACCTTCATGATTCACCTTACATCCTCTCTCACATGGGCATTTTACCATCACATAGCAACACAAGAAAGAGAAGGTGAGTACAGTACACTAAGGTATTTTGAGAGACAGAGAGAGAGAGAGAGAGAGAGAGAGAGAGAGATGGGGGGAGGGAGAGAGAGACTACATTCACATAACTTATTATAGTATGTTGCTGTAACTGTTCTATTATTCACTGTTGAACTCCTACTGCATTTAACTTGTAAATTAAACTTTATCATAATTACAGATGTACAGGTAAAAACATGGTATATATAGAATTTGGTGCATCCACTGGGGGTCCTGGAATGTATCCGTTGCAGATGGGGGACTGAGGGGCTACTGTATGTAGAAATAATGTAAATTGTTAACATTTCCCAGTGAACTCCAGCATGTGAAAATGATATAAATACATGAAGTAACAATAATGTAGATTATAAGGTCAATCTCTAAAAGTACTGTTACAGGAATGTGTTCTTACTCTACAGGAGAAAATAATAAACCTATAGAAATAAAGGGGTGGAAAGCATTTGTTAAGTACTTCTCTCATGTCAGGAAATAGGTGTTTTGCATACATTAGGTCATGTAATTCTCACAAAAATCCTGTGTTAGGCTTTATCATCAAGATCTTATAGACGGGAATATGGAAACTCTAAGAGGGTAAATAACCTATTCAATTATATAGTGTTAGAGTTGGGGTTCAGACTCCAAAACCCAAGATAAACAGAGAGACTTAGCTCCGGCATCCTACAAAAAAAAAAAAAGGCCAGGTAGGTGGAGGAGCCTCTTAGGGCAGTTCCACATTACTCCATTCTTTCAGTTTGCCACAGGCTCTAAAACTAAAGAAGTAATCACTTATGTGGAGTTCCCAAAGTGGCTTTCACCAGTAACTCTGACGGTCACCTGGTATCTCTGCCAATCACTACAAAGGCATCTTGTTGCAGATTCACAGCTGCTTTCACACTGATGTCCATCAACACTCTTGGCATATCTTGTTCCTCAGCATTTGCCAAACAGGTAGCATGTTCCTCCCAGGATGGTGCCAACATTTCACCCAAAGGATCAACCAACTTTACCCCATTGTCTTCCTTAAAAGAAAAACAAACAATAAGCCATCTGTGTGTATTCAGAAGGGTGAGTTGAGGAACCAAACTCAAGCCGTTTTCCCCTAAAAAAGACACTGATGGCTGAACGCCTTCACCAGTGACCAGTACGGAATGCCAGGCACTGGACTAGGTATTTTATATAAATTCTTATGACACAAATCAATTTTATTAACAATCCTATTATTATTTCGATCTTACTTTGAGAAAACTGAGATTCAGATCAAGTAATCTGCTTATGTTCATACAGCTAATAAGTGTCAGTGCTGGCATTAAAATATCAAGTCTATATTACTCTTAAGCCCAACAGCCATTATGCTACACTAGCTTTTTTAAAAGGTTGACATCTGTGCATTCACCACCCATCACACAACCAGGGCACAAATGGAGCAGAATGAGGGCACCGAGAGATCTTCCCCACGAGGACTCTGCACTCTAAGAACATACTGGTCAATATGTCAACCAGTGGGTGACAGACAGAAGCTGAAAATGGGCTCCCCATTCTGTTCTGCTCAAATTTCTGGGAAGAAATACACTGTAGTTCAGAGTGAATGCCAATGGAAGGAAACAGCTCAGTATTGTTTTAAGAAGTACTTCTGGAACTAGCAATTGGGGCTTCAGCCCACAAGTTAATCAATTATGGTGATTTAGACATTCACACACACAGTTATAGTGATCCACATTTACAAGTTGGACAAGCAATGTCTTCTTGTGTGGAGGGAAGAGGGGGTTATAATCCTTCACAGACCTGTTGAAACTTGCTGCAAATTGATCTACAAAGGCAAAAATCTCATGCCCTTGCAAACAAACATATTACTCAAACCATGTATTAGTGAGCTATAGGCAGTACAAAAGAGACTATGTCAAAAGGAATACTTTAATAACAAAGAAATTTAATTGTCATAACACTACAACCCTTAGACCTCATCAATGACCTGCCCAAAGCTCACTTTTGTGTACCTGGAGCCACCCATTTGGCTGTTCATTCAGAACAGGAAGCTATTCCCTACTAGAAAAAACTGTTCTAAAAAAGGTTCAAAACGTTCTGAATCTTTTCAAATGTCTGCCCTTCCCCCATCTTGGCTCCAATCTCTCTACTCCCTACTAAATTAACAGAAGTAATGCTTTTTGTTACTAACACTGTCTCAATACAACTAACTTGGAAGGACATTCTATTATATCACTAACATGAACACAGTCCAAGAAATGAGTCTCATTTCACTCTCTCCACACCCTCTACAGAGTCATGAGCTAAATCACCACTCATTAAGAAAAAGCCATTTCAAATCCAAAGGCACATAACGAGCACACACATTCCTACAATTAATTTGTACTTTTGGTCAAATTGCTCAGCCACTGAGATGTGTTCTTGTAAATAAAGATTTACTTTAATGGAGCACTAAAAAAATTACCTCAGGATTATGTGATGCTGTTACCATGACTCCTATCGTAGATTTTGTCTGTTTTGACCTCAGGACAGCTAATAATCCCATGCGAAACATGACATGATCAAGATGTTCTGCTTTCGTTCGAAAGCCAGCAGTCCCATATTGAAGAATGAGTCCACTGGGCTTGGCGTGTAATGCGGAGTATTCTGCAATCGCATGTAAATCCATGTCTACAAAACTAAGGAATATTTTTCAGGCATAAGAAAATTTTCAAGGACCATCTGCTTCAAAAGCTGCCACCCTAGACTAATAGGTCTGCCTCATTCTGAATGGCCACAAAGAATGTTTGAGAAAGAATGGCAGAGTAAGTCCTGGGGGTAGGCATTACCTAGAAGACCCTCCCCAACTTGTATCTTCCACTCGAGGGCAGACAGCCGACTGTGCCCTCAACTCCTCTCTCATTTTGGCGCCAGGACTATTCCTGGACCCAGGGCAAACTTAAAACTTAAAATGGTCTACTCTCAAGTAAAATGAAGAATCCACACATAGATTCGTAGACTCCTACAAGATCAAAGATTACCTCATTTCATAAAAGGAGAAACTTAAGTCTGGACCTCAGTTAAGTAACATAACTATACGAGGGTAGCTGGTGACAGACTGAAGCCCAAGGTCATAATGTCAAAATGGACTGGGACTACCTATCCAAACTATCTGGGAAATCTGCGTGGTTCTTTTGTTATTCCTCCCACGCCACAGAGACATACTCCCAGAGGAAAAGCAAAGGGCAACAGCCTCCTCTCCAAGACTGCCCAGACCTCCTCATATATACTTTGCAGTGGATTTTTTTCTATTTCCATTAACAGAGGACCAGGACACCCTTCTAAATTAAGCTCTGGAAGTAAAAACATCTTCTTTTTACCTTCAATTTTAAACACTGGCCCTGAGCCCACTAGTACTTCCTTCTCTGGGATACTACAATTTTACCTGGAACCTGGGGTTTCCAACCCCAGTTGTATATACTATTCACTTCCCGAGTCTGTCACATTCCCAGTTAGCCCAGAGATGAATAGCAGCCCTGTCTTACTTGCTTTACTGTCCTTGGATGGTTAATGACCAAAAGTTAAAGAAAATGGTAAAAAATCTTTGCTTTTGTTCCACTGGAACAAGCTGGTATTGAGCAAGCTGATACAGTTTCGTCCAAAGCTGTCAAATGTTTTTCACAGGCAAGAATATATTTGGTTAAAAACTGACCACTCGGTAGTATACCATGATTATTCATAAGGGCGTAAACCAGTCCTGTTAAATCCAGAAAATCTTTTTAAAAGAAAAAAAAAAAAAAAAAGATAAAATGCTTCCACCCATCAATGAGTTTTCGGTCCTAAAACTACGTTCAGTGAGTAGTGCGAACGCTTTTTTTCAAAGTACTTACAGGTCCAAACAGTAACCACTCTTAAAAAAAGTTGAGAGCATTCCCCTTCCTCCATTCAATTATCAACGCGGGTTTGTTCCGCCTTCCTCCCAGCCCCCAAACCGCCGCATGTTTTCCGGCTCTCAATCACGAGTTCCACCCTCCCCTCGCCACGCCGCACCACCCCCGAGGCCCCTGGACCAGAATGCCCAGGGACACGAGACCCTTGGGGAGCTCTGGAGGCGCCTGGGCGGGGGTGTCCCGCTCACGGTCTGTGGGTCAGCCCGCTAGCTGGCCCACTAGGCCTTCAGTAGGCCGAACCCCTACGGACTGGAGAGTCCCCTCTCGCCACCAAGCCTAAGGGTCCCCGCTCACCTCTGCCTGGAGACGCCCCCTCACCTCCACTTAGCCCAGCCGCTTCCCCGCGCGGCGCCTCCAACCTGACTGAAGCTCTCGGAACCCGCAGACGTGGCCCTGCGTGACTTCCGTCCCACCGCCACGCCCCCCAGCCAATCACGGCGTGGGAGGGTCCCCTGGCCCCGCCTCCCCTCCTCGCCGATCTTGCGCAGCTTGCGCATGCGGAACTGCGGATCCCGGTTCTGAGAGGGCTTGGGGCTGATTCCATTGAGTGACCGGGAAGGGTGAGGCCCCCCGCGGTGGCCCGGGGATTGGGGCCGAGGGTCGTAGGCCACCAGAGCACTGCAGCCGGCAAATACGCAGTCCTCGCCTCCAAATTTGGGTTCCAGGGTGGCATTCCTGCGTTCCTGGGAAGCCAAGGTCCCTAAGTGGTCCCAGACCGGGGTACCAGCCCCTATTGGGGGCCTCTGGCAAGGTAGCCTCGGCCATAAGCCTTTTTCCCGCACCCTTTCTCGATTTTCGGGGTTCATCTCCCCAGCCTTTGACTCTGGGAGCCTTCTCGAGCCGTTGTCCCCCGCCCCCGTCTCCCCGCACCAGCTCGCAGTAAACACCATCTTATGTATGTACCTGTAAGACTCCCCCTAAGCTTGGGCCCCTCCGAGCAGATGCCCGGTGGATCCAAATCGTCCAGAGCAATCTGGGCCGCCCCGGGCTGGTGTGACTCCCCAAAGAGCCGTAAAGGCCCGCTCGAGAAGGGTTCTTGGCACTGGGGCGGAGGGGCGGCAACTAGCGTTTGGGGCGGCGGGGCCCTCGAGACCTTGGAGCCAAGGAAGTTGACCACAGCCCCGCCAGCACTGCGGGCCTCCCTCGCCACAGCGCCTAGCTCCGCCTAAGCTTGAGACCTGGGTGGGATTCGGAAACTGGGCTCCTTCCCCTAACCAGAATTCAGGCTTGTAGAGCATCTGCAGGTGTTGTTTGCCAACCACCTGCAACGGAATAATTTGGAACACTTGTTGAAAGTCCAGATTCCCGGATCTAGATCGGAAGCGGGGTGGGGGTGGGTGGGTAACGGACTGGGAATATGAATTTTAACGAAGTCTCTGGAGGGATGTTGTGCATACTAGACTTGAGGGTCGGGAGGTAAAGCAAAGAAAGAGTGTTAAGTGTCCCGGTTTGTGCTCCTAGCGTTCCTGCAAAAGTGCTTCCTCGAAAGGGCCCTTCGGGAGATTTCTCTGGACGCCGCTGAAATTAACAAACCTAGTGCCCCTGGGCCTTTCCAGTTTTCCTGGCAGGTGGATTTCGAGGCAACATGTCTGATTCAATGAAAGAATGCCTGCAGCTTCAGCTGCTAGAGATGGAAATGCTGTTTTCTATGTTTCCTAACCAAGGAGAAGTAAAACTCGAAGATGTAAATGTCCTGACGAATATAAAGAGATATTTGGAAGGAACAAGGGAGGCGCTGCCGCCAAAAGTCGAATTTGTGATTACACTCCAGATTGAGGAGCCCAAGGTAGGTACCCTGAGTTGTTTTTATTGTTGCTGGGTGCCCAGCTTTTATTGCAAGCACTTGGAAGGTGAGCATTCTGTCCAGGAAGGAAATGGAGGCCAGATTCTTATTTCCTATACTTGTTTGAAAGTGAAATGTGTAAATATGGGACGCCCTGTAAAGTGTCTTCAATAAATACCTTGAATTTTACATAAATATGTGCATTTTTAACAAATATGTCTAGTGTTTTTATTAAAAAACATCTGCAGCCTCATGCTACTATGATTATTCTCTTCACTCAACCAGTTTTTTACCAACCCAGCTACTGTAGTATGTACTGCCGTGTATATGTATCATGATTTTTGTAGATCTAAATCTTGCCTTTAGCAAATCTGGTTTGTGAGGAGTGGATGAATGTTTATTTGGTGGCACCATAGCACAGAAAGCAAATACCAGATAGGACATCTAAACACTAAGAATGAATTTACCTTCATCTTCTGATCCATTGTCTCCAGTGATATTAGCATAGCATAGATAACAAGTGGACCAAGCTGTTAAGAAGCCCTCTTGTAGTGATTTTCTGCTCATCCTTCAGCTCTCATTTCCTCAGAGAAGATCTCCTGGTTCCCAGACTGAATTCTGTCTACAGAATTCTCGTTACACATTTCAGCAGATCCTGTACTTTTGCATGCTTCTCACCATTGAAATTAAATACTTGCTATGTGTAATTATTAGTTTAATGTCTGTCTCCTTCACTAGGTTCTAGTCTATACGAAGAGCACAAATTTTTGTCTAGCTCCTTCGCTTCCTTATCCTACCATAGGGTCCCTGACACATAAGGAGTGTTCAATAAATACTGCAATGAATGATGCTTAAATGAAAGGAATAGCGTATATAAAGTACTCAGTAGAGTCTCCAGCATATAGCTGACATTCAACAGTAGCAATAACTATTACATTTATCAAAATCATGCAGTTGCTACTGATAAACTAGCTTAGGTGATTGTATGGTACTTAAACCTATTTGATTTTCATTTTAAGGTGAAAATTGATTTGCAAGTAACCATGCCTCACAGCTACCCCTATGCAGCATTGCAGCTGTTTGGACGGTCGCCCGAGCTTGACAGACAACAGCAACTACTTCTCAACAAAGGTCTCACTTCTTACATAGGGACTTTTGATCCAGGTGAGCTCTGTGTATGTGCAGCAATCCAGTGGCTACAGGACAATAGTGCCTCCTATTTCCTGAACAGAAAGCTCGCTTACGAACCATCTGCACAAGCAAAGCCAGTCAAGAATACGTTCCTCCGGATGTGGATCTACAGTCACCATATATATCAGCAGGATCTAAGAAAAAAGATTTTGGATGTTGGGAAAAGGCTAGATGTGACTGGATTTTGCATGACAGGAAAGCCAGGTATAATCTGTGTGGAGGGCTTCAAGGAGCATTGTGAGGAATTCTGGCACACAATTAGGTATCCCAACTGGAAACACATTTCCTGTAAGCATGCCGAAAGTGTGGAAACTGAAGGAAATGGAGAGGATCTGCGCCTTTTTCATTCTTTTGAAGAATTACTCCTTGAGGCCCATGGTGACTATGGATTAAGGAATGACTATCACATGAATCTGGGCCAATTCTTAGAATTTCTGAAAAAACACAAAAGTGAGCATGTTTTCCAGATATTATTTGGTATTGAAAGTAAAAGTTCAGACTCCTAGGAAGCCATTAAGAGGCCTGTGCTTATAATTTCATCACTTAAGTCAGTATTTCTGTTAATAAGACCAAAATTAAAGGGCCAGTGGCTCTTTAGTATCACCTGTGAGAGACCTAGCTCCAGAATTTTTACCTGGTAATGAAACACAAAGGCCTTTTACCTTTTAACAGTGCAATTGTGATGTTATCACTATGTTCTTATGTTAACTGAAAACTATTTAATTGTAAATTAATAAAAACACTTTAACCCATGAAGCTGATTTGATTACAGAGGAGTTCAAGGCCCATAATTAATATCACTAGTCAAGGTAGAGCTCTGAACCCATAAATAATATTTCTCTCTTTCATGATACCAGCACACAATGACATACCACATTTTTTTGTTTGTTTGTTATTGGGAGAGTAAATTCTAAGTCAGGTTTAAAGTGAGAACAAAAAGCACATGTTTACTACATTTCTTAGTCTAAGTTAAAGCCCCTATCTGTAGTTTTTTCTTTTAATAAAATTAGGTCCTAAATGTAATGGCAGAAGAATCAGAGAAATGACGTCTTGAGAAATGAAGGTGACACATAATGCCAAGTGTTCTCTGGCTGTTTTCACCAGCTGATTTATGATACTAAGGATAAGGATACCGATATTCTTAGCTCGGGTCTTATCGACGAAAAAAGATAATGGTTTCTTGCCTAAAAAAGTGTTCCACAACCAGTGAGTACTGGCACCCTTTGCCTGTGTGCCAGTGTACAGTGCTTTCTAGGGCAGGAGTGTTGGGGAAGGACTAGTACGGATGGCTCTGTACAGTCACCTTGGGAGAAAAATCCAAGCTCTGCGTTTTGGTGAGAAGTCACTGCCATCTCACCCCAGCTTCACCAGGCTTTGTCAAAATGTGAGTTTATTTGAATGACAGTAACCCCTATTTACGCAGCACTTGCCACACATTTTCATTGAGAAGGATCTACCCTCCTCCAAAATTTCTGGGAGTCTCGCCTGTGTTAGTTAAGAGATGTCCTGAGCTGACTGCAACTTTCTTTGGCTCCCATGGTCTCTCTTTAGCTACTATTGCCCTTTCTCAGGGAGTGTTTCATTCTCCTGCTAGTCTCAGGCACCCCACTGATGTCCTGGCTCCTCAGGATGCCAAAGGTGGGGTGCTGAGATTTAGTAACTTGGAAGGGAATGAATGCCTCCCTATTCTGTGATTTATTCTCTTAGATGCCAAACAGCTGCATGTGCCAGGGAGCTTACAAAATGTTTGATGAAAAAGTACATTCTGGTTTTACTTTCTGTGTCTAGGATGCAGACTCATGTCCTTGAACTAGGGCAAGGGTATAATGGAACTAAGCTGACTCTCTTGATCTTGAGGTCTTGAAACTGGTCCACCCTGCCCTGCCTATGCTCTTAGCTCAGAATGAGTTTCTTTTCAGGGCACAATTCAGACCTTCAAACTAAGGTTCTCATCTGCCTTGCCTAATGATCCAGTTTGCCCATTCAGGTTTTAATCCTGGCCTCAGATGTGGGTGGGATCCAACCAAGAGCCTCACACTTTACCTTTACCTATATACAAAGGGAAAAAATAGGACTTACGTTGCCAAAGACTCATTTCTCAATCTTAATCAGGACTTAAAACAACATAGTATCCCACATAATCTCCCCAAGACCATTAATAAAGTATAATTAACATTTATGAGTTCTTAAGCCCTAAGCAGATGTGACTCCATTAACTTTTTTTCCATATTAGGTGCCTTCCACCTACTATATGCCTAAACCTCTCATCGATGGTTTTTTCTATGATTACATCAGCAGAAATAGTGATGGAAAGTTAAAGAAGCTTAAAGAACTACAACATGAACAAAAAAAAAAATAGAATATTCATATAGTTCAGTAAACAAAAGGAATAACTTTTATGAACTCTTTACTGCTTCTGGAGCTATTTCTGGTGATTAATATTTTCAGAACCTATTTTTACATGCACAGTATTAGCATGCAGGAATACTTTTTCCTGTCAGAAGCACTAATAAAAGACATTAATTACGGAAAAGTGTGGGTTTTGTAGAAAAAATATACATATAATTCAAAGCTCAGTTTTGTATGGTAGGCTGCTAGTCTTCTTTGCCCAGTGTGATGCAAGCACAGACCTCCTCCCCTATCACCTCCCCCCTCCACACACATACAACACTTATTCTGAGGAACTGCCCTTTCTCTGTATGTTTTGGGAGAAGTGACTGGTATCAAGTCACCCTCTGGCAGCCTTCAAGAGAGATGGTTTTGAGTTCTTGCTGCTTAAATCCACAGTGCCACCTTCATTTCTGGCCTACTGAATGCTCAGTTGTTCAACATCTGCCCTTTTTTTCTTGAAAGTCACAGAATCAGTCTCTATTGCTTGGAATCTAAGAATCCTGATACTGTATACATTATATTTTATAAATGGTTATCTGAAAAGAATGGTCTTTATAGATACTGCAGTGTCTTTATAAAATTTACTGGATTAAATCAGCCTTTCTTCAAGTATGTTCTCTCCTTCTTATTCCTTATTGGTCTATTATATGTTGGGCTAAGGGCTGAGTATACTTGCATAGTGGATTGAGGAGTGGGCCAGATGAGTGGACGGACATAATAACAAGGACATCTAAACCATCCCTATAGTAAATCAGAAGTATGTTGCCTGTGAATTTGAGCTTCCATATGACTATTAAATGCTAACCATCCATTCAGAGAACTTGTGAAGAAGGCCTGAGGAGTCTACCTGAAGTCTTCACAGAACCCTTCTTCAGGACAATTTTCCTTCATTTGCTTTTACCTCATGTAGCCCAGTAGTAAGTTGAAAGAGTAGGTGTTTTCAGAAGATGGCATGGTTTGCTAAAAAACCCTTGTTTTCTACAAATTCCTGTTTTGCCTCAAAACTCTGAGCCCACTGGGTCTCCCTCATAAGGTCTACATGCTAAAACTACTTTCACTGCAGCCTGGACCAGCTCACACAACCTTTTTCCGAGCTCAGTTAAAGCTAGAAACATTTGGATCAACTCATGAATGGGTTTGAGCAGCAGACAGAAAATTCAAACAAGCACAGCAAACACTGAGGGACCTCTTAGTCACAGGTGGAGCAAGGCACACCATTAGTTATTCATTATGGAAGTAACATCCTAACATGCATCAGACATTGGACCTCCAACAACTTGGCTAAGGTGACAGGCTCTTTTGCTTTCAAGAGGTCTTAGCAGGTATTCAAGAAATCCAATGATGCCTACACACCAGGTCCTATGAACATACCATCATCAATGTGTTAGATCAATGTGATGTCCTGTAAAATGGTGAGATGATCAAGACCAGGAGTTATATTCTGGCACAGAGTCAGAGGGGAAATGGAACACTGAAAAATGTTTCTGTAATATTGTTTATTGGTAGCACAAACTGCTTCAGGGGCCCTCTGTGTACTAGAATATAGGGAAAACAAAAAAGCATTGTCCTCATCAGTAGCTACCTACTGATTTGCTCCAAGAAAGAGAACTTGTCTGTCAGCTGCAGTTGAAATCACCATCAGATTAAATTAGTATGATCCAAAGATCATGGTAAGTCAAGGTGTGATAAGATTCACACTCCTGCTTCTTTTAAAGCTTTTGATGGTGGGATTTACCTCTGCAAATCAATGGGTAGTTCCTGCCAGAATAATCCCTTTTTCTGTTATCAGGGATCCAATGTGCTATTAGATGATGAAGAAATCAATTCTAACTCTTCATTAAGAAAATGACTACAGGGTGGATTTGTTCCTGCACACACTTAGTTCTAAGAGTATAGTCTCATAGACCGCAATAATTTCTGAGACCCTAGAATTTGTATTCATTCAGAGCTCTGTTGCCAAGTGATTTCCGAAAGGTCTAGTGGTTTCCTTTCTGCAATGCATTGTTAGTCAAGTAAATCTTCCTTTGAGTTTAGTTAGTCTATCCAAAATCTTCCTTTGAGTTTCCAGAGTTCATCACCTTAGGGGTCTTTTATTCGTATCTATGATTGGCAATTTCCTGAAGGCCTTTACACTATATTGGTGGCTCTAGTCAGTTTTGCCTCCTGTTGCTGTTACACATATCAAGTAGAGCTACACTGAGTTACCCATATATTTGGTCCTAAGCCCAGCTGATATTTAGCTGATATACACTGGTGTGGTTATATCAGTTGTATACAATGGCACTCATTTTTCTTGGTCAGTATCTGTGCTGTTCTAATTGTTAGATTTTTCAACATCATTTCAGGCTATGAGGCCCAATGATTTGCTGGCCATAACTAAAGATTTTTGTACGCCAAACTATGATGATTACAGTGAACCAGCTTCCTATTATGATAACAGTTTCTGTTGTGTCTCTAGTTGTTAACTGCTTCAAAGTGCTGCTATCCAGCCTCTATCAACCCCAAGATTCTGATGTCTCCATTAAAACAAGGAACTCATTTTTAACTATAGCATTTCCCACAAGTCTCCCCAGTTTACAGAGAAGAGTCATTAAAATTCCTCAGTAAAATGCTGAATCCAATAATACAGGATTCATATACCATGAACAAGTGGGATTTACTCAAGGGATGCAAGGATGGTTCAAAATCAGCAAATCAGTCAATGTGATACACCACATTAACAAAATGAAGGACAAAAATCCTATGATCATCTCAGTAGATGCAGCATTTGACAAAATTTGACATCCATTTATAATAAAAACTCTCAGCAAAGTGTGTATAGAGGTAATGTACCACAACATAATAAAAGCCACATATAACAAGCCCACAGCTAATTTTATACTCAGTGATGAAAAGCTGAAAGCTCTTCCTCTAAATCAGTAACAAGGCAAAAATGCCCATTCTCCCCACTTTTATTCAACATAGTATTGGAAGTCCTAACCAGAGAAATTAGGCAGTAAATAAATAAATAAGGCAACCATGTTGGAAAGAAAGAAGTAAAACTGTCTCTATTTTAGATGACATGATACTATATAGAGAAAACCGTAACTACCAAAATTCTGTTAGAACTAATAAATGAATTCAGTAAAGCTGCAGGATACAAGATCAATATAAAAAATCTGTTGCATTTCTACACACTAGTAACAAACCATCAGAATGAAAAATCAACAATCTCCTTACAATTACACCAAAAATAAAAACAAAAAAAAAAACAACCTACAAATAAATTTAACCAAAAAAGTGAAATAAGTCTACACTGAGAACTATAAGACATTAATGAAAGAAATTGAAGGCAACAAAAATAAATGGAAAGATACCCCATGCTCATGGAATGGAAGCATTAATATTGTTAAAATGTCCATACCACCCAAAGCAACCTACAGACTCAATGCAATCCTTATCAAAAATCCCAATATCATTTTTCACAGAAATGGAGCAAACAATCCTAAAATTTGCATAGAACCACAAAAGAATCCAAACAGTCAAAGCAATCTTGAGAAAGAAGAACAAACCTGGAAGTATCACTCCCTGATTTCAAACTATATCACAAACTCATAATGATCAAAATAGCATTGTATTGGCATAAAAGGACACATAGATCAATGGAACAAAATAGCCCAGAAGTAAACCCATGCAAATATAGTCAGTTAATTTACAATAAAAGTACCAAGAATATACAATAGGGAAAGAACAGTCTTTCAATATCAATGTTGGAAAAACTGGACAGCCACATGCAAAAAGAATGAAACTCAGTGCCTATCATATACCATTCATAAAAACCAACTCAACATGGATTAAAGCTTTGAATGAAAAACCTGAAACCATAAAATTTGTAGTAGAAAATATAGGCAGTAAGCACACTGATGTCAGTTTTGGTGATGAAATTTTGTATTTGACACCAGAAGCAAAGGCAAAAAAGAAAAAAAAAAAGTAAAAATAAGCAACTGAGACCAAATCAAAACTGAAAAGCTTCTACACAAAGAAAGAAAACCAACAAAATGAAAAAGCAACCTACTGAATGGGAGGAAATATTTGTAAATCATATATTTGATAAGAGGTTAATATCCAAAATATATAAAGAACTCATAAAACTCAATAGAAAAAATCCAATTAGAAAATAGGCAGAGGATCTGAATAGACATTTTTACAAAGAAGACATACAAACAGCAAATAGACACATGAAAAGATGCTCATCACTAATTACCAAGGAAACGCAAATCAAAACCACAATGAGATATTACATCATACCTGACAGAATGGCTATTATCAAAAAGAAATAACAAGTGTTGGTGAAGATGTAGGTAAAAGAGAACACTTCAGCACTGTTGGTGGAAATGTAAATTGGTGCAATTACTGTGGAAAACTGTATGGAGATTCCTCAAAAACTTGGAAATATAAATACCATATGATCCAGCAATTCTAGTTTTGAGTACTTATCCAAAGAAAATGAAAGTCCTAATTTGAAAAGATATCTGCACATCCATGTTTACTGCAATATTACTTTCAATAGTCAAGACATGGAAACAAACTAAGTGTCCAATAGCAGGTGAATGGATTAAAAAAATGTAACATGTGTATATATATAGTCCAGTCACACAAAAAATAAAATCTTGTCATTTGTGACAACATGGATGGGCCTTGTGGGCATTATGCTAAGTGAAATAAGTCAGAGAAAAACAAATACTGTATGATCTCTCTTATATGCGGAGTATACATAAATAAAGGGGGATGTTATAAATAAAGGGGGATAAAGGATAAATACAGCATGGTGACTAAATAATACTCTATTGCATTTGGAAGTTGCTGAGAGTAAATCTTAAAAGTTCACATCACAAGAACAAAATTTGGTAATGGATGTTATTTAGACTTACTGTGATCATTTTCAAATGTATACAAATATCTAATCATGCTGTATATGTGAAGCTAGTATAATGTTAACTACACCTCAGCTTTTAAAAAATGCATTATGTGGATGCTGCTGTCCATCCATTACCATCACCAATGTATTTCTCAAGGCTTTAGTGACAGGACGGTTAGTAACAAGGTCTTCTTGGAAGACTTAGGAGATCACTAGGATTAAGATGGTCTGGTTACACATGACAAATCCACTCCAACATTCCTATTATTGAAATCTTTGAATTCCTTTGTATTATTTCAGGTTAACATTTGCATTCTCAGTTTCATTTAATTTCATTATTAAGTCCATATTTCAGTCAACTAACTGAACCAACAACTACAATGACTTTCAGCTGCTCAAGACAGCACACCAAATCCAGAATCTGTGGCAAGTACCCCTATCAGTCAATTCTATCCAGTCCAAAAGTGCACTTCTCCTTTCTCAGTACATTTTCAGAATTCCATAAATTTTCCCTTGGAGTTTTGCCAATATAAATAAGCAAAGTCAAGAATTCTTTTGGGAGTCTTCTCCTGGGTTTCCCTTTCTACTGTATCTAACACAGCTCCTTTCTGGAATCTGATATTAAGTGTGTGGAGGTCATGAGAAGTAACAGGAGACGAGCAGGAGGTAAACTGAGTGAAGCGATCACAGAATCTTCAAGCAAGGCAGTAACAACCTCTTTAAGACAGGAGTTCCCACGTTGATTAGCAAGGGAGGACATGTCAATTCTTCCGGTTTTCCTAGGGGTTGAGGGGTTTCCTGGGACATGGAACTTACAGTATTCAAACCTAGGTTATTGTTTATAGTAGCTTAGGGTATCATCACAAGTCTTCCAAATCCCCTACCCATAGATCCCATTCCAAACAGGTCCTATTGTTTCTGGTCAATACTCTTCAATACAAGGTCTGGTGAAGCTGTGAATGCAACTCCTGGTATAAGCTGGCGATGAGTAGGATTAAGTGAACTTGTTTTCTGTTATTTCAGCCTTAGAGACAGTAAGACAGAAAAGATCCTTTTGGTAAAAACAAAAGCAGTGCCTTGAGCTGAGAACTTTGAGCCTCAATGATCTCTTTCTTTATGAACCTCTCTCTATAGAAGCAAATATCCTATCCCACAGTTCCTGGATTTCTTCACCCTTTTTTATGTCAGGAGCCATTTGTCAGCCCAAACTTTCCTATGCTTAGATAATGCATTTCATCCATTTTCTATCTGTTTGGGTTCTTGAGGTCACAAAGATACTTTGCCACATTAATTTTTATTGACTTTATATTTTTACAATTTAGATTTAGGTATTTGATCCTTCTAAGCTCCCTTCTTAAAAATGATATAAGGTAGGGTTCTAGCTTTAATTTTCTCCATGTGGTAGGTCAGTTTTTCCAATCTTTTTTACTAAATGCTCTATTCTTTTTATCCATTGATGTTTGTGCTATCTTTGTAATTCATGTATTCAGGGGGTCTGTGAGCTTCCATGACTTGAATGTATATGAAAATATCTAGATTTTGGACGGTAGTATAAGATAAAGTATTTCATTAATATTTTTATGTGGATTACATATTGAAATGATAATCTGGAGATGTCAGTTTAAACAAAATTAACACGGATTCCACCTATATCTTCTTTTTATGAGGCCATTAGAAATTACACAGGTGGCTCACTTCGTCTATTGTACAGTGCTGTTCTAGACTGCACTCTCGCTAAAAGAGAGCAGACTATGAAGCAAGACAAACATGATTTAGAGCCCACCTCCTTCACTTTTTAGCTCTGTGGACCTGGTAAATCACTTAAAATACCCACTTCATAGGAACCTGTGGGGATTAATTAAACAAGATAATCTATACAGAATACTTGAAACCTAGTAAGTAATCATCCAATGCTTGTTTCATTATCTTTCTCTGAGGATAAGTAGCTTATTTATCATAGTATAGAGCAAATATGACTACACATGTATTAAATGAAGTTCATACTGAAATTAGCTATTAGAATATTTTTAAATTCATAGTGTCACATGACTGCCAAGGCCCAGCATTATCATTTTATTTTTTTTTTAATATTTTTATTTATTTCTAGGAGAGAGAGAGAGAGACAGCGTGAGCAGGGGAGGGTCAGAGAGAGAGGGAGTCACAGACTGAAACAGGCTCCAGGCTCTGAGCTGGCCGTCAGCACAGAGCCCGACGCGGGGCTCGAACCCACGAACCGCGAGATCATGACCTAAGCGAAAGTCGGACGCTTAACCGACTAAGCCACCCAGGCGCCCCAACATTATCATTTTAAAATGTAACAATACTTCAAGAGAAAAAGACAATCATAATTTTATTCATTCACTTTTTCTATGCTTTAATACATCTTTTGCATAGGTAAATACATTTAGTTAGAGTTGCAAGACAACATGGAAACAGAAAAGAAATAAGCACTCTGGATCTTTTCAAAGTAACTATATTGAGGAAACCACTTGACTAAACATTACTTTCAGAAATAGCCCCACCCTGTCTATTCACACCTGAAACAATCTGTGTAATCTTCAATAAAACCATTGTAGTGTACAGTTTATCTTGAACATCTTCTTATACTTTTGAAAAGCATTTCAAGAACAGAAATCTTCAAATAATTCTACAAATAAATAGCAAATGTTATTGCACCTGAGCTTAAGAATTTAAAATGGTTTCCATTAGTTCAGGTATTAATTTCTAAAGTAAAACTTGAAGTTAACATTAATTTCTGGCTATAATTACTGATGGTAATTAGAGTATCTTAATACCTGATATGAAGTTATTTTCTGATAATGGGGAGTTGGGTTACAAAATTTCCTCCAAACTCAGAGGAAAGTGAGTTTATTGTAACACAGTGAGCTCTAATTACCTGAGCTAATCGAGGGAACGGGAGGTCAGGTCACTTCAGTGGGAACCCAGCTTGTCTGGGAACCACGTTCTCCCCCACTCGGAAGATCTTTGTCCTAATAGGTCAGCTCCACAGGCAGCCCTTTCTCAAGGATATTACCCACTCTCTTTCAGCTCTTCCCGTGGCTCAGGTGATGCTGAACTGAAGGTACCAACTTCTGGACAGGCACCACAGTGTGCAAATGTTCAGCAGCAACAGTGTGAAGGATGGGGCATTCAGTCAGGGGAGGAAGAAAAGTGCTTCTAGAAGGGATATCTGACTGAGAACCAAAGTGATAAGAAGATGTAACAATGGGGAAAGAATATTAAAATCTAAGCCTGCACAAGGCATTGTAAACAGCAATGATCTTTCTTAGAAATGTTAGAGTTCAGTTGTACTAGAAGAACTGATATAATGTAGGACTGGAGTAAAAATACCTGAGAAGTTATTTTTCTCTAGGCAACGAAGTTAAGTGTCATTTCTGCTTTTAGCAAAAATTCATCTATGCCTAAATTCATTTCTATCTTTATAAAAAAAAAAAAAAAAGAGTAGATTTTTAACAAAATGGTCAACAAAACAATTGTGGATTTTAATGTTGAGCATATCAATTTATTACTAATTTTGGTCTTTCCATTAGTCCCCTATATAAAAATGGTATGTTTCTCAGTAGTAGGTACAACAGCTTTTAAGAGAACTTGGGCAAAATAATTAAGAGAAAAACCATAAATAACGAGAAAGTAAATAAAGCAAAATTGTCTAGTGTGATGTTTACCCCACAGTATATTAATATTCTTTCATGAATTTTTATAGTTAAAGTAAAATCATCCTAGTCTAGCATATTATGAATAATTAGAAAAGATTCCAATCTTTAAAAATTATGAAAGATTTTAAGATCTCATTAACGGAATTAGAAATGTCAGTAATTATGCTACTGGTCAAGTTTGGTCTGTATTTTCTGGGCCTCTTCAGGCCAAGAGTAACAATCAGGTAGAATCTGGTCATAATCAGTGCTATACATCTGAGAGCAGACAAATGCTTCCTTGTTTTGGGGTTCAGGATAAACTGTGGCTGTCTTTTCTTGGTAAGCATCTTTCACAATCTAGGAATAAAAAAAGAATATTAATTATTTTAATGAATAGAGTTGATGGTGAGTACATGTCAGTTTTTATCTGTTTCAAAAAATTAATTTGTGCCTTGTGTGTTCACAAGAAAATTAAGTTATATTATAATAAAAGCACACATACACAGAGAAGATAGAAAAGGAAAATGCAATTATGAATCACATAGCAGGAGGAGAATAGGACATCGCCAACAATGGAAAGTGTAGAGTAGAGATTTATCAAGTGTGATCATAATGGGATTTCGGCTAATCCAGTGGCAAAAGTTTTGACATGACCTGAAAGATAACTAACTTGAACTAAATACCTTAATATTCCTGCTAAGTTTGAACTCAGATAGCATGCGGTATCACTGATCCCTGTCCTGACCACAGCCTCTTACAAAATTTCCTTATTTACCCCTGCTCACCTAATCCGCTGGACTCCACAGTCAGGTTCAATGCCCCTCACCAGGATCACAGACTCTCCTGTTTCCCTGTCTTGCTGTCACACTCTTCATTCTAGTTCCTGGTCTGGGCAACCCTCAGTGCTGGCCTTCCCTCTTCATGGCTGCCTCCAGCAATGTCATCCTTTTCCTAACCTGAGTTGATGTGGTTGCATATTATGCTTTTATCCTTTTCTTTAACAACAACAACAAAAACAAAAACAGAAACCCTTTCTCTCCCAGTTCCCACAAGGCAATTTCAAAAAAAAATTTTTTTTAATGTTTTATTTATTTCTGAGAGAGAGAGAGAGTGAACCGGGGAGGGGTAGAAAGAGAGGGAGACACAGAATCTGAAAGAGGCTCCAGGCTCTGAGCTGTCAGCACAGAGCCCAACACGGGGCTCGAACCCACAAACTGTGAGATCATGACCTGAGCTGAAGTCAGCGCTTAACTGACTGAGCCACCCATGTGCCCCACTGAGCCACCCAGGAGCCTCCCCACAAGGCAATTTCAAATCTTCCTTTGTCATATCTGCATTTGACTCATCACTGTACTGAGAACATTCCAGCTAATCAGAGAAAACGACCTCAATTTCCCCTTCCATCAACTCAAATGAACTCCTCTGTATCTTCATTCACTCTTCCCTTTGAAAAGAATGGATTCTCCCTCTTGTCAAAACTAATCATTCTATATGTACTCTTTAATTCACTCCAGTTGTAAAAAAAAAAAAAAAAAAAGCAATTACTCAGAGCTATATGTTTAACAGGTTTATTTGTATAAGTCTGATTTTGAACAATATTGGAATGATTAAGTATTTCTCAATGCAAAAATTACGCATTGTGAAAAATTATGGTTACAAAGATTATGTCATAGTATGGAGAAATATTCATGAAAAACACACAGAACAGATGTATATACCACAGATACGACAATGTTAGCAAAGATATCAAGCCAATGCAAAAAAGACTGGAGGCAAACACACCAAAATGATAAAACTACTTATGTCAGAAAAACAGAGTATCGGGTAGTTTCTTCTCTATTTTCCAAAGTGCCTATACTGTGGTATTATTACTAGCTAACAGCTTTTTTGAGGTATAATTGACTGATGGCAAAATCCAAACATTTTAAGTGCACAGTGAACTGACTTTTGTCAATTCTCAGAGTTGTGCAACTGTTACCAAATTCACTTTTAGAACATTTCCATCACCCCAGAGACCTCTTGTGCCTGTTTGCAATAGTTGTACTACTTTTATAATAAAACACATCATTTCATTCCTGACACAGACGGAGTGGAAGTTCACTCCTCTTTCTGGTCCCAGGACACACAGCATCAGTGACCCCCTCCTCTCAGTGAGGTCTCCACCCTCAATGCCAGAGTCTGCGAGAGCAGATTTACTGGGTTGCTTTCCTAATCTCCCCAGCAACTTCTGTGCTACCAAAAGCAGTAGCTTTTGTAAAAGGTCCTGCTAACTCTGTAGATACTAAAAGTTCACCTTTGTTTCTCACCAGGACATCAGTATTGACTACAACTTCCACCCCCATCCTGACACCGTGTCTTGTCTAATTTCTGACATGCCGCTCAGTTCTGAGTCTCTTCTTAAAATGCTAACTTCTCCTCACTGGCTTCTTGCCTCTGTGTTCTGGACAGAGTAACAAAGCATGTTCCGTCCTTAGTTCTCACCTGTCTATACTTGCTGTCCTGGTAGCTCCACACACTCCTAGTGCTTGTCCTGGTACCACATGAAAAATAGCTCCCATATCTTTATATCTAGTGTCTCTTTAAGTTTCAACCATTTCCATTGATTTGCTGGAATTGTATGAATTGCATGTGAATGTGCTCTGAAACCTCAAACTTGCAGGTCGCTTACACCATCTTCCTCCCTCAGCTTGATTCTTTGTTCTGATTTCTGCACCCTATGTTTTCCCATGATTCTAGGTAGATTATCTGAGTCTTTCTGAACTTCCCTGAGGTCCCTTGCTTTTGTACTTTCTCCTCTAATCATAAGCTAACACCTTTTCATTTATATTTATTTATTTTTGAGACAAAGACAGAGTGACAGCAGGGAAGGGGCAGAGAGAGAGGGAGACACAGAATCCAAAGCAGGCTCCAGGCTCTCAGCTGTCAGCACAGACCCCAATATGGGGTTTGAACTCATGAACCGCGAGATCATGACCTGTGCTGAACGATGCTTAACCAACTGACCCATCCAGGTGCCCCAACACTTTTCGTTTAAATCTTCAAAATGAATTTAACATAATAATGTGCTGTTCAGTGTATTAACCATTCAACCTAGTTAAAAACTAGGAGATATAAATAGTAGAAAATTAGAGGATACTCTTTCATGAATAGGTAACCAAGCAGATTATCTACCATTTTTTGAAGGATTACTTGGTTTTTGAAGCACATGCCCTCAATCAACAAGACAAATAATGATATATGACTCCTAAATATGGTACTGTTTTGACAAACTTGCTAATAGTTTTGGTTTTCAACCAAAAAGCAATTTTTCCACTGAGGGGATACTTGGCAATGTCTGGAGACATTTTTTGGTTGTCACGACTGGGCAGAGGCTGCTGACATCTGGTGGGTAGAGGCCAGGTATGCTAAGCATTCTATAATGCCCAAGATAACCCACACAACCAAGTTATCCAGCCAATATGTGCATAGTGCTGTGGCTGAGAAACCTTAGTTCAAACCTGTAACATATAAACATAACTATTATGGGCTGACCTATGTCACCCAAAATTCATATGCACTAACCCCCAGTACCTCGGAGTGTGATTATGTTTGGAGACAGGGACTTTAAAGAGGTAATTAAGTTAAAAATGAGGCTGTTTGGGTGAACCCTAATCCAAACTGACTAGTCTGTCGTATTTTGTTATGGCGGCCCTAGGAGGCTGATATAATTATTTTGCAAAAAAAAGTCAATTTCTCTCTCATCTTAATTAGAGAAAATTTCTTGTTAGAGAAAATCTCTTAATTAGAGAAAAGCTCCTCTTGGCTAAGTGCTTCATTAGCTCATCTGCCACCCCAACAGCTTTGAGTTCCTTGCCTTCGGTGTTTAGCTCTCTGCCCAGTATTATCAACTGTGATCCTCAAGATGCTATATATCATGGAAACATGGATAAGACAAGTGATCCAAATAATTCTAAATGTTACTCTACCATATCTGCAGTATTCTGGTGACTACACAAGTGAAATATGGAAAATAATAAGTTAAAAAAGATGAAATAGGAGAAACCTAACTGAAAGGGAATCCTACTAACTTATTTAGATTATAGGACAGAAAAAGAATGATAGGGAAATCAATGATTCAGCCCAATTCTTCCAATCCTAGGGATGAACTGTAGTTCCTAAGCTCTACTAAAGCACTGTGTCTCATTTCTCTGACTTCTGCAAAATAAGTTGACAGATATACATTTCAAGGAAGTGAAGCAATTTTTAGTACCTAACATGCATATTTAGCAATAGAAGAAAGGAAAAATAGTAAGACCTGAAAAAGAGTGGTTTTACCTTTGCTGCGATTTTCAGAGAAACATCTCTAATGGTGTCCAAAGGAGGATAAAGCCGGCCCTCTTCCAAGTGTTTATCTGATACTTGCTGGGCTATAACCTTTCAAAAAAAAGAAAGACAAATATGTTTTTACTTCACAGCATACAATGTGATGGTGATGGTTGTGAGGATAACTAGGTGAATGGTCACATATGGTCATGTATGGAGCAGGTCACATTAATGTGATCACCTAATTTTGTCTCCCCTTTGTAGATGGGAAAACTGAGCCCAAAAGACTTGGCGACTGGTGGGATCACCCCATTGGTAAAGAAGGGAATAGAATCTGCACTGCCTCCTACTCCAGTTCCTTTTCTACTGTGCCATGAAAGCTTTTCCATCTAATGTGCTAGAAGAACAGGGGAGAGGGGGTGATGAAGGCAGAGGAGGATGACAAAAGCAACGGACAAGGACCCTGAGAGTACAGAAAGGAAGGGATCCAAGGCTGATCACGCTGCTTCTCCCAGCTCACGTATTCTGGCACAAGAGGCAGAGTAGGGGGCTGAGAAAGCCATTTTGGAGTCACACTGCAAGTAGGATTTCAGTTTACCCAGATTCTGGATTCTCTGAATCCCCTAACTGGTCTCAGCATTTGCTGTTCCCAGACCACTCCCCATTTCTAAATCAAATGGCATTTACTTAAAAATTTGCTAAGAGGATAGATCTTATTATGGTAAGTGTTCTTATCTCCTTCTCTCCCATGCTCGCTGGCACTGGCTCGCTCTCTCTCTCTCTCTCTCTCTCTCACACACACACACACACACACTCATAAACAGAGGAGAAAAGAGCATTTGGCACTGATGGATATTTTTATGGCATATATTTTGGTGATGAAGTTGTGTGATTAGATATGTACAGCTTTTCCTTATGTCAATTATACCTCAGTAATTTTTTTTTTAATGAGACAGACTGACATTACATGCCTCCTGATGTGATGCACTGAGAAGGATGCCATCATTAGGCATTTAGTACTCCTAACAAAACCACATAACTTGAATTCAATCATGAGGAAACAATCAGATAAACCCAAAGTGGGGAACATTGTAAAAAACAACTGGCCTGTATGCTCCAAAATGTCAGTGCCATAAAGGAAAGACTGAAATATGCTCGTAGATTAAAGGATTAGTCTAGAGGCTATAAAGGCCTTTTTTAATGGATAATTGGCAAAATTTGAATTTGGACTGTGCATTAGATAATAATATTCTATCCATGTTAAAGTCCCTGACTTGAAAATGGTACAGAGATCACGTAAAAACATGTCCTGAAATATCTAGGGGTAAAGGGGTGTGATACTGTAAGTTGCTCTCAAATGGTTCAACAATAAAGTTCTATATGCTAAGTTATTTGCTGAACCTTCTGGAGAACGGAGGTAGACTGACAATCGTGAAGTTCCCTCTAGCTCTAGGACTTTGATTTGATTAGGTATTTCAGTGTGGCAAGTCTAAAGCACTGTATGGCTGGCTCTATTATTTAATAGACCTAAGGGTGCAGACAAGAAGTAGAAAATCTTCCTCATTTGAAATATTTTGCATAAGCACTTATTTTTCAGAATCTCTTAATATCTTAGATTTTTTTTTAATCACGAAATTATTTCTGCAAATTTTCTATTGCCATCAGCAAATATGAAAGACATTAAGAATGTATAACACCAACAGGATAAAAAAGCCAGGTCCTGCCCTTGAGAGAATTATAAGTTGGTGAGGAAGAAAATGGCAATACTGAAGAGAGGACAGCCTAGACCAAAGGTGAAATGTGAGTGTTAAGAAGTCCAGAGGTAGAGTGGAGGGAGCCTGAGAAGGAGCGCTAGGAGTCAGACAAAAGGGAAGGGGGGTGGTACTCCAGAAAGAAGACAAATTCAGACCAAAGGCAGAAATGTATGACTTGGACTCAGTGATTCCCGTGTCCTGATCTGGGGGAACAGAGGGGGTCTGAATAGAGAATAAAGATTGGAGCACTGTCAATGCCAAATTAAGGACTTTTGGTTAAATCCTATGGGTGACTGAGGACTTCTGAACCAGGATATTTAGGTAGGGGTGTGGGGTACAGCGAGATCAAGATGAAGTTACTAGTATAACTGCTGTTTAATATGACATTGCATATTATGCAAAATGTAATTTATATCTAGAATTACAGAAAGCCGATCACAATGAATTTTATACAAAGACACTGTTTAAGTCCTTTATTTCTTGCCTTTATAACAGGATGTTGAGCAAAACTTCTCCTTTACCCCAGAATTGGTGATCAGGGCCCCCAACACTAGAACACTAGAATTAAGTGTTCCACATTATAATGAAGCCACCAAGTGGAGACCGCCATGCCCTCAGAACCTAAGAGGTGGTGGAATCGGCCCTGCCACCCCCACAAACACAGGCGCCCTTTTGCAGAAGGCTGAGATGGGGAGAATCAGGAAGATTCTCCAGAACCATAATTTGGCCTAGTGGGTAATGCAGTGGCTTTCCTCCCCTTCTTCTTCCTGCATACTGCCTCCTCTTGAGAGCCTGAGGTTTCGCATTCTTTTCCTCACTTAGCTTGAGTAGTTACAGACATGTTCATGTAAGTAGAGGTGAAGAGAATGGGAAAGGAGGTCAGACAGAAAGGTGTGGGGTGGGGGTGGGGGGGAGGAGGAGCCTGCAGCCCTAGAAGGCATGAGCTTCCAAGCCCGAGTTTTCACCACAGAGGAGGATCTCACAGGCTGGGAATGTTGAGCAAGGGGAAGAGGCCGAACTGGAGCCAGGTCTCTCATGTCATGCAATAGAGGGCCCCAAAGGTTCTCTAAACTCCTGTACACATACCCCACGAGAAAGCCAGATATGGGCCCCTGCCTCAGATGGTTTGATGGCCTAAAAACGTGGAGAATTAATAAAAGACATGTTTGGGGTGTCTGGATGAATGGCTCAGTCGGTTGAATGGCTGACTCTTGATTTCGGCTGATGTCATGATCCCAGGATCGTGGGATGGAGCCCCGTGTTGGGCTCTGCACTCGGCATGGAACCTGCTTAGGATTCTCATTCTCTCTCTCTCTCTATCTCCTCCTCTTCCCCTTTCCCCTGCTCATGTGCTCTCTAAAAAAAGAAAAAAGAAAAGAGAAAAGAAAAAGAAAAAAAAAAAAAAAGACAAGACATGTTTGCCCTTTTCCATACCCTTCTCTTCTGTCTCCAACCCATTTGAGAAAACAGGCCTTAATAAGAAGGGGGAGGAGGTTTTCAGAGCCTAGGTGCACTCTTTCCCCTGAGCCCCCAAGGGGCTGGTATGGGAGAAGAGCAAAAGGGAAGGGGCTCTCTGCCAGCTGCTGCTGCAGGCCTCTTGTACAGAAGGGACAAGACATGATACTTGAATGGGATACAAATTCTGAACGGAACAGATGTTTAATTATTGTTCGCTGATGTATTCCCCAGCACCCAGAAAAATGCCTAGCACATAGCAGGTACTTAATTAATACTTGTTAAAAGAATGGGTGAATTGAAACAGAATTCAAAGTTACTGAGATGCCATGAAGAGAAAGAAAAGAGAGACTCGATGGAGAATTATTCAAAAAACCATGATTGTCAGGCAAAATAAAACCACTTGATGTTGATGCCCCATTGAATTGAGGTGGTTTACAAAATCCTGTTACTTCTTGTTGTTCTGCAAAGGATTTTTAGCAGATTTAAATCAGGTGGCATTTCTTAGATGTTAAAGCAAAAACCTGTAAGAGTATCTAGTACTGTTATTTAACTGGATAGAGAAAAAAATGAGTAGCACAGTCTTGAAAGGATGTAACAGCATGGTGGTTGACAGCTCAGGCTGTGATGTGAAGTAGGTCTATATTCAAATTCTAACTGCAATAATTACTATTTGTTTGAATTTGGGCAACTTAATTAACCTTCCTAAGCCTAGTTTTCTCTTTGGTGATAGAAGACTACTAACAATTCCTAATTCATGAGATTAAACAAAATAAATGCCAGTAAGGAATTTACCACATTGTCTGAGAAAGTAAATGTTCAGTATGTCTTAGCTATTTCACTTTTTGTTTGATGTTTATTTATTTATTTTGAGAGAGCATGCACGTTTACATATGCACACACATGTACACACACAAGCGGTGGGGGTGGGGCAGAGGGAGAGAGAAAGAGAGAATCCCAAACAGGCTACACACTCAGTACAGAGACTGATACGAGGCTCGTTCTCACTACCATGAGATCATGACCTAAGAGGGCATCAAGAGTAGGATGCTCAACCAACTGAGCCCAGGCACCCCTGTTAGCTATTTCACTTTCAAAAAACAGAGAGGCAGTCACCATGGCAGAATCGAAGTAAAACAGCTCTGGGGGACAGATCTAACTCTACAATATACCCACTTATTAGCTTTTTGATTTGGAGGCAAGTTCTGTAGCCAATCAACTGCACATTATTTCTGTGAGATAACAGGTATATGGTTCCTCCACCATTGGTGTCCAACATCATTGTTTCTTCTCTGGGATGTTGCACAATATCATTTTAAAGAGACTGGGGACAGTTAGAAGATGGCTGAATAAAGAAGAATCAGTCTGAATCTTTGCTCTCCAGGCATGCCTGTTGCACACAGAGAGAACCGAGACACTGTGGAACAGAGTCAAGGAGCACACAGGTGACCAGGGGAGCCTAACGTTAGGAATTAAATCACTAACATGGAAGGGATTGATCTGGGGGAAAAGGGGAGAGTCTACAAGAGTCTTAATGTCACTCTTGCCTATTAGCTCATTCACTCAAGAACTATTTGTTGCTTTTGATATGCCACTGGTGTCTCTCTAACTAGACTGTGTCCACTTTCAAATGATCTCTTTTCATTTCATTTTGGCAATGTAACAGCAGCTGGATTTTCAGTTATCCAGTGACTGAAATGAATCAACGTTTCCTCCAGATGCTGTTGTCTGTGGTGACCATCTCTAGTGTCCTCCGGGCAGATTTTAGAAAGGTGAGGCAGGTGAGAGGAAACAGAGAAGGTGATTCAGGAGGAATGGTGTAAGGACAGGCAGCCAATGCTCACCTCTTAGATGTGGTCAGGAGGTGAGGAGTCTATGTCCAGGAGGACTGACCTAGGGAAGGAGGTTCAGAAGGTTGCTAGAGTACCAGGAGAGCCAGAAACCTCTTTGTTGTTAACAGCATGGTGCTTCAAAGCTCAGGCTGATGTGAGGTAGGTCTATATTCAAATTCTAACTGCAATAATTACTATTTATTTGAATTTGGGCAAATTAATTAACCTTCCTAATTTTCTCACGACAAGCCAAGGTAGTCGCCAAAGGATTCAAGCATGAGGTGGGGAGTGAAGTGACCAGAGGGACAGGCTTAAATAGGTGGAGAATAGTTCCCAGAGTTTTCCAGGCAGGATAATAGAGCAGTTACAGGAGTGTGCATGCACAGTGTGTTTGAAGCTTTGGGACGAGAATGTAAGAATGTCAGGCTTCTAAGCTTTAGAAAGGAGTATCACTAAACAGAATGCAAATATTGAGGGTGAAGGAAGGTGAGAAGTATGGTTTTATGCACTGTGGGTTTAAGGAAACAGCAGGGCGTTTCTGTGGAAATATCCATCAGGTAACTGGAGACATGTTAAAAGATGAGACTAGAGATACATAGACTTGGCCACTTTTAGAATTAAGATCATGGAAACCAGAGAACGGATGAGATCTCTGAAAGCATAAGAAAAAGAGAAGAAAAAAGTTGGGACCAAAAAAAAAAAAAAAAAATGAATGCTAGAAAAAAGCTCTTAGTTACATGGGAAATGAAAAGAAGATAAAGTAAACAATGAGGCGGTCTCAAATACAAGACTGTTGTGCTGAAGCCTAAGAGAAAACCAGTGGAAAGTCCAGAAGATGTAGCCAGAGAGATCACTAGCTCTAAGAACACTGTTGACATTACATTTTCTTTTTTTCTTCAAAGTTTTTTGATAGTAATTATTACTTTGCCTGGATGGTAAATGGAAGGAATTTTTTTTCATGAAGTTTGTCACTAGATGGTGCTGGAGTTATTTAGGAAAGCAAACATGGGCCACAATGAGTAAAAGATCTTTTTCCCCCCTTTGATATGTCTGTTATAGAGAACAATAATTCTCTTTTCCTTAATGTGTGAACAGCTTTGAAAATCTCTCTTAGTGATTAGATACCTACTTATGCTTAACAAGATTTTATGAGTTAAACTCTGGGACGCCAGCTGCCATGCTTTTACTGCAGTGAAGAGAAAGAAAGGAGCAGAACATTACAGCCTTCAACACCTGCTCACAGAATGATGCCAGGTGCTAAATGCTGGGAGTCTACTCCTTAGACCACAACAGTAACAGAAGACCCTTTATCTATATTCTCTGAGTTCCTCTTCAAAACAGAAAGAATAGCATGTTTGCAGGATAAAAATATTTGAATTTTAATCATCTTTTATTTGGTTCAGTTCAGTTATCATGTTGTACAGTGGTTTCATTTTAGAAGAAATTCACTCAAATTTCTCACCTGTGAACTGCATCCTGCTCAAACATGGTATCAACCAGATGAACATTCTGATTATCAAAAAGCTCATGATTTTACAACTATATGCCCAATCACTGTATTGTCCCCCTGATGTGTGGGGAGGAAGGGGAACTGATGGGAACCTGAAGTTTATGGTACCTTTTGTGCCATAAGTAATAAAGTCTTTGTCTCTGACCTCTGCATTTTGGGTCTCTGGCCAGCATCCATGAAACTGCAGTAGGCTAATTCGTTAGCTTGCAATTAAGGTAAAGTTTCAGAGCCTCCACTTCCTAAGAACAGCTCACCAGTCCCTACTGGGTCTGTTGTTCGGAGAATCTTTCCTGAAGGTCCACACTCAAACCCACTTCTGTCCTTTTAATGGCTTTATAAACACTAATTCCCTGTTATAATTTTCTTTCTGCTTAAAATATTAGAGTAGTTTCTGTTATCTGCCCTGTACCCTCAATGATAAACACGTCTTCACTGTATCGAATCAGACTTTCATTTTAAACCTTCAAAGTGCTGTTGGTTAGGAAAGTTTGGAGAAATATTTACTGCTTCATTATGATTTGGAAACCATATTTTCAATTGTGTCACTACTGTCACGGAACTTGATTGCAAGTATGAAGATGGAAGAGTTCCTTGTAAGAGATCAGAACAGTTTTTTACCAGCTACTGAAGAAGAGTCTTTTACTAGTGACTCCAATATGAACCTGCTACCTACCCCTTATTCTCCACTAGGAGAGATTTTTCTCTTCTTCAGACTTTGTGCCTTATAGGGAGGGAGCTGAGATGCTATCTAAATAAATCAGTAAACAACCCACACTGAGCTCCTCTGGTGTTTTACAGCCTTGGTGAACACAGGCTGAGCAGTTACAATACCTCAGCAGTTGTGAGAAAAATCTCATCTGTGATATGTCTCAATCCACACGCCACAACACCAAGAGCGACTCCAGGAAACACATAGGAATTGTTTCCTTGGCCAGGATATAGAGTCCGTCCGTCTGGAAGAGTAACTGGATCAAAAGGACTGCCGCTGGCAAAAATCGCACGCCCCTACAACACAGACACGCGACTGACTTTAAAAAAGAAGCATGGTATTTTAAAACAAATGTATCATAACAGAACTACCCCATAGTTAAAGTGCTGAGTATTTAGAAAGAAGACTAATTTTCATTAACTCTCTAATAAAGTCGGGGCAAGTTTTACGATGCTGGCTCTAAGTTCTGGAGTGGGTGATGACTGCTGTTCTCTGCCTCCCTCTCTACTCCTCACAGAGGTGTGCAAAGCACTGGACACTCCAAAACCACCACTCTATTCTCTACAGGGCTCCAACCCAGAAGCCTATCAACCATTTCTATATGGGCTTCAGATTATAGACTTCTGAAGCTGAAAAAATGATGGGTTAACATTAGAGTATTGGAAAGTATGACATTTTAGGTTAGAATTTAGGGATCTACATATTTTTCTTTAATTTTTAAAAATTGTTTATTTTTGAGAGAGAGAGTGAGAGAGAGAATGAGTGGGGGAGGGGCAGAGAGAGAGGGACACAGAGAATCTGAGGTAGGCTCCAGGCTCTGAGTTGTCAGCACAGAGCCCCATGTGGGGTTCGAACTCATGAACCATGAGATCACGACCTGAGTCAAGGCCAGACGCTCCCTCTCTCTGCCCCTCTCCCACTCACACTCCATCGCTTTCAAAAATAAATAAATATTAAAAATTTTTTTAAATTTAAAAATATAATTATATAAATTTGGCTAATTGTGTTTATTTCTATTACTGGTGACTCTATAAACTTCTGACACCTACTGAGATATTTGACAAAATAATTACAAAAACATTTATTATTTGTCTACTATGCTAAAATTTTATCATTTGTATACCATGCTAAAATTTTATTGCTCACAGGTTGGTTGGTTTGTTTGTTTTTTCCTTCCCCTTTTAACAATTTAAGGACTACTCAGGGATGTCAGGCAAATTTCCCAAACTAGAGATGGACTGAAAATTAAAATTATTGAAGCCATGGAGGCCATCCCAAATTAAGATAGACAGGCAATGGAGTAGCTCCTTGCCAACATTTCATTAATTCTAGTAATGAGCATTTAAGGTTATAATATTAAGGAAGTGGAGCCATTAATTTCTGATGTCATGTTAACCTTTTCTACTTTATTTTGGATTTCTTTCCAAAATAAAATTATTAGATATATATGATTCAACCTCTATTTTGTTATAATGACATTTTTAAGTCTTTGAAAGGAAGACAGGCTGTTGTCAACCTATCAGTCAAACATATATTAATACAAACACAGTATAAAATAAGCCACTTTTTTGGAAACAGTAAAGAATTGAAGCTTTGAGGACTTCTATCCCAAACTGGCTAGATGTCAAAACAGCTGCCCAAATGTACCACCAATGACATCAAAATCTAAACTCAGGAGTTAGCAAAACGAAAATAAGACTGAGATTTTATACTGTATGCTTCAATGTTCAGAAATAGCTAGTTAAAAGTTATTTTAATAAGCATCTAGAATCAAAAATTTTCTTTTTTAGCTTTTATGTTCAAGTCTTAGATGCTTCCAAATCACTTGAAAAAAAATATCAATAAACTTTATAAAGCTTATTTTGTTTTACTGAAAAGGAGGATTTACACAACATTCTAGAAGAGGCAATAGTTCTTAACCTCTCTGGCCTATTCACTTTTCTTTCAGTCTTGGTTTTTTAGTTTTTGAAGATTAAGTGGTAAGAATCATAGATATCCTTGGTTGCTCTATAACGATTAAGAATTAAAGTACTAAATTATGAGGCTCTGTGCCAGCACTGGCGGAGCTGGGGAATGGGGAGGTGGGGGAAGAAAAGTTACACTTTTGCTTTACCTTGGTTAGTTTATAGCACTGCTCTGCAGTACATTCTGCTTTGCTAGTTGGATTACTCAAAGCAAAAATAATGGGCCGTTCATTGAAGGCAGCCATATCTTTGAGAATTTGTTCTGAGAATGCACCACCAATTGCAGCAACTCCTAATGTAGAAATGAGAAGCCAGTGAATCGACTATCAGTGGTTACTTAAGTAAGAAGTCCATGCCCTCAAAACAATGAGACAGGTCAGGCCATTTTCTGATAGGCCCTAAACAAAATATAGAATATCTGCATTAATAGCAACAAAAAGAAGATACACTTGTTAATGCGAACAGTCTTTAGGGTTACAAATCTCCAAGTATCTATACAAAACATCACACATCTAACATCTGGCTCATAATACACGGAGTCAGTGACCAAATCACTAAGTATTTTGATTACAGACATTGATGTCAGGAAATTAAAATGTGCCTACTATATATTATCTCTATGAACAATTCTAGGAGTATATTCCAATCTCTCAGGTTATAAAGTAATTATGTTTTATAAACCAGTGCTAACACTTAAGACAGTCATCCAATTCAATTGTAAAACTGAGGTATCAGTCACTGAAAGAATCCTAACAGAAGAATAAAGCAATTAGCATGAAGGAAATGAAAAAAGTCAGATTCCTGGTACAAAGAATTTTGTAAAAAAGCAAGGCTTATTACAGTTTCTGCTATGGAGTATTGTTTTTGTTATGATTATCATCATTGTTCTCAATACTGTCATGTTTACAAGAGCTTCCAGGAGTGGAGTATGATCCAAAATAAGAAGTGACATTATATACACACAAAATAAGGCATAAAGTTTCATAACCTCCTCTGAGTTTTTTTTAGCCACATTAAATTTGACCATATTAAACATCATGCGTGCACATGCACTGTGTAAGCACTGTGTTAAGTGCTATAAGGAATATAAATTTGGTCCCTGTCTTCAGAGAGAGTCTAGTAGTTAGTGCAGTATTTTTCAACCTCTGGGATATTAACATTGTGTGCTGGATAATTCTTTGTGTGTGTGTGAGGCGGGGTAGGGTGCTTTCCCGTGCACTGTAGGGCACTGAGCACCATCCTGCCTCTACCCACTAATCTCAGTACCCCTGACCACCCCGCCTCCAACCCTGCCCAAAGTTGTAACAACCAAAAACATCTCCAGACATTGCCAAATGTTTCTTTGGGGGCAAAGACACTCACATTTGAGAATCATTGTCTATCTGAAGTAATCATGCTTGGGAAAGTGCCGAATATCCCAAGGATTAACAGGTTGACAGAGTTGGCAGAGGGGGGCCACACGCTTCAGCTGGAATCGGTAGAACTGAGAAGACAGTACTAAATTTACAAATCTAGGCGTCCGTTGGGGTACTGTTGATTCAGTGAATGTGTAATTTTGTTTGTGAATTCCAAAGGTTAAAATTTCAAAAAGCTAAATTATGCCTCAAAAATGAGTAAGAAAATGAATCAGGCCAAAATGGGGTTAGGGTGGGGTTTATGGGAAAGAGGGAGAAGTTTACCTATGAGGGCAGTTGGTTTTATTTCTTGAACAATGGCTTCTAGGTTCTTCATTTCTTCATGTTCATGGGCAAATTCCTTCTTCTCTTGTGTTAAGGCAGCACGTCCCTAAGTAAAGCAAATAAAAAGATGTTAAATCTGCCAAACATATGTGAGCCAATGAAATTTCAGAATATTACATTGTGAGTAATTTGTGCTTAACGTTTTCATGTATCATGTATTACACCTGTTCTTAAATTCTCTCTTCCAAATACTGTAGTATTCTTTCATTCAATGTTTCAACAAATATTTATGTCTCAATGTTCTAAGCAATGGGGATGTAGCAATGAACAAACAAGTCTTTCTCTTTCTTAACTATTATTTAATATTAAAAATCCTAATTCTATCGACATTTATGAGAAACTGGCACTAATAAATGACAATGCATTTAAATAAAGATATCACTTACTAACCATTATTTGTATTAAGTAACTGTGTCTCAGAATGCAGAGTTGGCTTTAGTCGCAACACTCCCAATTTATGTACCACTGGGCAAAAATTGAACTCGATGCCATATTTATATCCTAGTTTGATTTTTTGAGTAAGTACTAGCTTTGCATATTTTTATCTTAATGTTTAGACTATAAATGTGTCATGTGTTATCAGCAAACATCTAATTATAATTTTCTAGCTGCAAATTTTTTATGTTTATGTATTTTTTGAGAGAGAGGAAATGAGCACATATGCGCAAGCAGGGGAGGGTCAGAGGGAGAGGGAGACAGAGGATCCCAAGTGGGCTCTGCGCTGATAGCAAACAGCCTGATGCAGGGTTCAAACTCTTGAAACGCGAGATCATGACCTGAGTGGAAATTGACGCTCAACTGACTTAGCCACCCAGGTGCCCCTCTAGCTGCAATTTTTTTTATCTTGACTTAAAATAATACATCACTGCTTAATATTACATGGTACTTTGACTTACAAGTTGTTTTCACATATTTCATATGATCCCCTCAACAATTTTAAGAAGCAGGGCAAGTAATTAGAGTCATTTTACATGAGGAAACTGAGGCATGGAGTTGTTAAGGGACTTGCCTAAGGAAGGTGCTGGCTTTCTAATAATATAGCACAGTACAGTCCTGGAGAAAAAGCTTCACAAATGGTACAGGTCAGATTGTTTACAAATTGTTACTCTGAAGATGGTACAACTTTCTTGCTCTAAAAGGTTATTAAAATTTTACTTCCATTTTTAAAATACTGTATATGTGAATTATAGATCACTTGAAGCACATGAACCTATCTGCTGTACATGTTTCCTCATCTGTAAAATAAAGACAGTAAGTTCTGCCTTAAAGATGATGTGGTAAGGCAAGGGAGTAATACTCAGCAATAAAAAAGAATGAGGTTTTTGACCTTTATGACCACCTGGATGGAAGGAGAGGGTATTAAGCTGAGTGAAATAAGTCAGATACAGAAAGGCAAATACCATATGATTTCATTTATATGTGGAATCCAAAAGACAAAACAAATGAGCAAACAAAAAAGAAGGAAGAGACCCACAAATACAGAGAACAAAGCGATGGTTGCCAGAGGGGAGGGAGGGGGACAAAATGGGTATAAGGGGCTGGGGAGTACAGGATCACAAGTATGGAATGAATAAATCACAGGGATGATCACAGGGTACCACAAAGGAATTTTAGTCAAAGGTATTGTAATAGTGTTGTATGGTGACAGATGGTAGCCATACTTGTGGTGAGCACACAGCACAACTAAGTTGTTGAATCACTAAAGCTAATGTAACACTGTGTGCCAACTATACTTCAATAGAAAGAAAAAATCAGGGAGGGAGAGAAAGAAAGAAAGAAAAAGGAAAAAAGAAAGAATTTTTACCTCATCAAGTTGTTTACAAATTAAATCAAATAATACATCTAAAGTACTTAGGATTGCGCAAGGCTTTTTTTTTTTTTTAATGTTCATTTATTTGAGAAAGAGAAAGAGAGAAAGAGAGGGAGCAGGGGCAGAGAGAGAAGGAGAGAGAATCTCAAGCAGGCTACACACTGTCAGTGCAGAGCTCAATGCAGGGCTCAAAACATGATCATGACCTGAGCTGAGATTAAAAGTAGGAGACTTAACCAGCTGAGCTACCCAGGAGCCCAAGGACTCTACCAGTTTTTAACAAGAGCTCAACAATAGCCGTTGTTGTAATTAAAATTACTGTGAAGAAAAAAAGTCATAATGCCAACAGTTATAATTTTGGTATATTTGCTTAAAGTGCTATTTCTAGATCATTGTTTTCTATTATGAGCATGATATTAGAGTGAATAGTTTCCTAAGAATAGAATTTACTGTTAGTCATTTCTGAGTTCTAAGAAGTTATTTCTTTTACCCTTTCTTCTGAGACACTGTGAAAAATAATCTTAAAACTAAACAGAAAAGATACAGGTACCGCATGTTCACTGCAGTGTTACTTACAATAGCCAAGACATGGGAGCAACCAAAGTGTCCATCAATAGATGGATGAATGAATTAAAGAAACACCACATATACACAGAAGGATATTATTCAGCCATAAAAAAATAATACAATATCGCCATTTGCAACAACATGGATGAACCTCGAGGGCACGATGCCCAGTGAGATAAATCAGAGAAAGGAAGATAAATACCATACGATTTCATTTATATGTAGAATCTAAAAAAAGACCCCCCCCCAAAAAAAAAAAAAAGCCTGAACTTCGATTCAGAGAACAGACTGGTGGTTGCTAGAGGTAAGGAGTCGGGGGACAAGAGGGCAAAGGGGTGGAGGTGGTCAAAAGGTACAAACTTCCAGTTACAAAATTAATAAATCCAAGGGATAATGTACAGCTTGGTAACTATAGTTAGTAGCGTATTGTATATTTGAAAGTTGCTAAGAGAATAGATCTTAAAAGTTCTTATTAAAAGAAAAAAAATTTGTAACTATGCCTGATGATAAGTATTAAATAAAGTTACCGTGGTGATCATTTTGAAATATATGCAAGTAATGAATCATTATGTTGTATACCTAAAAGTGACACAAACTTATTCATCAATTGTTTATCAATAAAAAATCTATTTCATTCAGAATCAAATTTGAAGCTTACTGTTTACATTCATTACTAGTCTCCAGTATTATTAAATTGAATATATTAGACCATATTCTTATTCATCATGTTTATTAAGAAAAAGTCAAAAGAATCACATAAATTCAGTTGTCACTTTTATCAATAAAACCTATCTATTATGATAGGTTTTCTTACAATTAGTCATAGGTCTAACAACAAATAGATTATGCAAACCTAGGCTGATTCCTTGAGTAAACACTGTATTTATGAGACAAGATTTTTTATATTGCCTTTTAATGATATATAGAATCTATGACAACACTGAAATCTTTACAACTCTCACCAAATTGGGGGGAGGGTAGCATCATCTTCTTCTCTCTTAGCTTCTAGCCAGGAAGTCTATTTCATTTACAGATCTCAATTATAGAGATTAATAAAGCATTATCCTAGTCTATAAACAAAGGCTAGGCTCAATGATAATTTATTAGTCACAAATGAAAAAAAAAAAAAACAGGCATTTGGAGAACCACAGAATTTCCCCTAAATATTTTGATAATTCAGACTTTGATTTAGGCCCCAATTCCTCATCATCCATTTCCTGTGTCAATGTTCTTTGCAATGTAACTTAACAGTTCCTTCCACAAAAGAAAGTTAATACTTTCCAACCTCTTCTCTTTGGTCAATAAAATGTATGGTAAAATGAAAGTGTGCCAACCTTAGGCCTTAAAAGTAACTGATGTTTCTGTTTATTCTCTTGTGCCTTTGCCATCTGTGCTTAAAAAGTGCATAACCTGGCTAGCCTGCTGGTCCAATGAGGATGAGAACCTGTGAAAAAGACCTGGACCCAACCTATAGCTTAGAGCCACCCAGCCGACATCATCAGAGCTGCTCCACCTGATGCTCAGGTGTGTGAGAAATAAATCATTATTGTCGTATGTCACGGGGATTTTGTAGCTTTTGATAACTGAGCAATAGCTGAGTGATATAGAGGATAATTTAAATTTTGATTCTAGATTCCATCATTCCTGTTTGGTGCTTTGGGAATAAGAGGTTTCTTTTCCTGAAAAAATTTAATGAAAAGAATGCTTTTGCAATCCATCTGCTACCTCAATGCTCTTATTACTGCTTAGCTACTTGGCAAAAAAAGTCTTGCATTATTGGAAAGGTATGAAAAATTCTGGTCTTGGGTAGGAATAAGAACTTGGAACCATTTGACAGTTACAGTATTTATGTATCTAAATTATTTCTAAACTATTTCTGGAAATAGTATAAGCTAAAGTTCATGACTATTTTTGTTCTCACTACAGTGAAATTTCTAGGACAGGTACTCAATAAAGTTTCAGCTTGGTGAGACATATTTCCTGGGAATAATAACTTTTAGCTTCCAGCATGAACTAAATACAACATAGTTTTGGCTTGTTGCTCTCTCCCAGAAATGATGTGCTCAATATCAAGTATAAAGGCAAGATGTCAGACTAACATCTATCTACCTGAGGCTCTCTATGAAAAATACTATAGAACTCTAAATTGCTTCTAACATGGCTTCCTGTACATATGACGCTAAAAGAGTAAACTATATCTTGCAGCTAGAGTTTCTACTTCCGACAGAGCAGTCACCAAGCTGATGTACCTTTGTAGGACCTTGAAGGAGAAAACGTACATCATGAAGTAGAAGCCATATGGCTCTTCTGGAAGCATGTGGTGGTGCTCTGTTTGTTTTCAGGCAAAAGTGGTGGCCTCTAGTATCTAGCCCACCACCAACAGGAGGGTGCTAGGTAATGATGATGGTGGCGGCTACCATACTTGGCAGCCTGTCTGTGGCTAAGACACCGATTCAAGTCTGCAGCTACAATAGTTCCCTTGCTAAGGCACGTATGTATTGCAAATATTCCTGAACATTCAGCCCTGTGTCTACTTCTAAGGTTTAGAGATTTGCATTTCAGAATGTTTTTATGGACAAGGGAACTCATTTAACATGTGCTAGGTTCCCTAACAGAGAAAAAGATCTCAGGATAATTATTCACCTACTCCAAAATGGCTAGTGTCACCTCAATGAAATGCTATGTAATCTTGAGGACTACTGAGAAGATGCATAACTCTTAGAGAAAACAGCGTATCACAGGGTTTGCCTACTGGTCTTTTTTATTTTCTACCTGACAAAGTGTAAGTATTATGCAAATACAGTTCAGTAAATTTACTGTAGTATCTGAAAATGTCATACTACTTTTATATCCAAATCCTCAAGCCCTTTTCATGCTATGGTAGAGAATTCTAATTGTCCATCAATATTCATGCTCTCCTTTTTGAATTTTAATTTATTGTTTTAAGTTTATTTGTTTGTTTTTATAATCTTGACACCCAGTATGGGGCGTGAACTCATGACCTCGAAATAAAAAGTCACATGCTCTTCTGACTGAGCCAGCAGGCACTTCATGCTCTCCTTAAAAAAAAAAATATATATATATATATATACATATTATATATATATGTGAATATATATATGTGAAAACACAATGTGAGATATTAATTTTTAAGTGTACAACCTTTTTATTAAAAAAAACTGTTTTCATTTGCTCCTTTTTAATAATAAGATATTCCAGTTCTAGCCAATCACACTGCTCCCAGGTGGAGACTTATTTCTTAGCCTCCTTGCAGCGTAGAATGGCATGAGTCTATCTCTGCTGGAAAAGGTACAGTGGAAGTGATGTGTGCACCTTCTGATGCAGCACATTCCCCCAGTCTATTCCTCATCCTCTCCCCAGCTGGCTGGCATAGCAACCCCTGGAAAGCTTCTTCGCACCCAGAGATAGATGATGGACACAGAGATGACTCTGTTCTGCCCACCTCTATACTATTAGATGACAAATAGATACACTTTAACCTGCTTGAGTTATCATATTGTGGGGTCTCCTAGGACAGTAATTTAACCTAAAATCTAACTCATACAATCCTTTAGGCTAGTAGTCTATTCATTTTGTATCTGAAAATTGGCACACACACACCATCAGGAGGAAACTTTGCCTTGACAAGCCCTTATCTTCTGGGAAGGCCAATGAATAATCATTAAAACCAAGAAAGTGTCTATACATTTTCTTTTAAAGTTTTCTTTTTGGGAGAGAGAGAGAAGGAGGGAGGGAGAGATGGAGGGAAGAAGGGAGGGATAGAGGGAACACAAGCGAGGGAGGGGCAGAGAGGGAGAGGAAGACAGAGAATCCAAAGCAGGCTCCAGGCTCCTCTAGGCTCCAAACTCTCAGCACAGAGCCCAACGTGGGGCTTGAACTCATGAGCTGCGAGATCATGACCTGACCTACAGTCTGTCGCTTAACTGACTGAGCCACCCAGGCGCCCCTGTACATTTTTAAGGTTTGTAGTAATGTAAATTCTACCACTGTTCTATACTTAAACAATGGTGTTTTTTTAATTCCCAAATTTCTGCTTATTATAATTTAATACAATTTGTTTTTGTTCAATTTTGTTATTATTGCTCTTAAATGATCTTTTGTGTATTTGAAAAGAGATACTGAATCATATTGTGTTCCTTTCCCAGGTGAAGAACCCCAATGTTTTGAATCTGTTCTAACTAACTGAACCGCTCTCTCTTCCCTAGCATCAGGGAGGTGGCTCAAGTGAATGCTCAGACACTCAGGCTCCCCTTTATATACCACAGAACTGAAAACTACTCCATCCAAGAAATAACCAATGATGAATATGGTCAAGATCTAATTCCTAGATCTGGCTTTAAATGTTATATTACTGCATTCTAGTATCACATTTTCTTCTTTAACAACAGTTAAATATAATTGGTCTTTACCCTGTGGATTACTTGAAGCAGAAAGGAGAAACCTCACAGAAAGTACTGTGAGAGAAAAAAACATTTGTAAGATTTTCAGAATTATTAGAAGAACAGAAAATACTATGAAAGAGGAAAATATGAAACTGATTTATTTTTAAAACCACTTAGGGGGCACCTGGGTGTTTCAGTCAGTGGAGTAGTGGACTCTCGGTTTCAGCTCAGGTCATGATCTCACAGTCGTGGAATGGAGCCCCACATCAGGCTCCCCTGGAGATTCTCCTTAACACTCTCTCTCTCTCCCTCTGCCTCTCTCCCATGCTTGCTCTCTCTCTTTCTCTCTCAAAAACAAACAAAACCCAAAAATAAACAAAAAAAAGTAATGATGTTCTTAGCAGCTGAAATAACTGAATTCAACCTGGTACATTTGAATTGTGCTGGGACTGCAAAATGTAAACAAAAGGGGGTCTAGTCTATTTATATTGAAGGTGGACCTGCAAATTCGTGATGTAAAATGAATTTAGAAGATGCTGACTAATCTGAAAGTGACAAAGATGTAATCCCCATTTTCTTAATCCAATGATTCAAAATACTTTCCTGAGTGCAGTGCCTCAGACTATCCAAAACAGTAAATTTAAAAAAATTTTAAATGTATTTTATGATATTGTCCACAAAACTGTTGACTGGTGTCAATATGCCATTAATTTGTGATAAGTTTTATTGGCTAGGGACATGAATAAATAACTAGCAGCAGAATGCATTCTAAGAGCCAACGGCAAATAAATATATGTTACTCCTTAAAGCTTTTAATGGTATTCAGAAAGGTAAAAAAAAAAAAAAAAAAAGCTCCTAGGTAAGACACAGAAAATGCCATCTATAAATGCTGAACATGGGACTAAGGCTCAGGACAGCAGTCCTCAGCCTCTTCTCTCACCTCATGACCTAGGGCATGCCCTATGACCCTTCCATGGATGTTGATGTCTCCATCTATAAAAACAGTTTGGGTTAGTGATGATGACAAAGTGATGAAAGTGAATGAGATTCAAAGCTAACTGAGCACCAGTCTCACTTCAGGAAAGACAGATTCCTAAGCCCTGCTTTCAGATATTCTAAGTCAAGTCCATGATGAAGCCCTGGAATCTGTGCTTTTTTTTTTTTTTTTAACTACCAAATGATTTGTCACATTTCTACCAGATGCATTTTTAAAAGGTATGTGTTGGGGCGGGAATTAAAAAAAAAATGTATGTGCTATGTTTTCTAAAACACATGCTTTTGTTTACTAAAGAAGAAAGGCTACAAAATAACATAAATTAGCAATCACTGATTTCTATTACTGCTTTTTTTGACTGACAACTTCAAATATAATAAAAAACATTTAATGTGCTTTAAATCCCCTAAATTTCCTGGAATGAGAAGCAAATCATGAAGATGGACAAATATTGTATGAAAGGCAAAGATGTATGCTTTGAACACAAACCCTTTACTTTCTATTTATTTGTTTGTTTGTTTTTTGTTTATTTATTTATTTACTTATTTGACAGAGAGAGAGAAAAGTAGGGACAGAGGAGAAAGAATCTTAACCCGGCTCCACACTCAGCTCAGTGTGGAGCACAACATGGGGCTCAATCCCATCCCACAACCCTGGGATCATGACCTGAGCTGAAATCAAGAGTTGGACACTCAACTGACTGAGCCACATGGCCAGGTGCCATGAACACTTTACTTTCTTAATTATGGCAACAACACTGGCATCTCCTAGCCACTGAAGCCAGTTCTTGACCAGAAGATATCCGCCCAGTAAGAAACAAAGATTACCCATAGCCTCTCCCCAAAAGCTTGATTCTTGGTAGTGACTTAGCAAGGCCAGGGAATCATGAAATGGTAATAGTAGCACTATGGAAGGACTCTACTTGCCAAAAACAGAAGACTCAAAAGACAAAAATAAAGATCTCTCAAGTATTTTCTTTGTTTTCATTTATTTTGGGGAAGGGAGGGAGGGAGAGAGAAAGACAGAGAGAGAGAAAGAGAAGAGAAGGGGCAGAGAGAGGGAGAGAATCCCAACAACAGAGCCTGACATGGGGCTCGATCCCACAAACCATGATCCTGACCTGATCCAAAATCAAGGATCAGACACTAACCGACTGAGCCACCCAGGCACCAAGTATTTTCTCCATTTTCGTTTTCAAAGTTGATGTAATGATCTGGTTTAGATGAAAAGACCTATTCAAATGTGACTCCTAGATCTGGCAATATTAAAGCAACTGCCTATACCTCTTGACTTCTATTTTCTGTACCAATGGCTTATTTCCCCCTTTCTTTCAAAATCTAATTTGGAATCCAGATACTTTATGCCACTCACATCAGTTAGATATGGAAATGGAAGACTTCTATTCATTCCCCTCTCCAGGATTCCTTGCTGAAATGCTTTTTGCCTTCCTTTGGCAAAGTGCAGGTGGACACTTCTTATAAATTTCAAATCCTATGGTGTTTGTTTCTTTTTTCCAAGAGTCTCTAATTATACTAAATATATTATGGATAGCTGAGAATTCTTTTGAATGTTACTATTCAATGTCCCCTCTCCCTTATGTTGTGCTGATTCTTAGGACAGGATAGAAGATATGGTTAACTACACAGAATTACTACCTTTTTCAAAAGCATAGAAATTCTGGTGCAGGATCTAGGACAGGTCTAAAAAACTAACTCTGGATTGTTACTCATAAATATTTATTCCTTCCTACAAACAGGCACTAGAAGAACTCTTCCACAAGTGCTTTCTTTTGTAATCCATGGTTGCTTGGACAGTTTGCCCCACTGCGCTGGCCTGGTTCTGCTGTCAGGTCATTAGTTTATCAGCATTGAATCGGGCCCCTCTCTACATCTGTAGACACGGCCTTCCTAGTAGACTACAGTACCATTTCCACTGTCAGAACATTTATCATCAACTCTGATGATGACAGAACTCCATAAATGAGGCAACCTCACAGTTTACTTTTTGGCTTTTGGTTTTATGTGTTTAAAGCACAAGTTTGGTGGTTGTTGTGTTTTTTACATATTATAAACAATTACATCACCAGTTAATAAAATTAATAAAATGATTATTATTGGTTCTCCGGAGAGGCTGTAAAAGTACTAAGGATAAAGGACAACAAAAAAAATCATGTAAACTTGAAAGCAAATTATATTAATTTACTAGTAATCCTAAGATTTATTAGTTCCACAACAAAAATCAACATAATAATTTTGACTTTTTAAAAACTTGAAAGTGGTTAATTGAAGCTTCATGTTTCCTTTATATTAAATAGCACACAAGGTGTTAAATATATAACATCCTTTAAAAACATAACTTTATCTTGGCAAACAGAATATATGCAGTTCTTTATTTTGGCAAGTAAAAGACATGAGGTAAGAGTGACTGATTAGGTCTAGGCAATAACTTCACAGTTATTCCAAGTATTAACATCCATGGAATTTGGAGTCTCAGTTTAGTAAGTCTACATTAAAATTATGTGAGATGCTAAAATCTGCATATATTTGTAAAGATTTCACATAAAATGTCATTAGAAATCACAATGGAAAACCACAAAGACTTTCACATTTTTAGATACTTAAATCTATTACATCCCTAACTACAGCACAGTTTGTATAGCTTTTCCCACAGCTCCAACTTTTTACATGCGGATATTCCCAAAATCTCTATCTCCAGGAGCTCAGATCCTTCTCTTGAGCATCAGTGTTGTAATCTAATTGTCAAGGGGATATCTCTATGAGATCTGCACAGGTACCTTAAACTTGCTCTGTCCAAAATGGATCTCATTATCTTTCTCTTAAACTTGGCCTGTTCTCTGTTCCTTTGCTATAGCAATGGCCACATCACTTATCTAGACACCCAAGAAGTCCTGCTGGATTCCTGTCTGTACTCTACCCTAATCCTCCTCCCATATATGGTGGGTTACTAAGTATACAAATCCTATTCCCTAAACATCTACCAAGTCAAATGTCTTTCACTCACCCCCATAATTATTGCTTTATCTCAGACACCAATTAATTTTATCTGTATTATTACAACAGCTTTGTAACTAGTTTCCTTTTCTCAGTTTCACCTCATTTCAATCCATGCTCAACAATGCTGAGGAGTGACAAGACACAAGCCTCCTTTGCATAAGTTTCTTCAATTGCTTGGAGCAATAAGTTGTTTCAAGAGGCTTCATCACTGGTCACCTGCTTCCTTTCAAACCTAATCTCTAAATCCCTCTCACAGTGAAACAGCTTTTTTTTTTTTTTTTTTTTGCAAACACTGGCCTTCTGCCTGGAAGGCCATTCTTAATCAATTCACTTATTCATAAATAATTATTGTCAATTATGTGCTAGACACTAGGTAGAGCTTTGAAGATACAAAGATAAAAGACATGATCCACAAGTTCAGCCAAGATTTCCTAGTGAACTTTCCATTCTGCTTCCCTTGTCTCAGCTTCAAGATAGAAGACGTTTAAGATGTCCATGGAGACTCAAGATAAATTCCTAACTCTTCCTTTCAAAATGAGCTGATGATGAATGGATATGATGAATGACTGATGAATGGATAAAGAAGATGCATGGATTTAAATTTTAAACAACTTAAGAACAAAAGGAGAAGTTGTGGTACACACACACACACACACACACACACACACACACACACACACAATGGAATATTACTCAGCCATAGAAAAGAATAAAGTCTTGCTCTTTGCAATGATGTGGATGGAGCTAAAGACTATTATACTAAGTGAAATAAGTCAGTCAGAGAAGAAAAATACAATGATTTCACTCATATGTGGAATTTAAAAAACAGAACAAAAGATTATAGGGAGAGAGAGGCAAACCAAGAAACAGTCTTCACTATAAAGAACAAACAGAGGGGGAGTGGCTGGAGGGATGGATTAAATAGACGATGGGGATTAAGGAGGGCACTTGTGATGAACATCAGGTGTTGTATGTGTTAAATCACTAAATTGTACACCTGAAACTAATATTACACTGTCTGTTAGTTAAATGAATTTAAATACAAACTTTCAAAAAAGAAAAAAAAAAACCAGGGGCGCCTGGGTGGCTTAGTCGGTTAAGCGTCCGACTTTCGCTTAGGTCATGATCTCGCGGTTCGTGGGTTCGAGCCCCGCGTCGGGCTCTGTGCTGACTGCCAGCTCAGAGCCTGGAGCCTGTTTCAGTCTGTGACTCCCTCTCTCTCTGACCCTCCCCTGCTCACGCTGTCTCTCTCTCTCTCTCTCTCTCTCTCTCTCTCTCCTAGAAATAAATAAAACATTTAAAAAAACAAAAAACAGAAAACATTGTGTACCTCTCTGCCTCTATAGGACATATTCTTACAATGGAAACTACTGGATCAGAAGTATAAACTTTTAAAGGCTTTGGATACCCATAAGACAGTTTTCCAGAAAGTTTGTTCACATTCACATTTGTTTCTATATTAAATTCCTCAAGTCTATGCTTATCACTGGTTATTTTAAAAATTCATTTTCATGTAGAAAGGATATTTACAAGTATTTTTTCTGGCAGTTTAAGTTAGAGTGATTAATGTGCACAGATGGTAGAAGTAGTATTAATGCTTTAAAACTGTGTAGCTACATGGTCACATACTTGGTCTTATTTGGTTCTCACAATAACCTATGAAGTAGGTCCTGTTATCTCTGTTAAAGCTGGGGAAACAACTTTGCTAGTTAACACTGTAACAGCCCATTTATTAAAGCCCTTTTAGGAATTCTCACTGAAACCCTCAAGAATTTACTTAGAGAAAGCAGCAAAAGAGGGGCTGTTTCACTGTTTGTTCTTTTTTTCTAGATAGTGTGCACTTTGACAGGTAGCCCTTAATAAAAGGACCTATACCTACGTGTTTCAGCTGTGTCACTATCAAACTGTCTCATGTGGAAACTAATTCAAGTGGACCACAGAGTTGTAAGGAGCCTACATACATCACAGGCAGATTCTATAGCTGAGCCACAAGCTTCTTTTTCAGAAGAGTATGACACAGTCATTCATGTATAATGGTTACTCTTTTAACACGGTGTTGGGGTAGGGTGGGTGGAAGAGGTTGAGATGGGCAGCCAGAATAGCACATTAATTTTATTCTAGTTAAAAATGACAAATTCTTACCTTAACTATTAATCCTTTTGAGTCAACCAACCAGATCTTTTTCATGGCTTTCTCTTTTGGTAAACCTTCTTTTTCCATGGCCATAACAATCAGGTGTGCAATCCCTAAGGCGGCCTGAGAAGGAGGTTAATGAAGACAAACTTTAAAAAGTCATTCTACATAATAACTTACCAAGAGTTATGTTTCACTCCATTTTATCTTTACTACTAAGAAAGAACAAAATGGCTCTATTGACCTAAAAAGTTATACTCATTCATTTATACTGGTAGTAAAGTATTTTTGTCACATTTGGGTTAAGCTAAAGGACAACTGTTTACTCTTCTTATCACAACAGAACCACTATTATGTGGCTTGCTCTTTAGCCACAGATAAACCAGTGATATCCTTGATTGTCATCATCTTTAATCCTGTTAATGCAATTAAGATTTGCTCCAACAAGAAAATATTGACCTTAAAATAATGAACTGGTCAGCCTTGCTCATTGGACTGTATTGTTTATTGTTGGGCTCCAGATCCTCTAATTGAATTTGAAGAATGAAGCCTGGTCATTTGGATGGGAACTTGACCAATTAGGCAGTAGAATAAAACATATAAAATCTCTGTCCCCAAGCATTTATTTACTCCATTAATTTGGACAAAGAAAGTACTGTGAAATCTCTTGCAAGATTAAAGGAATCTACTTCTTTAGTATTTGATAAATTTTGGGATAATCAGTGAATGTCCGAAACCTTTTCACGGACAAACAAGTGCCAATTTTGAGTCATCCAACCATGAATACCTCTGCCCTGCTGAGTATCAAGAATTGAACTCTGCCATTCATCAAAATCCTTGGGAAATTCAAAGAATCTGAACTCAGAGAAGCTTACTAAAAGTAAGTACAGCATGTAACATCCACACAAATAAAAATTCGAATTTTAATAAGCTGTAATATAGTCTTGATTTTATTTTGATGTGAAAATGAATTTGTGATTTACATCAGAATACTTTGAAAGGTTTACATCTTTGCATGTAAGTTCTAGCTTTGTGTATTTTAAGAACAAATAAAATCAAAACCAACACAATATACACAATTTCTACCAATGTATCCTATTTATTCATAATCTTATTCAATTTGAAAATTTAAAGCTTCTTAAAATATATATAGCCACAGAGTGTCTCTCCATTCATTACATTCTATATTTCTAAACAATTTGGGCAGTTTTCTCACAAGAAGCTCAAACTCAATTGACATTTTAATTTCTATTGTTGGGGGTGAATAATTATCACTGGAGTCTAGTTTTCTTTTTTCAAATGATTAACTTATAGCAAAAGAGGACAGAAAACAGCCTGCTTTTGTCTTGCTGCCAACTCCTTCCAGCAATTGCAAATGTTTTCGTTCTCTGGTAACTTTTAGAGGTAAAAGTTATGATGTATGATGAGTCTCCAATTTTTTTTCTTAAAAACTTGTGAATAGTTATATATGTGTGCATTGACTTGTGAGTCAAATTAAGAAAACTCTCATATGTGAAACTGGAGTATACTAAATTCATCAGATAAAAAGCTTAAATGCTTAGAGGCTTTTCTACATAATCACACATTGGAAACTTTTCTGTTCCCACATGGCACCTTAACTATGTGAAACAGAAACCCATGGCACTATTTGATTATCTGACAAATTTAAGACTGAAAAATATTGCTATACCTCTTTACTAAAGTCTACTATGAAAAATTAAAATGCCTCAATACTTACTTTTGGAAATCTTTCAATAAAACCCATAGATGCAATCTACTAAAAATCTGAAAGAATACCCTGAACTTCAAATTAATGAATACGTAAGGTAAATTCCACTGATTGGTATAAAAGAACATAAGTATCATATAAGGCAGGTACCTCTCCAGCTCCTTGGAAGAGTATTGTTTGATCAGACAGTTTGTTCTTGGTTATTCGAAGAGCTGCAAGGATTCCTGCCACTGCGACAGATGCTGTTCCTGAAACAAGTAATACGTACCCTTGAGTGATCCTCCAACAGACCCTGCCAAACTCTAAGCCTCAAACCTTTATTCATCTTGAAATCATCAAACACCATGATAACTGGTACAAAAAAGGAACCTGCGGTTGTCTGTCCCCATGCTTATATAGGAGGTAAAATTCTCAGGCTGTTGTCCTCAATATTTTAAGATAGCAACTCACTACTATTCTTGAAAACTTTCCAAAAAGACTCTGTGACTTAATGTGGTGATGTAATGAATAAGAGCACAGCGTTTGGATTCTTAGGTGGAGTTCAGCTCAACCTGCTTACTAGCTGGATGAATTTAAATGTTTATTTATTTTTGAGAGACAGCATACACAAGCTAGGGAGGGGCAGAGAGAGAGGGGACAGAGAATCCAAAGTAGGCTCTTCACCTACAGGAGAGATCCTGATGCGGGGCTCGAACTCATGAACCACGAGATCATGACATGAGCCAAAGTCAGACGCTTAACCAACTGAGCCACTCCAGCTGAATGAATTTAAAGAAATTATTTTGTATATCAGTTTCCTCATCTGTAAGATAGTTGTACTGTGTGAGATAAAAGAGTACTATGTGCTATTAGATTCTTTCACCTAATTATTCTAGGGGCTTTGAAACCTATTACTAATCCCCTCTACACAAAGTGGGTGCACAATAAATGCTTCCTGATTATGGTATTGATGGTAATGATGTTTTACATACATTTGGAATTTAATCTTTTAATCTTCAATTTGAAAAACTGATAGTTAATAGCAATTAAAATCTGTTGTTATTGCATCCTTTAATTAGTGTAGCATTTATTTAGAATGAAGACTGAGTTTTCCTCATCATGCTTTACGGTCATAGAAACTTCAGAGTTTTAATTTTATTACTTTGACATATAAGCATTCACAGATCACAGAGTAGTTTTTGTGCTTTTAAACATAATTATATAGCTCAACTTCTTTATTGGTTCATGTCTGAAGTAAAACTTTGTACCCTCACACAGTAGTTTCCAGCTGTATTTACATTTTATCCCTCTAAATAATACTGTAATGGTTCCTAGATCACTCACCTGGGTAGTAAAGCTTAGTTAATTTTTAAACACCCATATTTACTTGACAAAAATTGACTGGAAGAGGGTTTATGAATGACACAATGATGACATGTTATATATGCCATGTGCCAAAGATGAATTAAGCTTTTTACCTTTAGAACATTTGTTCTGTTCAGTCTTTTGGTTGGTGGTTTCTTCCTTAAAGGATTTGGTAGTCATAAATAAGACCATGATAATTACTGAAGATGTGTGTCTCCTGCATGTTTTTTATTTAGAAACACAATCTGAATCATGAAAATAAAATACTAGCAGTTTTGAGCCACCATTAATAATAAAGTATGAACTATGGTAAGTCATACATTACACAAAGGCTACTCTTCTACAAATTATTTAAAATGAAAGCCCATGTTTTCTTTGGGGAAATATCAAGTAGTGGAATTATTGGGTTATAGGGTATTTATATTTTTAGTTTGGGGGACCCTCCATACTGTTTTCCACAATGGCTACAACAATTTGCATTCCCACCAACAGTGCACAAGGATTCCTTTTTCTTCACATACTTGCCAACACTTGATATTTGTGTTTTTGACTTTAGCTACTCTGATAGGTATAAGGTGTTATCTCATTGTGGTATTAATTTGCATTTCCCTGACGATGAGGGATATTGAGCATCTTTACATGTGTCTGTTGGCCAATTTAATCTCTTCTTTGGAAAAAAAAAAGTCTGTTCAGGATATTTTAATCACTTTTTAATCATATTATTTGTTTTTTGGTGTTGAGTTGTATAAATTCTTTACATACTTTGGATATTAACCTTGTATCAGATATGTCATTTGCAAATAAATGAAAACACTAATTCAAAAAGATATATGCACCCCTATGTTTACTGCAGCATTATTTACAATAACCAAGATATGGAATCAACCCAAGTGTCCGCTGATAGATGAATAAAGAAGATGTGTTACATACATGTATGTACACACACACACACACACACACACACAATGGAATATTACATAGTCATGATGAGATCTTACCATTTGCAATGACATGGACAACTTAGAGGATATTTCTAAGTGAAGAAAGTCAGACATAGAAAGACAAATACTTATGTGTGTAATCTAAAAGAAAATGAATAAACAAACAAAAATCAGGACTAGATCTATAAATACAAAGAATAAACAAACTAATGGCTGCCAGAAAAGGAAGATGGGCAAAACAGGTGAAGGGGAGTGGAAGATACAGGCTTCCAGTTATGGAATAAATTAGTCACAGGAGTAAAAAGCACAGCATAGGGAATATAATCAGTGGTATTAGTGTAATACTGTTATACGGTGACAGATGGTAGCTGCATTTGTGGGGAGCACAGCATAACATATAGAGTTGCTGAATCGCTATGTTGTATACCCGAAACTCATATAACATTGTGTGTCAACTATAATCAAATTTAAAAAAAGATAATGAGGGCCTGTGTAAAACAATCGCTGATCTATGTAGAAAAGACACCATAACAGAATTATAACAGGTTGTCTCTTACATCAAGACAGACTCACAAGAGCTATTAAATAGATGAAAAAAGAATATTAGACAGATACTGGTATCCCGGCACTGAACAAGAAGTCATTCACAAATAGTAGTTCAAACTACATCTATCTCAGGCTTTTTGAAGCTGGCCAGAAGTTTGGATTTCAGGGATTCTAAGCTTCCTTCCAACTCTAAGATTTTACAATTTTAAGGGTCTCTAAACTTTCTACCAGAACTACAAGATTTAACCAGTTGAAGAATCAAAGTTGAAGTATCATCAGCAATCACCATATCTGTATTATTGTTTTGATTTTTTTTTAATGTATTTATTTATTTTGAGAGAGACAGCCACAGCATGAGTGGGGGAGGGGCAGAGAGAGAGCCCGAAAGAGAGAATCCCAACAGACTCTACACTGTCAGCGCAGAGCCCCATGTGGGGCTCAAACTCAAAACCATGAGATCATGACCTGAGCTGAAACCAAGTGTCAGATGCTTAACTGATGGGGGCACTGGGTGCCCCTGTTTTGACTTTATTATTTTTTTTATTTTTTTATTACATTTCTTTATTTTTGAGAGGCAGAGAGAGATAGCGCATGAGAGGGGGAGGGGCAGAGAGAGAGGGAGACACAGAGTCCAAAGCAGGCTCCAGGCTCTGAGCTGTTAGCATAGAGCCAGATGCGGGGCTCAAACTCACAAACCATTAGATCATGACCTGAACTGAAGTCGGACACTCAAATGACTGAATCACCCAGGTACCCCTGATTTTAAAAACAACTGGCATTTAAGAACAGAGAATAAAATATTTCAAAAGATCCAAACTATAATATGACATTTTTATATGGTTATGCTGGATCATTCTGTATTAAAAGTCAAGACATTAGGAACACGGGGAAGGGAGGAAAAAAAAGGCAAGATATTTTAAGTTCATACAGACTACCTCAAATAAGATAAAATAAATCTCTGTCTACACTGGATGTCAGAGGCTTCTATTTAAATGTGTATTCTATGGGGCGCCTGGGTGGCTTAGCCGGTTAAGCGTCCGACTTTCGCTTAGGTCATGATCTCGAGGTTCGTGGGTTCGAGCCCTGCGTCAGGCTCTGTGCTGACTGCCAGCTCAGAGCCTGGAGCCTATTTCAGAGGCTCTATCTCCCTCTCTCTCTGACACTCCCGTGCTCACGCTGTCTCTCTCTCTCTCCTAGGAATAAATAAAAATATTTTTTAAAAAATGTCTATTCTATAACATTTCATGAGGACATAATAAAACATCAAAACTTCTCTTCATGGAATTAATAAGAATCACAAAGAGTTTTTTACTACAAAAAGGTTAATTTTAATTTGAACATGATTCTTGCACATGTTCTGGTCCTACTTCCTGGTACTACTTTGATTTAAATTTCACTACAGTCAAGGGAATTAATGTGGCAAGTGGATACTTCACAAAAATGTGAGTTTTCACAATAAATTATTCCAAAATAACTTTTGTTGTGAGATTGAAAACTGAAGTTTTTAGTAAAGCGCACAAAGACAGGCTGAAGTTTATTACTTCTAAAGAGTACTTAATATTTAATACTGACCAAAGAATGACTTCTACTAATGCAGTAATTTGTTAAATCTGACTAGAATTACTATATGAAACTAGCAAAGGTGACTAATATGTAATCAAATAATTATAATCCTCATGTGCTACTAAATAAATAGATCAGACAGAACTAGAAGCCAGGGAGGTGGGAGTAAATGTGTTGAAGCAAGGGCCAGAGCATTTAGAGGACATGCTACCTGAGCACAGTATCAAAGGATTAAGATGAGAGGTCCAGGGTCTCCCATAGGACAAGCATGCGCAAAGACATGGAGGCAAGGAAGACTGGTCAAATTGAGGGACTGAACATGTAATTCAGCTTTCCCTCTCCCCAGTGAACTCTACTAAAACAGCAGAGAAAAGATTAAGGAGAAAAAAAAAAGGTCAAGGAACCAGAAGAGGATAGCAGCAAAATTTTAGAAGCCAGAAGGCAGATGGGCAAATGACAAGAGACTTAGGAGATGTGGAAAAGCTGAATTGTTGACCGGCCATGGGGAATACTAAGAAGCTATTAGATTGATAAAGCAGAACTCTCAAAAGTCCTGGTTATAAGAGGGACCAAGAACTTCTGAAAGTGGGGATGAAGAAGAGGCTGAAAATAGGAGACAGCTCAAAAACCTGTTAAGAAGTAGTTATAACCTAGATCCATTTTCCTCACCTTTTAGCAGATGGCTGACCCTCCACACCCTGGAGATTTATTTAAAAACTAGAGGTTTATTTTATAGAATATAAAATTCTATCTATCTAGATTGTAAGATCTAGATTACTTATGTAAGTAAGGCATAACTGTAAAATATCAGGGATAATTGAGGGCAAGGGGTCTATACCTGAAAACAAGAAGATTAAATGCAAGTTTACATACTCAGTATGGAGTCACCACCCCCACCCTCCATCTATTCCTACTTGGTTCAAAGAACACTGGCAGAAAGCTCATCCTAGCAGAAGCTAATGTCAAGAGAGAGACTGAAAAGCCTTTTCTGTAGAATCTGAGCAGTGTTAAGAGGAAAAAAACCCAGAAATTGACAAAGGAGATTCCCTTAAGGAAATAGCTCAACCAAATACCTTATAGTAAAAACTCTGAATACAAGCTCCATTTGTACACCAAGCCTTCTAAAATATAAAAGGAGAGAGAACAGAACACATGTGAGACTGTAGGCTTTATAGTGTTACTGAAGCAAGCACAACTTACTAGAATGCAAACTGACATGAGACTAGAGAAGTGCTGACATCATGCAGGGCCTTCTACTACACACTAAAAGTAACTATATAAACGGAGTATATAAAGCAATGTAAGTGTAATTTACTATAGGTAACAGAAGGTTGCTAAAAGATTTTAAATTCAGAGAGTGGAGGGGGGAATACATTCGCAAGTTGGAGGCTGGTGGGATGTAGACAAGTTAAAAGGTCATTGCAATTATTGAGGAGAGAGGATACTGCAGCAATCCAAGAGAGAAGCAAGTTGAGAGGGAGGAAATATTTAAGACAGAAAAATCAGCAGGTTTTAATGATTAAATACATAGAATGTGTGAGGAAAAAGTCAGGAATAATCATACATTTTCTTGTTTGGAGGACTAGGGGAAAATGTGCAAGGAAAACAGGAGTTCAGTTTCGAGCCTATGAGACTGTCGCCCATGTCTGTGAGCTACTCAGGGAACAACGTCAAGAAGGTAGTTAGATATACAGGTCTGGAACTCAGTCTAGAAATCTAGAGATAAAGATCTGGAATTTGAAAATGTGTAGTTGTATATATGTCATGTGGATAGATAACTATTCAGTGAGGAAGTTCTCTTCTAAAGGAGAGAACCCAAATGAAGATAAACATTTAAGGAGTAAGGGCAGGAGAATGTGACATAGGGAAGATGACTAAGTAAAAAACAGTAAGACAGGAGAAGCAAGAAAGTATACACTGTCATGGAAACAAAGGGAAGAAGTAGTGACAAACAGAAGAAAAGTCAACCAAGAAGGGAAATGACAAATAACCACACTAGAGCTGATAATTACATCTCGGTGACCTTTCAGGGAGCTGCGTTATTTATACCTGCTAGAGCTGAAGTCAGAGGACAGTGTGGGGAGGAATAAATAAAAGAAAAAGAACAGAGATAGCAGGTGTATAGCAGCCCTTGTAAAAGCTTAGATAAGACAAGAAAGTGAGATGAAGATGGAGAGGGGGTGGGAGGGAAACAGAGCCAAGAAAAATAGTATACTTTTTATATTTTATATGGAAATTTTATTTTATATTTTTATGGAAAGAATGACAAGGGCTATTGGAGAGAAAATGAAATCAAGGCAATTAATTCTTCTAAAAATTAAAGCAGGGGTGTCTGGGTGGCTTAGTCAGTTAAGCGTCTGACTCTTGATTTTGGCTCAGGTCATGATCTCATGGTTGGTGGGATTGAGCCCCGCGATGAGCTCCATGCTGACACTGCGGAACCTGCTTGGGATTCTCTCTCTCCCTCTCTCGGCCCCTCCCCCGCTCATTCTTACTCTCATTCTCTCTCTCAAAATAAATAAACTTAAAAAAAATTAAAGCAATTTAAAAGTGGAAAGGCTAATGGAAAGAAGGTGGTAGAGGGAAAGAGGCTGAAGACACAGGAAAAGAAGCTAACCACTAATTTTAATGAGTTTTTCCAAACTGGAATGGTTTCACTCTTAGTAAAGCAGAGTAATGTTTGAAAAATTCTGCTAGAGTAAATTCTTTTACAATAAGAATATTTGACAAAATATTCCTGCATTCTAATTCATGTGCTGCTTTTTCTGATAAAAGCTTGATAAAACAAATTCTAATATAACAAAATAATCTAAGTAGTTTTTTGTCTTCTAGTATAAAGACTTCTTAGCAGAAATGTAGGGAAATGTAATTGTGGTGTCTCCATATAAAATAAAGTGCTTTGGACTATTAATGTTAAATCAATTGAGTATTAAAATCTACAAATAAGAGGAAAGAGTAGTGTCATCAGAATACTATTTTCTTTTTTCTCTGTATAACTTATCTTGGATGATACAGTTATATCTAATAATCCTTCACATAACTGGTATCATTTAAGTGGTGACATGAAGAATGCCTCTTATAAGAAATGATAGCACATACCAAATTACCACATAAACTAATAAAAATGTGACTTTGAAAAGAACACTAATAGAAGAAATAGGTTTTTAGTATTAAGTAATCTTGCTAATGAAAGATTATACTTTAGGTATTCTTGCATTATGGCTCAACAATTCAGTGTGGTGTCTTTTTACATTTGAAAAATGTATTCATAAAAACATGCCCGTTGTAGCAAATGCATTAAACAGTAAAAATCTGGATATACAAAGACTAAATAAATCACCTATAATCCTACTGCCAAGGTAGAATCTTTTTCAACATTCTGATGATATTCTTACAGCTGTTTTCTATATCTGATAGGTGCAAATTAAAGAAAATTTTAATTTGTAAAAAATATCTTATGCCATGTGTACGATTCTACCACTTAACAATATCTTGTAACTACCTTACCATGTCAATAACATATTTTAAAATATTTTGTATATTTAGGGGCGCCTGGGTGGCTTAGTCGGTTAAGCGTCCGACTTTCGCTTAGGTCATGATCTCGCGGTTCGTGGGTTCGAGCCCCGCGTCGGGCTCTGTGCTGACTGCCAGCTCAGAGCCTGGAGCCTGTTTCAGTCTGTGACTCCCTCTCTCTCTGACCCTCCCCTGCTCACGCTGTCTCTCTCTCTCTCTCTCCTAGAAATAAACAAAAAACATTAAAAAAAATAAAACAAAAAAATAAAATATTTTGTATATTTATAATATTCCATAATATGGTTATGTCAAATTTATTTAACCAAACCTCTACTTTTAGATATTTAGAGGGCTTCTGATTTTTTGCAATTAAAAATAATATTACAATAGAGACTGCATTCCAGAGAGGGCAATGGGTGGCCAGGGCCCTCCTCAAGCCCAACTTGTCCCCTTACCCCATCCTGGGGGGCAGCTCCACCACCTGCCACTTGGAAGGGGATACAGGAAGTCTTGTCCCTATCTAGCTCTCAGTGCCAAAGAGCCAGGCCCAGGATGCACCACGGCTGGGCCAGGTTCTGAAGAAGCTAGACAATTGATGCTGGATTCGTCAGCCCTGTTCCTGCCACACTCACACTGCTTGCTCCAGGACCGTCTGCAGGCAGCACCAGGTGCCACACAGGTAACAGCTGAAAATGTGTATCTAAAATCTGAGCTCAGATTAGCAGAAAGCTTTGAACAGCCCTTCCTTGTCCTCTAAAATTGGATCATAAAGATATTAGAACAAATTACTTCTGGATGTTGCCCCTAATACTTCCTTTGATAATGGGTGCCGTGGAATACAGCTTGAGGCAGACGGGCAGTTATAACCCAGAGGAAGCAGTGGGCTCCCTGTAATTGTGGAAAGCTCTCTGGGTTTCTTCACTGAAAGGCTGATTCTTCACTAACTGAAAAGGGCAATCAGAGAAGTGGAAAGAGATGCCAGCATGTGGGATGAAGAGAAAATGTTTCAGGTGCATACATTTGAAATGTTTCAAAAAGAACTAAATGAAGTTAAAATGCACAGTCTTCCAGGCTGTCCATGTACCTGAGAGAGCACTACAGGGAGATTACAAAGAGGTTGTGACCATGAAGGAGAGCAGCAGGCGGCACCTAGAACCCTAGAGAGAGGCTGCAGTAAAGAAAGAGACAGAATGCTTGGAACTTCTAAGCAGCAGAAATACATCATGTTGAAGCCCTCAAAAATACACACCATCAAAATAAGTTTATCCATGCTTGATGACATTCTTGAAGATGTGAGAAAGAAGAAGATAAGGAAGAACACACTTTTGATGGCAATACAACAGTCAAAGGGGTCAATTTTGTGGCAGTTCTGAGGGTGGGGGAAGAAGGCAACTCAAAGCAGAACCTTACCAAAAAATGAGAAGAGGAGTATGATTGGGGTCTTAGCATGATGACTGACTCCCAGAATGACCAGTATATTCTGACCAAGCCCAGAGATGCAGCAATCCCAGGTACAGATCACCACGTGATAAAGAACGTTGTTAGCACAAGGACATTGCCTTTACTTGGAACAGGCCCTGCCCAGCAACAGAACTGCCGACATACAGTATTTCCTTACATTACTGCTGGTATACTTTTGGCACCTCCAAGACTAAAGGGGATTAAATTTATTGTACAAGTGGAGACATGAGGAGAATTTGGGGTTCTTTACTCTTTTTCTTATTGGCTTAGAATTCTCCCCAGTAAAGCTGAGAAAGGTAGGGAAGATTAACCTCCAAGGACCGTGTTATATGGCACTACTCATGATTGCCTTTGGCTTACTATGGAGACATCTTTTACAGATCAGACCCACCCAAAGCATCTTTATTTCTACTTGCTTGTCCTTATCAAGCACACCCGGAGTGTCCAAGTTCCTCATGGATAGTGCCCGTGGTGAAAAAGAAGCAGGTGATGTTGACTATACACAGTGCTGCTTGAGATGCTCTAGTGCAGGACACGCAGCTGGGCTTTAGTCATGGCTGGCAAGGCAGCCCTTATCCAAGCACAAGCCAGGACTGTGAATACTGGCTTTTGCTCAGATTCTTTTCTCCCATGGCTGCTGCTTTTCTTCTAGGTCTTGTTAGAAAGACTTATCTCACAGGCCTTTATTATCTAAAGCTGCACATGGAAAGCAAAGGGAATAAAAAAAAAATCTTACTGTAGGAATCTCTGCTCTCACATTTTTAAAAAAATGTCTTATTTATTTTTGAGAGAGAGTGAGCGAGCAGGGGAGAGGCAGACAGGGGGACAGAGGATTTGACTGCACTGTCTCTGCACTGACAGCAGAGAGCCCAACATGGGGCTCACAACCATGAACCGTGATTTCAAGACCTGAGCCAAAGTTGGAAGCTTAACCAACTGAGCCACCCAGGTGACCCACTGAAAGCAGTCACGGAGCTGTTGGATGTCTCCACAGAGCTGGGCTGCTTCCTGGCCAGACTGTTCATCTCTTCCCAAGGCTACATGGTCACCAAGGAGATCGTGTCTTAAATGAAGCCAACTTGTGACTTCCTGGTTATCATTTTCTTTGCACCAGTAAGCAGGTCTTCACCTGTTTCCCACTTTTGTGGTATAGGAGCTCACCATCCTGATGGTCCCTACCCTGTTGGTGGTGATCATGAAGTTTGCTCTGATATGTATGGTTCTTGTCTCCTCCTGCCCAAGACCAGCCACTACATCAAGTGCCTCATGGCCACAGGGGCCCAAGTGAGAGGGTTCTTTTCTATACTGGGAGTAGAGCATGCAGAGCGGGCATGCTCAGAGGCGTACCTCCTAGTCCTGAGTGTGAATGTGCTCAGCCTTTTACTGTCCCCAGTGCTATGGAGAGCTGCAATTACCAAGGGCGTGTCACCTCAGGAGCGTTGGTCAAGTCCCTGAGGGCACCGAGAAGACATACGACTTCACAAAGTGAAACCTGTGTAAGAGAATCCAGAAACTTGGGGCACTTGTGTGAGTGCACATTTAGGGTGCGTGTCTGTGAGCCAGCTACATCAGGAACAAAATACTCCATTTAATGTGAGGGAGTCTTCTTACTGGCCTGGCTTTATAACTATTACTGCCATAGTTTAGGATCTTCCAGAATAATTTCCTGCATTCAACTGATCAAGAACAGTACAAATATAACGCTGCATTTTACAAATCACTTTGACTATTTTGTCTGGATGTGCCTTTTCTTCTGAAATTAATGTTAACTTTCTATTGTTATTTCATCACTTCATGATTTTTTTGGGAAAAAATAATAATTAGAGACATTTTTATTTATTGTTCAACTTTAGTGTTTTAATCTGTTGGTCAATATTTGTTAACATTCCTATGATGTAAAATTTTAATTCTGGCAATGAGTTTGAAAAGTTACCTTTGATCTTTAAGGCCTACATTTTCTAAAATGAGACAAGTATCTTCTAAATGTCTTTGTTTTTTACGATTATAGTTTAAAACTCTCATGTCAATTTTATTTTATTTATCATTCTTTTAAAATATTTGTTTTGATTCACAAGAATATGCATGCTTTTAAAAAGGATCATTTATGATCAGAGTATAATTAACTGAAAAAACAACATTACAACATTAACAACAAATAAATCATGTTAACAATACTGTTAATAATAATAAATATCCTTATCTAAACAGACATTCTACCAAAGAAGATATACAAATGGCCAACAGGTACAGGAAAATGTACTCAACATCACTAATCATCACAGAATTGCTAAACCACAAGACATATCACTTTGCACCTGTTAGAAGGGCTATCACCTGACACAGGAAGTAACAAATGTTGGCAAGGATGTGGAGAGAAGGGAACTCTGGTGCACTGCTAGTGGAAAGTAAATTGGTGCGGCCACTATGAAAAAAGTATGGAGATTCTTCAAAAAATTAAAAATAAAACTACCATATGATCCAGCAATTTGTCTTCTGGATATTCATCTAAAGGAAATCAAATCACTATCTTAAAAAGACATCTGCAACCCCATGTTCACTGCAGTATTATTTACAACTGCCAAGACATGGAAAAAATCCAAATGCCTGTCGATGGATGAATTTAAAAAATGCGATACACACACACACAATGGAATATTATCCAGCCATAAGAAAAGAATGAAATCCTAATATTTGCGACAACAGAAATGGACCTTGAGGGTGTTAGGCTAAGTGAGATAAGTCGGATGGAGAAAGACAAATACTATATGATGTCACTTATAGGTGGAATCCAAAACAAAACCAAAAACAAAAAGCCAAATTCATAGAGAACACATTGGTGGCTCCCAGAGTTTGGAGGTGGGGCGTGGGCAAAAGGCATGAAGGTCATCAAACAGTACAAATTTCCAGTTATAAAATAAATAAGTCCTCGAGAGCCTGGGTGGTTCAGTCAGCTAAGCCTCTAACTTTGGCTCATATGATCTCAAGGTCTGTGAATTCAAGCCCCGCATCTGGCTCTCCACTATCGGCCTAAAGCCTGCTTCAAATATTCTGTCACCCTCTCTCTCTCTCTGCCGCTCCCCTGCTTGTGCTGTCTCTCTCTTTCTCAAAATGAATAAACATTTAAAATAAAGAAATAAACAAACAAATAATTCCTGCAGATGTCATGTACAGCATGGTAACATACTATATTGTATATTTGGAAGTTGCTAAGAGTAAATTTTATTTATTTATTTTTTAATGTTTATTCAGTTTTGAGAGATAGAGACAGAGCGCAAGCAAGGGGAGGAGCAGAGAGAGAGGGAGACAGAATCCGAAGTAGGCTCCAGGGTCTAAGCTTTCAGCACAGAGCCCAACGCGGGACTCCGACTCATGGACCAGACGGCGAGATCATGACTTGAGCTGAAGTCAGAAGTTTAACCGACTAAGCCGCCCCACTAGGAGTAAATTTCAAAAGTTCTTGTCACAAGAAAAGAAACAATAACCATACATGGTGATGGATGTTCACTTACTGTAGCAGTCATTTTGCAACATACACATGTATCAAATCATTATGTTGCACTCAAAACTAATAGTGTTATATGTCAATTATATCTCCGTTAAAAAAAAATAAACACGTATTTAAAATAAATAAATATCTTTGTACATTTGCTTTACAAACCTTTACCTGCTCATGATAAATTTCTACAAATGGAATTGTTGGCTCAAAGAGCCATAGGCTTTTAAGGTTTTTGACACAGACTGCCTTGCCAAGAGTTGCACCAGTTTATATTTCCACCACCAATATATGAGCGCTCATCTTCTTACAGCATCTTTAATGGTTGGGATTACAATAAAAAATCTTTGCCAGCTTGACAGAGAAAATATGTTTCTCATTTGCTTTTTAAAACTTAATGGTGTTAAACTTTGAAGCATGTTTTCTGGCCAGTGGTCTTCCTTCTTTTGTTAAAAGTCTGTTCTATCATGTCTGATTTTGATCTTTTTAATCATCAAAGCATTCAGTATACGAATAGGCTATATTTACCTTGTTTTTTTTTTTAAATATTAACAAACTAGTTTATTATGGCTACAAATTCTATGTAAAATATTTACAATGTCATGTGAGAGAACAGCCATTCCAGAGAGGCCATTATAAGAAGAAAAATCTCTTTTTGTCATTGATTTTAAATGACCACAGGATGAGACCTTATTGTTTTGATCTGAATTTGCTGAATTCTGATGGTCTACAGATTATACACTTAAATGTCCAATTTCTTGATAGATTTAACCTGCACATTTTTTTCCAGTAAAAAATAATTTATAATTACAATGCATTAAGGTCCAAATCTCTATCCAAAACTAAAATCTCTATCATATAAAATTATTCTAGATCATTTATATCAATTATAAGATTTTTAAAATCAAATATTTTTCATAAAATATATTTAACACATCTGTTAAAAAAAGGAAAAAATAAGTTCTCCTAAGTGTCCAGTGTGAAACATTTATTTACATGGTAAGGCTGTAATAGCTACATAATTATTTTCCTTGGCACCTGGAATGCAATTTCTATGCCCACAGTGGGGAAAGTATTACATTTTGGGCAAAATGGTAAAAACATAAGGTTAAAAAGGTAAAACAGAAACATATGGGGATAATGTGTCACTAAGGACATTACTTTGGTATGGAGAAATGCACAAAATAGTTTCGTCATTTCTAATCAGAACCCCAATAACTTGCCAAACGTTTTCTCTAGTCAAAGACTGGGACCATTTTTCTCATATCTGTCTTTTTGTTGGCTAAGGCAGTTATACTCTAAAATTCCTATGTGTAAATAGGTAAAAATGCAGATTATATTTTAAGACAGATTTGCTGGGGTGAAAAGTTAGTTATTTCATGCCTCTATGGTGGTGACCCGCTGGGTGGAGTGGGGAATACTCTGTTGTGGGCACTCCAGAGCAACTCCACATACAGTGCTTTTGGCCTTGGCTTAAGTAAGCATCTGCCTCAGATATCCTGTGCTTCTGACTTTAACTCTGATGCAGCCCAGAACTTGACCTCTAAATTCTGACTAAGTTGATAGGGATCTCTAACCCCAATTCCAAACTGTTCATTTTGTTTAATAATGTGGATTTATCATTCTTTGTCTTAAACTGAACTCTGATGTCTATGAATTCTGTGTATTGATTCAAAAGTATGTAATATCGGTCTTTAAATTCTAGATGGACATTTCTTTGGGACCCATAAAATCAAAAGATAGGAATATTTAAGAAAGGATAGTTTTTTCAGCAGTGAATGTGGCTATTTTATTCTTTATTTTATTTTTAAGTAATCTCTACACCCAGTGTAGGGGTGGAACTCACAACCCCAATATCAAGAGTCTATGCTCTACCAACTGAGTCAGAAGGCGCCCCCCCAGTGTGACTATTTTCGAGACCACTGCAAAACTAACTGGTAAGTACCCAGTCACTGTCTACAAATTCTATGTTTGCAGCATCGAAAGCACACTGTCACTACACATGTATCTTCAAGTTACAGCTATAACAGAGCTACAGCCCTGTAAAATTAGACTCTTACTTTTTGGATTTCTCCAAATATTCATTTTCATGAATAAATACTCAAAAAGAAATTTAATAAAAGGAAGAAAATAAAGTTGAAATAATAGCATCTTTATAATGAAAATGATACTATAGTAACCACCTTGTGATTAACATCACAAAGGATTTGGAGAAAAGAAAGACTCAACCAATTACCATAGTGTGCCTCAAAAGGTATAGAGACTCATTATTTTTAAACACAGTATATTCGTATAGCTATGTCTCACTGCAGAATTTAAGCACAGTGAATTTTAAAAATTGTAGTTGTAAAGTACATTTCAGTTCAGGGGGTATTTTCACACATAATTATTTGTCCTCAATATAAACTCTATGAATAGACAAACATTATCATCCTACACGTAAACTCTCCTATGAGCACCTCAATTCCAATAGCATTCAACATCTTATTTCACATTAGTTGTCTTTCTCCTAAGTTCCCCGTTGGTCCTTACCATCACTCATATCTAATGCTTCTTTCAAATACTACATTAGAATACCTCACTCATGGTCTACAACCTCCTACCTTTCCAGTTTCTTCAATTTTCCCCATTACGCCCATTTTTTAATTTGAAACATTCAATTTATTTTTTTAAGTTTATTTATTTTTGAAAGAGAGGGAGACAGAATCCCAGGCAGGCTCTGCACTGTCAGTGCAGATGCTTACTTAAGCCAAGCTCTGTCAGTGCAGAACCCGATGAGGGGCTCAACATGGAGCTAGAACTCATGAACCGTAAGATCATAACCTACGTCAAAATCTAGAGTCGGAGGCTTAACTGATGAGTCACCCAGGTACTCCCTATCACACACATTGTTTAACCTCATGGAAATACCTGGGCCCTTTTGCCCTATCCATTCTTGTATCTTCACTCTCTTCCCTATCCAGCTTACCTTGAATATCATCATTGAACGTGCAATACTGGTTTTGATATTTCTTCAGGAGACGAAATGCATTTATATTGGCAAAATCTTCAAACTGAATGAGGCAATTCATCCCATACCTATGGGACAAAACATTCACTTTAGAAGAGGTTCATGAAATAACATAAAAGTAAGCCTTTGAACTATGACATCATGATCTGAGCCAAAGTCAGATGCTTAACCAACTGAGCCACCTAGGCACCACAAATGAACTGAGTTTTAAGGAACAAGATGTGGGTTTTTACAAGCAAGGTAAATACCAGAAGTAACATGAGGTGCAAACTGAGAAAGAAAAAATTTTTCACAAAGTAGCAAGAAACCCTATTTGGCTATAATGTGGTGATACATGTAAGGGTATACTAAAATTACGGTCAGAATTTTATATTAGAAACCTTAAAATTCTAGCCTAGGATTCTGATTTTTATTCTACAACAAAGGCCAAACACTGAAGGGTTTTGAGCTTTGAAGTATATTGGACAGATTTTTATTTCTGATATTAATAGCTTACTTGTCCGACCCTTTATTCATACGATCATCCACCTACCTAACCTATCCAAGGCAAGAGGAATTAACATTATTGATAACCCAAGATTCTAAGAGTTGCCAGAGAAAGCCATATAGCCATGCCTTACCAGGATAGTTATATGGTCTCCAACATCAGCTAGACTCCCACTGCCACCCTACATGCGATTCCTCTTATTTGTTCTTGGTCAGTTTCCACTTCCATTACACCCAGTGGCTATTCCCAGTGTTTCCCAACCCTTTAAAATCTTGACTTCTTCACTTGTCTCCCTAGATCTGGCACAGTGAAGGTATAATGCATGATCTCCCTCAACTGTTCCTCTACACACACCCCCGACCCTGATCTCTATCTTTAGCTGTATTCTTCATGCATCATGGACAAGGTGTTCCTCTTCCTCTTCAAGGCACCTCACCACAGGTGCCACACTCTCACCCCCTTCTTCTCACTTAGTTCCCTCCCTTGTATCTACAACTTCTAGAGAAGCTACTTCTTCTCACCTGATTGAATCTGAATCTCTCATTAAAGGGAAAAAGTTCTCTCTTGATCCCTAGTTTTTCCTATCCTTTCCATTTAATGTGCTTCAAATAGTAGTTTACATATCATCTCTTATTTCTCAATCCCCTAGAGTTTCCTATCTGCCTTCATTATTCTAGTAAAATTGCTGTTCTAAAGTTAAAATATTTTCTGACTAAAAAAAAATGCAATGAACATTATTATCAATCTTTAATTTACCAGACCTCTTTGTTGCACTGCCACTAATGCTGCTTCTCTTTTTTCTTGAAATTCTATTCTCTATGCTTCTGGAAATTCATACTTTTTTATGTCTTCTCCTAAACTTGTGGTTATTTCTTCCTTCTACTTTGTGGCATCCTTAGCACCTAAACACTGGTATTTTCTACTACTCTGTCCTTAGTTACTAGGCGTGTGTATTCTAATTAATCTCAATCCTGCTCATGAGTTTCATTACCAACCATATATACTGACTCCCAAATGTGCATCCCTAGTCTATTGCTGTCAACTTCAGATCTGCATATCCCATAACCAGCTAGATAATTTTACTTGAATGGACTCAAACTGGAAAGTCCACAATTAAACTCATTATTTTCCCACAGTACCTATAAGTGCACAACAAGTATGTGTTGGAAGAAGGTAACTTATAGATCTTCTCATCTAATTCCTGATTTTAATACCACATCTCTTGGTCATGACAAAAATCAAAGCTACGGTTATTTATCTTTCTTCCCCCATAATGCCAAACTTTTCAGAAGACAGGGTAATAAACTTTCCCTCATTTCTCACTTCTTGTCAATATTATGCCAATAATTCAAAGGCCATCTCAAACTTTACAGAAGAAGTCTTTTCTAATACAACCAAATACTTTGTATTTCAGTTATTTTTCTCACACTGTTGTCATTCATCTGTTATTATATTTGTCCTTGGTGGAGAATCTTTTTCAATGACCATTAAGTTCATAGGAGAAACTGGTTTCTGAATTTTATTTGTTTGTTTGCTTATCTATTTATTTATTTTTGATTCCTAGGGAAGCCCAAGATATTTTTTTATGTCATTTGGTCATTTGTAATTCTTTCTGTCAGATTATATGTTCTTTGGCTCTATTCTTATGTCCCTTTATTATGTTATAAGAGCTCTTTACATAATGTTAAGAACATTAACTTGTTATATATGTTGCACATGGTTTCCCTACTCTAGTATACTGTGCCATTAATCATTTACAAGGCTCCTGTTTGTTCTCACAAAAGGAATTTTTAATTTACAAGCCTCCTGTTTGTTCTCACAAAAGGAAGTTTTAATTTTTATGCAGTGAGATCTTTCTCTCTTTTTCTTTACAGCTTCTGCCCTTGACAGTATGCTTACTATAGTCTTCTCCACATTTAAATATTAATCAAAAATCTCCTTTAGTGATATCATTGATTTAGGAAGTAATCTATATATCTAGTATTATTTATTTTACCATTTGGATATAGTTTTTTTTAAAAAAAGATATTCAAAATTTCTATTTTCTATATAATCCACCCAACTCTGCCAGCACTATTTATTTAATAGTCCATCATTTCCTCTCATCACCTGTAATCAGATGCTATATTCTGATATATGGGAAGGTTGGTTTCTGTGCTTTTCCTCTTTTACTCTACTATTGCTAATGATGACAAATATTTTTTCACTTTAAAGTCATATGTATGTATCTGTATATACTTGCTTATTTCTGTATATACTTGGTTATTCTTTACAACCATTCTATGAGGCTGGCAGTATTATTATTCTTAACTTACACGCGAGAAAAACAGGCACAGCTTGTTGATACTGCCTGGTAATAACAGTCCAATAGCAACGATTAGTGTATTCATCTCTTTATCCAGAAAAAAATGACTCTGTTTTAATTACTATAGTTTTTAAGTATCTTCATTTTTAAAAAATTTTTAATGTTTATTTTTGAGAGAGAAAAACAGAGCACAAGCAAGAGAGGGGCAGAGAGAGAGAGAGAGAGAGGGAGACACAGAATCCGAAGGAGGCTCCAGGCTCTGAGCTGTCAGCACAGAGCCCGATGCAGGGCTCGAACCCATGAACCATGAGATCATGACCTGAGCCAAAGTCAGCACTTAACCGACTGAGCCACCCAGGTGCCCCTAAACATCTTTAAATATTTAATAACGTTGTTTCTCATTTCTCTTTAGGTATCCACTTGGCTGTGGCTGTGGTTTAAAAACAGATGCTTTAAGGCCCAAGCTCTTGGAGAATCCTGTTCTCCATACTCATTCTGTATTCTTAACTGCTCTGTGCCTCCCTAGCTCTACTAGAATAAATGAGAATGAGAATAATAAAATATCATCATAAGTCTGTTATCAGGATTAAGTGGTAAATATAAGTTCTTGGTGTGTAAAGAGAGGCACGAGTGCCCTATAATCTGAAATATTTTTTACTTAACAGCAACAATAGAAGCCATAGACAGTGGGTATCTTCAAGGGCATAAGAGAAAATAACTGTCATCCTAGAATAGTAGATCTATCAAAGCCATTCTTCAGAAGGTTGAATCATGCACCAACTATATTTCAATAATTTCAGGAATAAAGAAAATAATCCCACAAAAAAGTCTATGATATAATAAAACAGTAAAATATAATAAGAAATTTTTACCCATATAAAAGAGTAAAGAGAAATAAAGCATGACAGAGTGAGGAGTCTGGGAAAATGTTTCCTCAAATAGCTACAATAAAGAAGAACAAATCCTTCGAAATCATCATTTCAGGGCTTTGGAAATCAACTAAAGGCAAAAGGAGTAAAAATTTTAAAGTAAAATGTGGGAGCAGGGTCAAATCTTGAAAGGAACACAAAATTTTTATGCTCCTTATATATATGATGCCATTCTAGAAACTCTTTAGTTGGCTTTATTAAAAATTACTAAAATGTTTTTCAGAATGGGCAAAAGCATTTCTATGGTTATAAACTACTGCTTTTCTTTTACAACCTTAGCAAAGAAGTCAGCTTTGTGGTAGCAACAGATTATCCCAAACACAAATATCTGGTGCTTATAAAGGCTCCTTCCCCACTTCTCTGGTCTCTACACAGACCTTTAGAAGGGAAAGGCTGCATACTTTTAGACAGTGTCCTCATACAGTCTGCCCCTGATGTGTCATGTACGGATGGTCGAACAGCATTAGATGATCTGTCATTATGTTCAGAAGCAGCAGAACCTTGTGGTCTCCATATGTGAGGAGGAATCAGAGCCTTCTCAGTTCTATTCCCGGATCTACTACTTACTTGGGTTCTGTGGTTTTGGACTTGTTACAATTTCTCTATGGTTAAAATGAAATCCCCACAATATGGTTTGCCTTCAGTGTTTAGGACACAATGTGGTCAGGCTTTATGTTTATAATATTTTCTAAGTAAAATCTAGAAAAAGCCAGTTATAGGTAGTAAAATCCTACACAAGATACTTTGTCATTTACGAAAGTTTATTTTAGAATTATCCCCTGGAGAATACCGTTTCTCTCTTTTATTTTCATGACTCTTTCTGTGCCTGGTAGTTAACTCTGATTTGACTCCTAAAGATTTAGAGAGAGACATCCTGGATTCATTTTGTGATACAGCATCCTACATCATATAATAAAAGAAAACCATGTAAGAGATATTTTGTTCCACATTGAACCAACCTTGTCACTATGAAATTATAAGTAGTGGAACACAAGGAAGCTAGCCAATTCAAGTCTACATAACTATGTAGAGAACCTACTATTTTATGATGAAAATATCACATAAAATAGTGGGTGTAAATGGTTTTAAAAGTTAACAGAAATACCACCCATAAAATTACCCTATAAAAATTGCAAGGAATTTTCTCTTGTGGCACTGTTACATCACAGAAAACCTCATTACAGTGACTACATCTAACAGTGAGTGAGTGAGTGAGTGCCAGGCACTATGCTCCACTCTTTATATAGATTAGATTATGTCATTTAATTCTCTCGGCAATGAGGAAGGTAGTTATTACCCATTTTACAGACGAAGAAACTGAAACTCAGAGAGATTAAGAGCCATAGCTGAGTGAATATGTGGTAGGGTCTGGGCTGAACTGCAGGGCCCATGGTTTTAACTACTATATATGCTGACTCCCACAAAGCACCAATGTAATGATCAAGTCAATGAAGTGAACAGTATATTTACAAGTAAAAAGACTGCACTGATAAAATAAAGGAGTTATAATTTTATAAAACTAACAAGACAGCATTTGTACATATTCAATATACTAGGTATTTTTATTAAAGAAAATATATAAACAGATATTGGTGAAAACAATTAGATTTTCTTTGATTATAAACTATTAAGAATTCACTGTAATCATGTCAACCAAGCATATTTCTATTTTCTCCATGAGATATAGTAACATGTGGTTCTTTTAGGACTTATTACATACATGGCACTATGCAGTATTTAAGATCTAAAACACTTTAGTTCTGATTAGTACCTTAGTGATAATTTTTTACAAATCGCTCACTTTTACTAATGTCACTGAGGTCTGAGGGTCCTCAAAGAATAAAGCAGCAAATAAATAGGACTCATGGATCTTGTGCTTAAAATGTTTATAGTCATGAGGCACCTGAGTGGTTCAGTCAGTTAATCGTCCCACTTCATCTCAGGTCATGATCTCATGGTTTGTGAGTTCAAGCCCCATGTCAGGCTCTATGCAGGTAGCTTGGAGACTGGAGCATGCTTCAGATTCTGTGTCTCCCTCTATCTGTCTACCCCTCCCCCACTCACACTCTGTCTCTCTCTCAAAAATAAACATTAAAAACATAAAAAAAAAAAAAAAAAAAAAGAATGCTCCAGTCTCGTTGGGAAGACAAAGAACACAAGCAAAAATTTAAAGGTTCAGGTTAAAGGGAAAATCAGGGGCACACACAGAGATCAATATAGGATTGGGGAAGACAATATGAATTCAGAAGAGGTTTAGGTTGGGACCGTGGCTAAGTTTCAAATGAGGAAAAGAGTTAGGTGGGGAATAAAATCACAGATGCCTGTTTATGATAGAGGACACGGAGGACATGGGTTTGAGGAACCTCAGAAGATCAGTACTGGTTGTCAAACTTCAGATTATAAATATTTTAGAATTCTAGGATAAGTAATTTGAAGTTCACTGAGGTTCTCTCTGGACATTTAATACTTCCTTGTAGGAACTAAGAACAGAAAATTATTCACTTCCTTGTTTGTTTTGTTTAAAGTTTGCTTATTTTGAGAGAGAGAGAAAGCTAGGAGGAGAGCCGGAGAGGGACAGAGAGTCAGGGATACTGAGCCACCCGGCTGCCCCTTCCTTTTTAGTTCATTGTAATATGGCTCCATTTCCTACTACTTTACTTCTTTATCATTGTGTATTTTAGGTATTTCTCTCATTTCTTTAATCACCCCTTCTATTATAATTTGCTGGCACTTCTTAATTATTCTCTGTGAGAGTGGAGGTTACAAAGATTAAGCAGTAATCATCCATTCTTTCTATTCTTTTCCCTCTATAATCTTCCCCTTATCAAGTTCACCTATTCTTAGAAATTCATTACACAACTTTAGACAAATGACTTCTAAATCTCTATCTCTGATCTTTCAAAGAAGTTCCAACTCTCTGTTGCCAAAATGATAGTAAAAAAATTTTTTTTAAAGAAAGACTTGGAGAAGTGCTATATTATGGATCTTTTTTTTTCCTTAAATGAGAAATAACTGTTCAAGATGTTTTTATATATTGTCACACATTCTTACTCTGTAATGGATTTCTGTAAAATTGTCTCTAGTATCCAAAAAACCCACAATTCTTTCATATATAGGACAACCAAAAATCACAAGCAAAATTGAGTCATTTTGTTTAGATGTCGACTGCTTCTCAGAAAAAATAGCAGTTTGTGAGATTGTGAGTTCCATAAAATTGAACAAATTCCAAACTGCATTTATAACTAAAATTTCCACTGAGCATATTTTACTAGAAAGCATTTTAAGTTACTTGCCTCCAAAATCAGTGCACTCTTTTTCTTTATGATTTTAATTTAGTATATAAATCTAAACTTTTTTACAAAACTTATTATCCAAATTCCCTATTTCTATCATTGGCACCACTAATGTCAAAGAACTATAAGCATTTTCCATATTGCCTCCACCTTTCATCCCAATAGTCAAGTTCTGTTAAGTCTTCTTCTTTTATGTAATTGTTATGCTTTATATTCTAAGTGCCTCAATTCAAGTTCAGGCTCTTTGGACCACATGAACACAACAGTACAACAATCTCCTGATTAATCTCCATGCTTTTGTTTCCTTTCCCACTGAAGTAATTTACACGCTAAAAATTTTTTTGTCATGGTATTTTAAATAGGTATTATGTGATGAGAGCTCATCTAACCTAATCTCTGGTATTCTCAAAAAGAAATCTTATCCTTCCTTTCTTCCCTTATTTATTCATTTATCAAAGAACATACCAAGTGCCTAGGGGTCAGGAATTATTCTAAGTGCTGTTGACACATTCCTGTCCTCACAGAGTTTATAATCTTGTGGAAGATACAGTAAATAAGAGATTACTATGCAGTGTGGTAAGGGCTATCATGGAGGAAATGTAAGGTGCCAAAATGCAGAGCAGGGGCATCTCTCTAGAATTAAGGGGATTAGGAGAGGCTTTCTCAAATAAACTAAAGCTTGAGGGATGAGTAGGAATTTACCAAGTTAACAAAAAGAGGAAGAATTTGTGAGGCAGAAAGAACATACTCTAAGGCCCAGAGTTAAATAACTCAATGTTATGTTCTGAGAATTGAAATAAATTAAATATGACTAAATCACAGTGTTTACAGGGAAAGAGACAAGAATTAAGGCTAGAGTGGTAAGCAGGGTCAGATTACAAAGGGCCACTAACCAGTGTTAGGTATGTATACTTGACCTAAGAGTGGGAAATTAAACAGGAGTGTGACATGATAATTTCCACTATAGACCCAATGTGTGTGGTCAGGCTGAAGAATGGTTATCAGGGGGCAGGACTAGAGCAGAGAGCTTACTTAAGAGGCTGCTGCAAAACTCCAGCCCTGCACCCAGAAACGAGAATGGGGACAGGGACAAGTAGATGGATCTGAGAAATATTTATGATGGAATTAACAGTATCAGGTGAAGAGAAGCAGCTGATGAGAAAGAAGAAATCAAGAATGAATTCTAAATTTATAGCTTCATAAAGGATGTATTATATTTAAAAATAGGAAACTTCAGGAGAAGTAGCAGGTTCAATAAGATGCTTAGTTCAGCTTTGGATAACTGCTTTTGAGCAGCCAAGAGATATGCAAGTAAAGGAAGTTGTCATAAAAAATTGAGATGTAGAACTTCAGTATTTTAGAGTTTGAACAGCTGCAGGGGAAGATAAGACCCATGATAAATCCATGAATCTCAAGTGATGTGGCACTAAAGGCCATTAGAAATGAAGATCTTAAGAACAAGAAAGTCCCACAGTACCTGGGTGGCTCAGTCAGTTAAGCGTCCGACTTCGGCTCAGGTCATGATCTCACAGTCCCTGGGTTCAAGCCCTGCTTCAGGCTTTGTGCTGACAGCTCAGAGCCTGGAGTCTGCTTCGGATTCTGTGTCTCCCTCACTCTCTGCTCCTCCCCCACTCACTCTCTGTCTCTCTCTCAAAATAAAATAAAGACATAAATAAAATAAAATAAAATAAAATAAAATAAAATAAAATAAAATAAAACAAAACAAGAAGTCCAATGTACAAGAAAAATCATCAACATGAAAGTTAAAGGGGGCTGAGAATAAGACTTTGAGAACAGGCAAGAATTTGAGGACAGCAGTTAAGAAACTGGGAGAAGATAGAGATATGATAAACCTAACTGACATACACATCAAAGAAGATGGGGGTAGGAAGCTTACATAAGGAAGGAGGTCAGGTAGTATGAAAGGTTTCATCTCCCAACCCTAAAACATTGTGTGAACCAGTGAGCATTACTGTTTGGAAGTACTACATGAAAATTAGATGTCTTTTTTTTTTTAAGGTTTTACTTTTAGCCAATCTCGATACCCAACGTAGGGCTTAAACTCATAACCCCTAGATTAAGGGTCACATGCTCCACCAACTGACCCAGCGAGGTTTTAATGAGTCTTAAATGGAAAATGGAAGTTAAATGAATGTAAAGTGGAACTTAAAAAGTGGGAGTCTTAAATAAAAACCATGTTGCTATAAAGCAAGAAGGTCAAGGTAACATCCAGGGACAAAGTGAGGACATCAAAGAGCCATTAAGGAATAGGTTTCCACGGACAGTGGAAAGGTTTGAGAGGGAGGGGAATATTGGGAGTTTGGTTTAGTGGGAATGAAACACAAAGCATGAAGTATGAAAAGGTATACACTTTGTGAAAAGATATATGGAAATGGACAAATGACATGTTATTTGTACATTTTAACAATTTACATTTTAATAGGAGACCGATTACAAATACAATGCAAAACAAGATTTTCTAAGAATTATGTCCAGAGGCCACTTGATGGACTGCAAAGGTAGAGTGTGGAGAGATGGGTATATGGGTGGGGGAAAGTCGCATCCTTGTCTCTCCAATTGGAGAGCAGCAAGAATATAGGCTGAAATGCTCAGGCCAGTCTGGGCTCTAAAGATCAGACCTGTGCTTCCACAGACCACTGTACTGTGATCTTCCACTTCTAGTCCAACATTTCTTTTGGTCAGAATGCCTTCACATGAAGGACGCAGAACTGTAGAAAATGTTTTTATAAACTCCATGCGCAAATTTAGCATAGAGAATTAAAGGTCTTCTAGTAAATACCTTATCACCAACTTCAATCATGCCATTTACTTCTGCAGTTTGAATCACTAAATCTGTCTGCGTCCTTCTCAATTTAGTCTAAATCACACTGTTTATTTCTAAAAACCAACAACTTCTACAAAACACTAGGGATTAAATTTTGAACAGCAAAAGAATTCTTATGCTACTTTCCTAAGGTTATTAGAGTCCTAAGATTTTCAAACTAGGAAGATCCTTAGATGCAATTTAGCAACAGATAATGCCCAGGAATGTTGAATGACACCCAAGATCACAGAACAGACACACTAGTGAGTACTGCCACCTAAGAGAAAAGACAGAGAAGCCAAGTACATGGTATTTATGATGCTAAAATAGTAAATGCTAGATAGTAAAATCCACTAGAAATCTAGTAAATCTACTAAAATCAGTTCCATTGTTTTAAAGTTCTATCTTGTAATTATCTTCTTCCCTCTTTCTTAACCAGCAATAATGGATTTAAACAAATATTTTGTGAATAAGAACTAGATCCAAATACTGACTTGGATCAATATTCTCATTCTTAATATTCTCAAGAATCAGTATCGGCCTCAAAACGTTTTTCTTGGGGAACTTGGGTGGCTCAGTCAGCTAAGCATCTGACTTCGGCTCAGGTCATGATCTCATGGTTCGTGAGTTCCAGCCCTACATCGGGCTGTGTGCTGACAGATTAGAGCCTGAAGCCTGCTTCGGATTCTGTGTTTTTCTCTCTCTATGCCATTCCCCCACCAAAGCTCTGTCTCTGTCAAAAATAAGTAAACATTAAAAAAATTTTTTAATGGGGGTTTTCTTTAAATGTCATCATTGTGATATATAAAAAGAATTGCTGTATGTTCTAATCTTCAAAGAGGCATTCCAAAAGCATTGTGAACATTAAAGGTAATTATTGTCCAGAGTGTCAGTGTATTACTTGGAAAGAGATAATACTCAGATCTAGCTTCATCTAAAAAGAAAATACTCAATCACATTATTCTATATTAAACTTCAAAATCAAAGTAAAAATGAAAAAAAAGACTTTGCATATGTAACTATTTAAAATAAAAACACTGAAAGATGATATACATTCTTGTGCCACTGAATAACAGAAATCCATGTATATTATTCAAGAAAAATTTGAGAACTGTACATTTAGAAATAGCTGAAGGCACATATCCAAAATAAGTTACAAATCCGGAGTCTCTGGCATAATCATTTGGATGAATGTCAAAGCTGAACACTAACCATCTTCCGTAACTAGAGCCCACCTACCAGTAATGTGTCCTAAAGTTATGTCTATTTATAATTCCATATTAGTGGTATTTCTTATGGGAGCATTATTGCCTAACACCAATAAAAATAACAAAATATCATGTTCCCTGCTATATTAATAAGCTCTTTTCTTCCCTAGGGGCCTAAAAAAGTGAGCCATCATATGTTCCAGTGGTATTGAATGTCTTTTAAACTCAAACTGATTGAAGATTATTTCTACTGACATCTGTACGGGTACATTTACCTGGATGCCAAAGCCTTTTTTTTTTTTCCTTTAAAACATCTCAATAATTGGCTGAACTGATTTAATACAACATAGTAAATTTAGAATTCCTACTTGATTTTGAACAATTCTTAGGAGCAAAATATGATCTACTGCTAAAATTGTTTTTACTTCCTTTTGCAATAAACCATTTTTAAATGATACTTTTAGTTAACAAGTACATTTATATTTCAGTCTAAATTTTCAAGAGTGCAATTCTGTCTCTGATCAACTGACTGACATATTTCCAAAATCTGATTAACAAAGCTATCTCTGTGTTACAAGGGTAATTTTAGGTCGTTTACTGAGTACTACTACAGGGGTGTATGAATAATTTAAGATCTGTAAACTAATCATTTTATTGTGGTATCACTGAGAAATAAAAACCAAGACAAGTAATTTCTGAGCCTAAAATAATACATATTGAAAAGAACACTTAAAATGAAGTTAATAATCCTATGGGCTTAGACTCTAACTACCTAGATTTAAGTTCTGCCTTTTCACTTATAAACTGAATCTTTTAAGTCAAATTCTCAGTCTTTCCACTATCCTTCTGAGAACTTCTTTGGCAATTCTAAATTTATAAAACGAATTGGAAAAATATACTTAAAAGAGGTCAAATCAACAACCCAGGCCACCTACTAGTCTGTAAAATACTCCGATTTTGAAAAATTCTGACTCTGTTATCAACCTGATTCATGAGAGTGAGAAGATAAAATTCTGATAATTTTACTCTCACTTCTTATTTCTTGTCTTTTTGATATTGGCCCTTCTGGCAGATGTGAAGTGATATCTCAGCGTGGTTTTGATGTGTATTTCCCTGATGATGAGTGATGTTGGGCACCTTTTTCATGTGTCTGTTGGCCATCTGGATATCTTCTTTGGAAAAATGCTTTCAGGTCTCTGACCATTTTTTTAATAGAACTGTTTGTTTGGTGTTGAGTTGTAGAAGCTCTTTATATATTTTGGGTATTAACCTCTTTTCAAATATATAACTTGAAAATATCTTCTCCCATTTGTGTGAATAACTTTTATATATGCACCTATTGTTTCGCTAATAAATATCTACATTTATATTTTGATAAAATATTTTCATCATAGAGAAGAGCATTAGAGAATAATATTAGCTAACAACTATATGCTCCTTACATAATTTTGTGAAATGTTAACACTATGCCATATTTATTTCAGACCAAAAAAGAGCCATACATCACTGAAACCTGTTCTGTTCCTACTTGATCCCACCTCCTTCAGGTAACCACCCTCTCCAATTTGATTCTTATCGTCTCCATGGATGTTATACTTTTACTACAAATGTATGACATGCAAAAGCAAGCCTGACATTGTTTTTGATGTTTATATACATGAAAAACTGTATGAGAATCTGTATGGTATTGAATGGTATCTGATTCTTAGGAAATGTCACCATAGTGCCATTACTAATAGCTCAGGGTGAGTGGACTGAACTGTCTGCTTTTGCAATTTTTTCCTCAATTCTGTAATTCTTAGATATATCTGTGTGGACATATGAAGCATTAGTTCATTCCATTTTTATGTACTGTACAGTACTGTATGCTATATATATGGCACAATTTATTATTTCTCCTGTTGATGGGCATTTAAATTGCTTTCAGTTTTTCACTACTGCAAACAATGCTGCTCTGAAAATTTCTGCGCATGTCTCATGAACGAATTTCTCTGGATTGCAAATGCCATAGGGTAGGTTATGGCAATCCTAATTATTCTACCTAATTATACTAAGAGTGTTTTATTAATTTACACTCTTGAAAGCAATGTACATATTCATCTACAGCCTCATAAGCATTTAGCAATTTAAATATTTTTGCTAATCTGATGGATGTGACATGGTACTTGACATCTACGAAACACCAAAATGGTGTTGGGCAGCCACAGAAATATGCTGCTTGGACTGCCCTTCAAGAAAGAACTTGTCTAAGGATGTGGTTGGACAGCTGCCTCCAGCCACCATGGTTTAAGATCAGATGCAGCATTCCATCTACAGCCATGCTCTTCCCAGGGAGTCCCCAGTCAATTACTAGGCACAGCAGTAATACTAGGGCCAGGTCATTTATACTCAAGGTGAACTCCTCTAACAAGCAATCTTGGCTATGGAGCTCCCCACTAGGTTGGCTGAGACTTTGTCAACTACATATTATAGTTGGAGGTTCTCTCTGCCCAATAATGCTTCTCAGATGTGCATTATGGTCTGAAGGCTTTTCCTGTTCAATCCTCTCTCCTTGTTAATGCTTCACAGGCACTACCCCCAATATGCTTCTCACACTTCAATGCCAAGTCAGGTACTACTTCATAGAAACTGATATGATGTGTAGATCAGAGCTCAAACCTGTACAGAATCAAACTGTTTTTAAGTTGGGCAGGTTATTTAATTACCCTATACTTCAGTTTCCTCATCTCTGAAGTGAAAATAATAATAGTATCTGCCATACAGGTTTGATACAGGTTTGAGAAAATTAAATTAACATAAGCCCTTGGAACAACTTCTGGCACATAATGAGCACTCAATAAATAATCATTTGAGGGGCATCTGGGTGGCTCAGTCAGTTAAGCACTCGACTTCAGCTCAGGTCATGATCTCATGGTTCATGAGTTCAAGAGCTGACAGCTCAGAGCCTGGAGCCTGCTTTGGATTCTGTCTCCCTCTCTCTCTGCCCCTCCCCTATTCACACTCTGTTTCTCTCCCTCAAAAATAAACATTAAAAAAATAATAAATATCAATTTTTATTTGTCCAGTGTGACTTCTTTATTTATCATGAGTTGTAATTAAGCTAAAGGGTATCTGAAACCATAACTGAGTAAACAATGACCTGGTCCTTTCCTTAGATGTGTGTGTGTGTTTAGGTTAAGTGTTATTATAGCATGTGGGTAAAGGTAGGGTGATCTCAAATAAAATACTCAGTGATAACAAAGTCTTATTATCTTTGTCAGTGATAAATCTGTATTCTAAAACGTGTTCCTCTAGTATTTGTGTTTTGATTTTTTTTTTTTTTTTGCTCATAATAAATTACATATACAGGTAATGCTAAGGAATGCTAACTCTAACACAAATATTCCTGGAAGGCTTTGATTAAATGCCTTTTCTAACATAAAGTGCAGTATACATTTGGATTTTATAGTTTATAAATCTTGGGGCTGTTCAACTAGCTTCCTTTAGGGGTGATATTAAGGATCAATCAAATAGTATCATAAAAATTTCATAAGATAATGCAGAAGTCAGAGCTAGTATTTTTTAATTTATTTTTCCCCTGAAAATATTTTCCCAGAAATGCCCACTAGTTCCTTCTTCTTAATAATTTTTCTAAAATCTAGAGTAATTATATGAAATTAATCTATCTACGAAGAAAGATAAAGAAAGAAGCTCAGTAACTAATGCATCCTTCCTATACCCTTGTCCCCAGAGACCAGGTTAATGAGAATTTGGAAGAGCATTAGGTCTTTAAGAATGACCCAAACATTTCTTATAATCAGATTCTGTTCCCCATCTTCAGTTTAAGACTAGGAATTTGGCCAAATATAAACGTCTAGAATAAGCATATGCTTATAAAAATAAAAGTCTTCATTAACTTTGTGAAATATATGTTCCGTCTCATTCCAAAATTTTGTGTTTCTTCATAGCAAGAAAAATAACCCCTATATTATTCCAAAACCCCATGTGAAATATATACCCAGAGGTCTGGGCTACAGATCCCTGTAATGCATTTGTGAAAATAGATCATATATCTCATTCTTTAATCCACCCAATGGAAAAACACCAAGATAGTATATCAGAAAATACTGCAGGAACAAGTGCTGGGAAGAGGAAAAAAAAAATCTGTACAATTTTGTTAGTAAAATAAGTGATATTATCATCCTTCAATTGACTTGTATAATAAATTCCTATTGGGTTTTCTAAGACATATATACTATTAAAATGTTTCTTATCAGATTGTATCTGCTTTACACTCTATAAAATAATTTATCTTCTAAATCACTCTTCATTTCTTTTTTTAATTCTTAGCTGAACTCCAGAACAGGTCAGGTTCCAGGTTTCTGGGTAAATAAGCAATGATCAAAACTTCTCTTCTCTCTAAAATCCCGCCAAAATAAAACAAAACAAAACAAAACAAAAAAACAGCTTGATCTTTATGCAGGACAAAGCCTATTTAATCATTAAACTTTCTTTTGAGTCAAGTGATCACCACTTCATTTGGTGATTAGAAACACCACTTTGTTTGGTGATTAGAAACTGGGTTTCTCAGAACTGTAGTAAATTGGGATTTTCCAAATGTAGTTATCCTTGACCAAGTGATTTTGAGAAACACTAGACAAAACAAAATAAGACAGGTCTTCATCCAGCATTTGAGTTCTCAGATCTCTACCATACTACTGTGAACTGATAATCTCTGAGAAGAGGCTGCATAATATGTCAATTTATCATTCTTATTTAACTAGAAAATACCAGTTCACAGCCCAAAAAGTGTTGAAAAGAATACTGAAAAGCCAAGCATGAGCAACTCTTAAGGTTAAGAAAATCCCCAAGCTCTTTAACAGTTTATGATAAAGATCAATATCTATAAGAGGTAATTGTTATTCTATACCGGTAAATAGAAGAAGGATGTCATTTTTTGGAGGAGAAAATTATTTTTACTTATTTATTTTCTAAATGTTTATTTATTTACTTTGAGGAGGGGTACAGCAAGAGAGGGAGAGAGAAATTCCCAAGTAGGCTTCACACTCAGCTCACAACTGCAAGATCACGACCTGAGATGATGGCAAAAGTCGAACGCTTAGGACATCTGGGTGGCTCAGTTGTTAAGCGACCACTTCGGCTTAGGTCATGATTTCAAGACTTGTGGGTTTGAGCTTTGCTTCAGGCTCTGTGCTGACAGCTCAGAGCCTGGAACCTGCTTCAGATTCTGTGTCTCCTGCTCTCTCTGCCCCTCCCCAGCTCACGTGCACACCAGCGCTCACGTTCTTTCTCAAAAATAAACATTAAAAAAATTTTTTTAAAAAGAGACACTTAACCAACTGAGCCCCTGAAGGGGAAATTTTTTTAGTCAAAACAAGATGTGTATATATCATTAAAGCCAAAAACTGACTTAATTTCAAATGAAGAGAAATCTGTGGTGGGGCTAAGAAGTAAAAAAAAAAAAAAAAAGAAGAAGTCCAAGAGGGGACCCTCACACAAAATTTCAAGAAAGAACCTCCCCAACTTTCTGGCAATACAAAATAAAAAGATCTCAAGAAGACATGGGCTTGTGATTTGCGAATATTTCTATCTTAGGACTATTTATTGGTGTAGCTCTCTTTTCAAAGCCAGATTTATTTAACAGGAAGAAACTTACAAAGTTTCACAAAACTCAAGATGGATCAAAATTTTAAAAGCAAATCAAATATACGGGCACCTGGGTGGCTCAGTCAGTTAAGCATCTGACTTCAGTTCAGGTCATGAGTTCTTGAGTTCATGCCCCAGATCAGGCTATGTGATGACAGCACAGGAGGGAGCCTGGAGCCTGCTTCAGGTTCTCTGTCTCCCTCTCTCTCTGCCCCTCCCCTGCTAACACTTTGTCCGTCTGTCTGTCTCTCTGTCTCTCTTTCTCTCTCTCAAAAATGAGAAACATTCAAAAAAAATTTTTAAGTAAGTCAAATATACTTTATACACATGGTGTCATGAATTAACCCACTCTTCTGAGAGCCAGTCCTACGAACTCACAAGAGAAGAGGTGCACAGCAGCTGAGCTGGAAGAAGGGGAATGTGGCCACAAGAGTCACATGGATGCTGCCAACGCGTTTCATGAAAGCTGGCAAAGCTTAAATCATAAGCATATGTGGCGTAAAGAAGTCCCTGTTCTTCCTTCTCATGTGCTCTGTATTAGTCACTTTGTTTTCCCATATGCTGATAATAGTAACATTTTGTGGGATTCTGTGGTATCTGGAAAAAAAGTGGAAGGTTTATATTTTCAAATCCCCACTTAAGAAGGAATTTTTCAATAGAGGAGATTACAGATTCAGAGTGATGCTCCTTATAAGCAAAACATCCACCAAAGGACACTCCAAATTCTCCACATACCAAACAATGTAAAGACAATATGAAGTGTATAGGAGGTTATGACTTCAAGGAAAAAGTTTCAATTTCATAGTCAGAATGTAAAACAGTAGGGACAACATTTAAAAGTGTAGCCATCATTAAATCAACTCATCAGACAGATCTTAAAGATATGAATATGAAGTATCCCCGATACTTCACCACCAAATAAATAAACAAATCCACAAAAATCTCCTTTGAAACCATGGCATAGGAAAGTCTTAACACTGTCGTGAAATCCTAACAAAGAAGATTTTTTCCTGAAACATAGTAAGCTACCTTACATGTCACCTTACTGTGTGTTAAATATTAAAAGGTACTAATTTCAAATGTTATAGAAGATAATTTGTGTTTAACATACTTTCATTGTATCTAAGTGCAATATTCTAGGCCTTAACACAGAAGTATGTGACAGACTTTTAAAAGCCATCTGAAATAAGAGAAAGTGAAACAAAGGATATCAGGATTAAAGTTGGGAAGACTTCCATATTATGCTTTCAAATAATCCTATGGTACTATATAGCAGGGAAGCCAGGCTTACTCCTGTTAGGGATCATGAGAAAGGCAATCAGCTATCACTATGACTGGCTTCCTAAATCTGAGGATTAGATTCACACAACTAAAGCCGAGATGAAGTTTTCCTTTAACACTGAGGCCATGCATATCTTGTACTTACAAAATTGGTCTCTATTGTTTTAGCATGCATATATTGAGCATATCTATAGCTACATGCAAATAATATTGATTTAGCATGCATACACCTAGCATATCGTTAGCTATAAGTGAATAAGTTTTATATACCTATATATGTTTTATATATCTAATATTCTATACATCTAGAGTTTATATTCATATTCATATATCTGTTCATAGAATTCAACTATTCCATAGAATAAAGGCAAAAGCTGCAATCTTAGTTTCTAAAATTAGAGTTTCATGTGATCTCTTTTAAGAAAATACATAAAATAAGGTTTTAATATTCCTAGGACCAAATGTTTTACAGAACTACAGTTAAATATAAATAGTGACTAAACATATTATAGAGAAATGCTATTTTTTTCTAGCTCAGATTCACTAGAACCTTGGTTTAAAGACTGCTTTCCAAGTTTTCCACTGTTATAGATTTTTACCAGAATATTTAAAAAGCTATAAAACAATCAAATGTCTGCAATACATATTTTCAACAAAAGCCCCTAAAAATTAAGTCTTATTCTGTGAGCAAAAATAACATTCCATAACTGGGAAGTTTTTCTTCTATGGTGAAGTATTTTTTATCTAAAAAAATATAGAGTTGGTTTTCCCTTAAACTCTTTAAATAAAGTTATACTAATAGATGCAGGTGATTGATTTAATGGTGCCAAATCAGGTAAAAGCACTACTTGTTTTGAAAGATTCTGTCTACTGACAACAAGAATGCATTTCATGTTATGTGTTAAGAAATGAAAGTTATATGACTACGTCTGTGCTGCTTTGGTTAAGCCTTATTGCACTGCGGCTTTCCCCCCACCCCCTTTTTAAAAAAGTTTTTATTTAAATTCCAGTTAGTTAGCATACAGTGTAATATTACTTTCAGGTGTAGAATACAGCGATACTGCCAATGCTTAGAAACTGTACCCACAAGTGTGCCTCAGCGACTGTATTTGGTTAAGCGCCTGTTCACCCCTTATGTCAAGAACCCTATTTAGATCATGAAAAAAGGTAAGCTTTCAATTGAGATTTTTAATCCTTACCTTGCCTGATTCATTACTGTGTTGGACCCTGTTAGTCCCTATTTCCTGAAACTCTTGTCATTTAGCCTCCTACCTTTCCATCATCTGGCTCCTTTCCATCTTATGGCTCCTTTCCTCTGCTGGACTAATACCTAATAATCTGCTAACACTGAAATATGGAAAAGGAGTATATAAAATTATTATGCTTACCACCTGACTTTTAAATTTCTACTTTCCTTTAGTATTGATAGGTATACGTGTCCATGGTTACATTAAAAAGAAGAATGGATGGAAAGTGCTTTTTTATTAATTTCTTGATTGCAAAAAATTCTATCACTAATAAAAAACTGCAACAGGAAAAGAGACTAATAACTTATATACTATATTTCTCTAGTTCTATGATAAACTGTTAAAGATTTTTATAATGAATGCCAGCACATTAAGTCTTAACACAGCCATCTGTTTTCAAATAAACTTAATCCCACCTCAAAGAAATACTTAAGAGATGAATGATAGCATTCCTTTATAAGAAAATACAGCAATAAACATTCTCCCAAATGTAACTTTTAATGTATTTTGTGAATTACGTAATTAAAATAAGCAAGACGCTTAGATATTCACTACATTGTCATTTATAAACAGAATATTTATATTTTCATATTTACTCACCATAAGAGACAAGATGTGTAATGCTAACCACTTAGCTACCATAACTTTTTTCTTTAATTTTTTATTGTTTAATTTACATCCAAGTAAGTTAGCATAGAGTGTCACAATGATTTCAGGAGTAGATTCCTTAATGCCCCTTACCTGTTTGACCCATCCCCCCTCCCACAACTCCTCCATAACTTTTTTATAGTGTGTGAAATTCAATGACTTTGAATCTGAGCTCTCAGCCCTCACTTTACTCAGAATCAGCCAACAGTCATACATTTGCAGGAAATACACCTGAAAACCAATCTTCACATGCCCACCACAAGCATGTGAACTCTGCGTCATGGACAATCATCAGTCAAGGAAGATCAGAGGCTCAGGTGGGCTTCTGGCAGAACAGTTCAAACACTATGGAGTTTAAGGTAACACAACATGGGGAAAGGATTCATGCAGGATGCGCTAAGACAAGATCCTAGTTTGCACTGTCAAACTAAAACTGAGAACAAAAATAAAATTTGTGAGATGCTTGGGTGGCTCAGTCAGTTGAGCATCTGACTTTCGCTCAGGTCATGATCTCATAGTTCGGGAGTTTGAGCCTCACACCAGGCACTGACAGCACAGAGCCACTTCGGATCCTCTGTCCCCCGCCTCCCTTCTCCTTCCCAGTAACTCTCTCTCCCTCTGAAAAATAAATAAACATTTAAAAAAAATCAAATTTGTAATGTGACTCATTGTGCCACAAAGCTTATCTTCTTGGATCTCCTGCCATCAACATCCCAGACTTTAAAATCTAGGGTCAAGGTTTCTGGTCTGACATGCAAACATCTTGGAAGCTGACACCTCAGTCATCACAGCCAGAAAAATGCTGAACCAATTCAAAATTAACAACTCTTCCTAGACCCTGCTCCCTGCTGCTGGAGCCAATAATCTGTGCCTATGTGTCAACTGTAAGTGATGAATGGCTGGGGGCCCAGTGACGGCTAACTTGAGAACTAAAATTCCTAGGGGGTCCACTCTTGGTGGGGGACCCCTCACAGTTTTACCCTCCAGAAACCTGACCAGGTTCTCATGATGAAGATTAAAGTTCCCTTATGCTTACAGCAGAAGGAAGGGAAAAGTAATCATTTTGAAATACTCCCACAGTTTCTGTTCTCCTTAAAAAGGCCCACTAGCCTTACAAATGGGGGAAGAAAAATATCCATCTTAGACTCACTAAAGACTGAGATAGGACTATAGCAGGCCTCCTCTTCCCACTCCAGTTTATTAACACACCAGCACGGACCCAGTATGACAGGAGATTACAGATTAAAAAAAAAAAATGCAACCCTCAAACTCTAAGAAGTATGTAGGAAAAACCAAAGACAAGGGAGACAAAATCAAGGACACAGAAAATTTTGCCTCTAACATCACAGCTACAGTGAACAGTATACTCAACCTAACTCCTATCCACAGAACAAAAACCCTCACTCTAAAGACCTGTCTACTCTAGTTCCTTTTACACCATACATCATACCCAGCTTTCAACAACAACAACAAAAATACTAAACATGCTATATGGCAAAAAATACAGTCTGAAAAGACAAAGCAGCATCAGATCTAGATTCAGATATGATAAAGATTCTGGAATAATCAAACCAAGAATTGAAAATGACTATGGTTAATACTCTAAAAAAAGTGGACAACATACAAGAACATAGGGGTAATGTAGGAGAGAAATGGAAACTCTAAGAGAATCAAAAATAAATGCTAAAAATCAAAATCATAGTAACAAATGAATACTGCATTTGATAGGCTCATTAGTAAACCAGATACCAGAGGAAAAGATTAGTAAGTTCAAAGATATGTCAATAGAAACTTTTTTTTTTAATTTTTTTTTAATGTTTTATTTATTTCTAGGAGAGAGAGAGAGAAACAGCATGAGCAGGGGAGGGTCAGAGAGAGAGGGAGTCACAAACTGAAACAGGCTCCAGGGTCTGAGCTGGCAGTCAGCACAGAGCCCGACGCGGGGCTCGAACCCACGAATCGCGAGATCATGACCTAAGCGAAAGTCGGACGCCTAACCGACTAAGCCACCCAGGCGCCCCTGTCAATAGAAACTTTAAAAAAATTTTTTTAATCTTTATTTTTGAGAGAGACAGAGTGTCATAGGGGAGGGGCAAGGAAAGGGAGACACAAAATCTGAAGCAGACTTTAGGCTCTGAGCTATCAGCACAGAGCCCAATGGGGGGGGGCTTGAACTCACGAACTGAAAACCATGACCTCAGCCAAAGTCAGACGCCCAATCGACTGAGCCACTCAGAAGCCCCTAGAAACTTCTAAAACTCAAATGCAAACAGAGAAAAAGAATAGAGTGGTTGGTCAAGGACTGTGAGACAAAGGTATAATATATGCATAATGGGCATACGAGGAGAAGAAAGAAAGGAACAGAAGAAAATTTGAAGTAATAATGCTAAGAATTTTACAAAATTAATGACACATGCCAAACTACAGATCCAGGAAACTCAGAGAATATCAAACAGGATCAATACCCTACCACCCCCACCACAAAATCTATAATTAGGTATAACACATTCAAACTGCACAAAATCAAAGATGAAGAGAAACTGTGAAATAAACCTGAAGGGAACAAAAAAAAAACCCACGAACAAAAAAAAACCCACTCTACCTTCAGAAGAAGAAAGTTAAAGATACATCAGACTTCAGAAGCCATGTAAGCAAGAAGAAAGCAGAGTGAAGTATTTCACATGCTGAAAACAATACCCCACCATCTAGAATTCTGTATCCAGCAAAATTATCCTTCAAAAGCAAAGGAGAAATAAAGACTCTCTCAGACAAATTAAAATTTAAGAAATCTGGACCAGCAGACCTGCCTTGCAAGCAATATTAAAAGTTCTTTGGAGAGAAGGAAAATGATGTAGGTCAGAAACTCTGGTCTACACAAAGAAAGGAAGAACATTACCTTTTTTATCTTAACTGATCTGATCTAACAGATAATAGTTTATTCAAAATAATTATGGTAATATGTATTTGGTGATTACGGTTTATGGACAAGTGAGATGAATAATAGCAATGTTATAAGAAATGGCAGGAAGGGGGCGCCTGGGTGGCTTAGTCGGTTAAGCGTCCGACTTTCGCTTAGGTCATGATCTCGCGGTTCGTGGGTTCGAGCCCCGCGTCGGGCTCTGTGCTGACTGCCAGCTCAGAGCCTGGAGCCTGTTTCAGTCTGTGACTCCCTCTCTCTCTGACCCTCCCCTGCTCACGCTGTCTCTCTCTCTCTCTCTCCTAGAAATAAAAAAAAAAAAAAAAAAAAAAAAATGGCAGGAAGGAATTGGGAATATTCTATTATGACATACTATTATGTATGTCTATTATAACTGTCCATGCAGCTACATAGTCTTATTTGACAGTGGACTTGTATTAGTTGTAAATGTACATTACAAACTCTGGACAACCACTAAAATTTTTTTAAAAAGAAATATAAGTGATACACTAATGCAAAAAAGAAAATGAATCCAGAGTCAGAACTTGCTTTTTCTTATAGTAATTAACTCCTTGGCCTTCTTTCCCTTATAGAATCCGTTATATGTGATCTTTGGAGCTCTATGTATTTCAGGTTTTGAATCCTCCAATTACTCTATCTTTTTGCTGTTCATGTTTCAGCAAGATGGTGAATAGGTTAAGAAAACAAATTAAAAAAAGCTGCTCCCAATAATAAGGAACAGATCCAACCACACTGAATAAACATAGAAGTGTGACAGATTTCTATAACCCTTGCCTCACTATGGACATATAATTGGGTACCAGTTGATTATAACAGAACTCTGTACAGATGAGTCTATAATAATACTAGTAGTAAAAACAGATCTATAGTTCCAGTGCCTAGAAAACCACCTGGCATATAGCAAAACTACTCAATATTTATTGAATGAATAAATGAATTAATGTTAAAACGAAGAAGATTTGATAACCTGCTGAGGGGCAATAAGATTTTTTTTAAAGTTATTTGTCAGCTTGCTTTAACATCCATCTTACAAATAAAATGAAGTCTCCTATATTGGTTTGTATTTCTGAAGTCTACTTACTCTTAAATACACAAGTATTTAAGATCTGGGAAAGATCTACATCTGGCACATTAAAATATGTTGAGACCAGGTGTCTAAGTCTTTAAATATAAAATACTCACTTGTGAAAAAATATTTTGAAAGCTTTCCAGATATGTTTGCACATTTAGGCAGTTTTACCCCGTGATTAAAGCCAATTTCTGAGAAATTTAATATAACTTTTCAAAATATCTAGCGATGATGGTGAATCAAAATGTACAAAATGAGCAAAATCTGCCCTAATTTTAATTTCATATGGTTTGGCACGTAGGAAAAAGAACAGTTAATACTAAACTATTCTTTCTATAAATGCCAGAAGAGACAACTGAAATAGGCCCTCTCTGACAACTCATCTCCCCCACATTATTTATTAGGTACACTATTTTCCATATTCTCTTATAGTACCCTAAACTCATTCCCACTAGAAGCTTATTAAAAATGTCTACTTATTTCTATCTCTCCCCAATTACACTGAGTTGCTTAAAAGCATTTAGCAAAATGAATGCCTGGCACATAAATATGTCCAATGTGTTTGTTTAATGAATATATAATTCAAAGTACCCTGAAAATTTCCTTCAACTAAGTTAACAGAAATCATTGGCATGACTGGGGAAGAGCTCTAGAAGACTAGGCCAATTCCACTGTTTCCTGGTCAATACAGCTTTTGTTTTTGTTTTTCCCTTTACCCTATTTGCTTTCCACTAAAATAGATATTTTGTTTTCCACTAAATCAATATAACATACCCAGAGGAAAAGCATAACTTAGACAGCTATAAAATAATCAGTGGTATGATAATGAACCCATGCTGAAGTAAAGATTCATATTAAGTCCTGTTTGGTTATAGCATGCTCTTTTCCTACATACCGCATTATATTGCTAAACTCATCCAAACTATCAAATTAAAATAGCTATCTTTCTATTCAAAAAAATGTCTGGCAATTTTTTTTTTACCTCTGTAGGCCAGCATTTAAATTTTCAGATAATGACTCTTCCTTATTGAAAAATAAAACAGAGATATAAATCGATATTTCATGGCAACTAATGCACATTAGAGGTGTAAGGTGATTCTAAAGAAAAAATACAACTTCCATTCTTTTTCAGTTTTTACAAAAATAATGCATGAATTCTTATCAAAGTGATCTATAAACATCAACCTAAATTAAATTTAGGAACAAAGGCAAAAAAAAATAGGATGCCTTCCAGTGCTTTAGCTGGATGAAGTCTGCTTGTAAAACAGAATACAATTTCAGAAGAAATCTATTCTGTGTTTACAATTTAATATGCATAATTATGAGATATATTTTATACTTTCTTGACATCAGAATGAAAAAAACGGGAATGGGAGTAGAATAGATTATAAAACTAACACAACAACTTTAACCACGATAGCATAATAGGTATTTTAAATTAAATTTTTTAAAATGTTTATTTATTTTTGAAGGAGAGAGAGAGAGAGAGAGAGAGAGAGAGAGAGAGAGAGTGGGGGAGGGGCAGAGAGCGAGGGAGACAGAATCCGAAACAGGCTCCAGGATCTGAGACATTAGGACAGAGCCTGATATGGGATTCGAACTCATAAACCGTGAGATCATGACCTGAACCCAAGTCAGACACTTGACTAAGTAGCCAACCAGGTACCCCATGTAATAGATATTTTAACAGTTACTGAAAACTTACCAAGTGGGACTGGTTTTCTCACTTTCGTTCTTTTACTTACAACAAAAAGCATGAATGCTTTAATTAGTTAGCTACCAGAAAAATCTTAATGCAAAATATTTTGAAAGCAGAGATAAACTGAATGCATTCAACAAATATTTCCTGAGTGTGGGAAACAGCATTGAACAAAATAGATGGAAACTCTTGCCCTCACAGAATTTATATAGCATTTGCAGTAGACAGACAATAAATAATAAGTAAAGTATACAACATGTTCTGAGGTAATAATTAGGACAGAGAAAAAGAAAACAGAGAAGGGAGACAGAGAAAGCCAGCCAGCATGAGAAGTGCAATTTAAGACAGACTGATGCAGGGGAGGCTTCACTGAGGTGACAAATGAGGAAAGCCTTGAAGGAGGGGAGGGAAAGAGAAAGACAAAGGCTTACAGGTTCAAAAGAACAGCCAGGGCAAAGACCTTGAGGTGGGAAGGCGCCTGAAGGGTACCAGAAGCAGCAAGATTTGGAATGCCCATTGAATGAAGCTTCTATCGAATGCACATATATTTCCTATTTGTTTATAACTCAAATACCACAAAATATCATCACACTGTTTTGCTTAGAGAATTATAACATTGAGAGAAAGAGAAAAATTCATAGTTTTCAATTAAATTACCTAGTTTTCCATAACTGTTTTTCCACATAAGATACTGCTTATCTTCATGGCTACCTATTCAAAATTCAGCCCAAAGCTTACAGTTACTGTCATTTCTATTTTCACCATTATACCAAAAGTTGCATTTCTAAGGTGTCTGACAAGGTCTAGGGAAGTTGGGTATGGCTATGGAAATGGAATCAAGGAATGGATCAAGGACATAATAGAGAAACTGTCCGGATAGCTTTAGTAATGAATCTGTTCTTGAGACAAATGCACAGGAAACATTGAGAGGGTCACAGAAGATACTCAAGAAGAAATAATTATTTCAGTTTGCTTTGGGAGACAATCAGATGATACAGATAGATATTTGAAAGAGATGGACAGAGAGAGAAAGTACTGATCTAGTTGACTGGCACGAATGGCTTATGTATGCCTAAGTCTCATTTTATTCTATGCAAAGTTAATGCAATAGTTTTTAGTGTCTTTGTATCACTTTTATTGTATTTACATTTATATTTTATTATGAACTTACCTTGAAGCTGACTATACAATTAATACTTAGCATAGAGAATATAAAGCAAGGCAAACAGAAACATTTTGTGATATACCTTCCACTGAATTAATCACTTTGCCATATGTCTCTTGGGCTATTAATGAAATAAACTTTGGATAGCAAGGGAAAGCTAATGTTTATGTAAAACAAAATAGTTTAAAATGCTGAATGAGAAGCTTATTCTTCAGGTCAAGTATAATTGTATAATGTGATGACCAAACATTTTCAACTGACTCATAATGGTAACAATCATCAGTGAACTGCTGAATTTTATGATGTAGATCAACCCTGAATGATGAAAAAAATACAGCTTCTTTAATCCTTTACAGCATCTTTAAGTTGGAACATTTCAGAAACTACTTAGTTATTTTGGTGTGTGTGTGTGTGTGTGTGTGTGTGTGTGTGTTTTAGAAAGAGAGTATACACACAGTGGGGGAAGGACAAAGGAAAAGAGAGAGAGAAAATCCCAAGCATGCTCCACACCCAGCATGAAGGCTGACATAGGGCTTGATCTCATGATAGTGAGGTTTATGGCCTGAGCCAATATCAAGAGTCAGACACTTAACCAACTGAGCCACCCAGGCGTCCTAGAAAATATTTAGTTCTAATCCATCCAACTCTGTATAAGGCACAAATCTTTATATACTAGGCATACCTCCCCACAAACTTAGAGTGACAAACACATCACAAAGAATACTAACAATAAAAACAACCAAGAATAACAACTAGTGAGTGATTTTTATGTGCATTGTAGTAAGTACTTTTACATGTATTATATTGGGATAATTCCAACTATTATATGTTACACCTACTACTAAACCAAATTTGCCAGCCTATAACTTTTAACTAAATTATTGGCCCTAATCATGCTTCCTAGGGAAAAAATTAGAATTACTATTTATGGCACTAAATAAAAGTAATTTTGCTTTTTAAAATTTTATGTCAATCATCACAACAACCCTGTAAAGTAGGTGCTGTTATGATTTTTTCACATTTTTCAAGAAAAAGAACTAAGCCTTAGGGAAGGTAAATAACTTTCCCTTTGATGGAGCTGAAGATTGATTTGAAAGTCCAGATTTTACTTCCCACTTGTCCCTGAGACATGGCCTTTGTAGGCTGGCAAAACCAGCTTTCTAAACTTCCCGAGCTGAGTCAGATCTCAAACCACTGAAGTAAAAAAGCCATTCTATGAGGCCAAAGAAATGGACTGTGAGCCTACCCCAGGCAACACCACTCTAACATGTGTTCAGTATGACTCACCCTTTTTTCCATTCAAATTTCTACACATCCCAATCTATGTGGTTAACAATAAATTGCTTGTTTTGTTTTCTGTTTATCAATGTGGTGATCTTTACCATGAATACTACAGGATATGGTGTTATTTTGACTGAAGATGTGGAAAAAAAATGGGTTACCATCTATGGATGCCAAAAAGAAAAACAGCCTTATGAATTAATCACTACATCATGGTTAAATCAAATCATGGCATGCTGTGTTAATTCTGGCTTGTTTTACAGTTAGTGAAATAAAAACAACCGTTAATGATGGAAAACTATATTAGCCAGAATGTGATCATCTTGGCAATATGAATGATTATCTTGTTTATAACTCTTGATTATAGCAAATTTTATACAAGTTTCATTACAGCTTTAAAATTTAGAACTTTGAAATCTATCAACTCAAAAAATATTTACCACTGACTTACATTAAATGTATTTAACTTTATGTAACATACCAATCACAGTACTTACATCTCTAAGGATAACCTGTTCATGAGGCCTGAGAAAATCAAGTATTTATCCCTCACCATGTCCTATGGTTCACTTTTCCATAAAGGAAATATATATAAAAATGATGCTAGTAACTCGTCAAAAGTAAAGCATGTTTAAAATTTAATTTTCTAGTAATGGTGAAAGATTTGTGCCAATCCACTTTCATTCTCTTGTGTGGCCTCTCTTTGAGGAGTTCAATTCAAACAACAAATATTTATCACATATCTATTCTGTGCCAGGCATTGATGTAAGCACTTGTTCATAAAAGAAGAACTAGATCGTTGGCCTCGGGTGCATACATTCTAGCAGGTGAGACACACAATAAGCAATAAATGTAATAAATGGATAAATTATATAAAAGTATGCAATAAGAAAACGTAGAGCAAAGCAAGAGTATAAGGAGGACCAGGGATGGGCAGAAGGTGGAGCAGAGTTCAGTATCATTGGGGAAATGAGGATAAGTCAAGAAGAGGGTAAGATTTCAACAAATACCGAAAAAGATTAGGTGTTAACAAGTTGATTTCTGGGAGAAGAATATTTCAGGCAGAGGGCAAAGCAAGAACAAATATTCTGAGTGAGGAACACGCCTTGAGAGTTGAGTGACTGCACTGGCAGTACAGACAATGTGGCTTCAGCACAGTCCATCAGAGAGTTCAGGAGGAGCCGCAAGAAGGACCAGCCTTTACAACTGAAATGTACTGGTCATCAATAATAAGGTTAGGCCAAGATACGATATTAACTGCAAATTATTTTCACATTTCCTACTGAACAAAACGTGCCCTTAATTTCTGACCTTTCACCAAACCAACTTTCTAACTTTGCTTACATAATGATTCTTTTCCTTTAAGCATTTTAATCCTTATTAATGAAACTACATCTCATTCAAATATTGTTATACTATTCCCCCATCCAACTGACCACACAGATAGTCTTTAAAAATAAAAACTAAACTGCTTTCATCAGTGCATACCTGCTTTATCTTTGATTATAAATACATTTAAATTAAGGAGAGCAGGAAAAAAAGATTACAAAAAAGAACTTTGTTTTGACACATAAGGCATTACTACTAATGAGGTTTTTTGCTTCTATTTCTATGAGCACAATATTAAGGAAATCTATATTGAGTCTCCTTTTCAAATACTACCAAAAAGTAGATATATCCATTCTTATTTTCCAATATATTACACATGGTAATACAGATGGAAAACTAAGAAAAACAAGCTTCAAGAAACTAGGCTGCTTTACCTCCCTATATAAGCCTAGAGAATAAGAAGAGAGATAGAGGAGGCATGGTATATAGATTTTGTCAAACCTTAATATCTTTAATAAATATAATAATTTACCTTTAATAAGCTCAGACAAAACATCTAGGGATTCCTCGATATAGACCTCAATGTCAATTCAAAGAGAAAAAGTAATGTGTCTGTTGGCCATCTACATGTCTTCTTTGGGAAAATGTCTAGTCACGTTTTCTGCCCATATTTTAACTGGATTATTTGTTTTTCCAGTATTCAGTTTTATAAGTTCTTTATATATTTTGGATACTAACCCTTTATCAGATATGTTATTTGCAAATATCATCTCCCATTCCGTAGGCTGTCTTTTAGTTTTGTTGATCATTTCTTTCACTGTGCAGAAGCTGGAGGTTCCTCAAAAAGTTCAAAAGAAAATTACCCTATGATCCAGGAATTGTACTACTAGGTATTTACTCAGAAACAAAAATACTGATTGAAGGGACACATGCACCCCAAGTTTATAGCAGCACTATCAGCAATAGTCAAATTATGGAAAAAGCCCAAATGTCTGCTGTATGATGACTGAATAAAGATGTAGTGTGCACGCGCGTGCACACACACACACACACACACACACACACACACAGGAATATTACCCAGCCATCAAAAAGAATAAAATCTTATCATCTGCAACAATGTGGATGGAGCTACAGAATGTAATGCTAGGCAAAATAAGTCAATCAGAGAAAGATAAATACCATATGATTTCACTTATATGTGGAATTTAACAAGATGAACAGTCAAACCAGGATACAGACACTTAAGTATAGAAAACGAACTGAGGATTACTGGAGAGGAGGTGGGCAGGGGGTGTAACCTGTGATGATGAGCACTGAGTGTTGCATGTAAGTGATGAATCACTAAATTCTACACCTGAAACTAATATTATTACACTGTATGTTAAACTGTAATTTAAGTGAAAACTAAAAAAGAGAGAGAAAAATTAATGATGGATACAACAGGAATTTGTTAAAATATTTTTCTTTAGAGAAACTTCAAAGTCTAAAACATAAATGTACCAATGCAACAAAAACTCAAATCTTTAGTTTACACAGGCAAAACCACTTTATTTGGAAAACTGTGTGTTTCTCTAGTTTATGTTAGTGAACCACCACCTCTCCTTTACATGTCACCACAGTTTTGTGAAGGCTAGATACATTTAAGTAATGCTTTTTCAAAAGCAGTTATTTTATACCCACTATGTGATAGGGTATACTATGCGATAGTGAGAATAATACTCATCCCTTGGTAATAAAGTTTCTTTTTTTTAATGTTTATTTATTTATTTTGAGAGAGAACGAAAGCATGAGGTGGGGGAGGGGCAGAGAGAGGGAAAGATAAAATCCTAAGCAGGCTCCATGTTCAGTGCAGAGCCCTACCCAGGGCTCTATCTCAGCACTGTAAGATCATGACCTGAGCCAAAATCAAGAGTCAAATGTTCAAGCGACTGAGCCATCCAGGGATCCCTAAAGTTTCATTTTCTGACACAATTCATATTCTAGTAAGGAAAACAAGGCATGATAGGGAATATCACATTCATAAGACTCAAACAAACAGAATAAAACCAGTGGAAAACATTTATACCCATATCAAAGGAGTGCTGGACTTAATCAATTAGAATTAATGATTTGAAGAAAATAGTATTAGGCAAGGAAAGCATCTGAAAGGGAAAAAGTTGTTAACCATGTTCAGCAAGAGATGAAGGCTGGGCCAGGATATAGGCAAAGATGAAAAACTAGCAAAACATTAAATCTTTGAAGAAATATATATATATATATTCTTCTATACATACACATAAGCCATGCCTACAGATTCCTACAAATTTCTAATTGTTATATGAATACCTTTTATATTCACTTGAAAAAAATTGGAAAGATAGAATTTTTAAGACAAATATGGCTATAGTTAAATTGTCAATCTGATCTTTCTTTGTATGGGAAAGTGGAAAAAAAATTCTGAGTCATAAATTTGATTTGAGTCATGTTCCTCAGTAAGTGACATGGTTGCTGACTTTTCTCATATTGACACACATTCTTTCCATTCGATTTTTTTTTTTTCAAATGGTTTACATCACCTTTGGACCACAGAGAATAATAGCAGATGGTGTCCCACAGAGTCATATGTTTTCATTAAATTTCTTATGAAAACCAAAGTAAATTATACTGATTATTATGACGGGTGGAATCCAAAAGGCCTTACAGATTTATAGATAAAATCATCTAAGTTATAAATATATCCACTCAACTAACAAAAAGGATGAAGTATAAAAGACAATGATTGGCACAAGTGGAATAAGGCAGCACAGAAAGTTGGCATGAAAAAAAAAAGCTAGCCATGAAATTAACTGCAGCAGAAATGGCAGAAAGACAAACAGGAAAGCATGTTAAGGCCAAATATTTGGTAGAATGGAGAAGAAACCATTAAATTGCAGCCATGAGTAAGGGTGAAGACCACATAAACTTACATTTCTGATGACTTCTTTAAAAAGAGATAATATTATAAATAATAATAATAATAAACTTAGTAAATCTTGCCTTGATAATCAGGGGCTATATACCTTATGCCTTTGAAATCTGATATATGACCTTGAAGAACACTGACCATATTAATAGGTACTCTGAAAAGTCTGGTCTGAGACACCCATTCAGTACTGAATGGGTGAAAAAAAAAATCATCACTTTATGAAAACACCATCATCACATCTTGCAGCATATGGCAGGTGGTACAGCTTCAGACTAAGATTATTTTTCTTAAATATTATGTGACAGATCATAATAAAATTTGTGATGGCAGCCAAGGTTGGGGAAAGTCCTCTAGGTATTATAATAATCATCTTTGTGGCTATTCCTATTCTTCCAGTGGACTTTTAATTTTAATCATTTGAAGTTAAAAAGGAAAAGTATTAAAAATACAATCCTTGCTGAAGAGTTTTTATTTCTTTCATTAAAAACTTGAACTAATAGCTTTTAAAAACTCACTTGAGGGGCGCCTGGGTGGCTTAGTCGGTTAAGCGTCCGACTTTCGCTTAGGTCATGATCTCGCGGTTCGTGGGTTCGAGCCCCACGTCGGGCTCTGTGCTGACTGCCAGCTCAGAGCCTGGAGCCTGTTTCAGTCTGTGACTCCCACTCTCTCTGACCCTCCCCTGCTCATGCTGTCTCTCTCTCTCTCCCTCTCTCCTAGAAATAAATAAAACATTAAAAAAAAAAAAACTCACTTGAGGTATAGCTTTTTTTTCTCATTTAGTTAATAATCACCAATGGAATTCTAATATAGAGAATTTTAGGTAGCAAAGCTGAAACAGTCATTCCTTGCCGTATTAACTTGCAGGGGCAAGTGATTCAGGAAAAAGAATCAGTTGGGGATGTAAAATGGGGAGGTATAAAAATGTAATTTTGGTATGTGTTCAAATTTAATTTTTTATCAACTTAAAACCAACCATATATACACAGGATGTGTGTATGCAAACCTCACAGTAATCACAAAGCAAAAACTTACTAAAAATACACAAGAGAAAATGATAAAGAAATCTGAACATTAAAGAAAGCAATCAAATAAGGAAAGAGAATTAATAGAACAAAATACATCCAGAAAACAATAAATTGGAAATAAATACCTACCAATAATTACTTTAAATGTAAATGAGCTAAATTCTCCAATCAAAATACAGAGTGGTCCAATGGATGAGAAAACAAGATGTATCTATATGCTGCCTATAAGGGACTAACTTCAGAAGAACACACAGAGACTGAAAGTGAAGGGACAAAGAAAGATATTCTATGCAAATGGAAATGAAAATAAAGCTGGTGTAGCTGTTTTCATATCATACAAAATAGACTTACACAATGTAATAAAAGAAAAAGAACATTACATAATGATATAGCGGTCATTCCAGCAAGAAGATATAACATTTATAAATACACATGCATCTAACATATGAGCACCAAAATATATACAGCAAATATTAACAGACCTAAAGGAAGAAATTGACAGCGGTATAATAGTAGTAGAGCCCTTAACATCCCACTTACATCACTAGTGAGATCATCCAGACAGAAAGTCAATAAGGAAACAGTGACCTTAAATGACACTCTAGACCAGATGAATTTCATAGATATACACATCTATGAAAGCGGCAGAATACATATTCTCTCAAGGGCTCATGGAACATTCTCCAGCACTAATCACATGTAAGGTCACAAAACAAGTCTCAATAAATTCAAGAAGACAAATTATATCAAGCAGCTTTTCTGACCACAATGGTATGAAACTAGAAATCAATTACAAGGAGAAAACTGGAAAAACTATAAATACGTGAAACTTAAACAACATGCTACTGAAAAACCAATGGGCCATCAATGAAATCAAAGGAGAAACCAGAAAATAGCTAGAGACAAATGAAAACAGAAATACAATATACCAAATCCATGAGATGCAGCAAAAGTGACTGTAAGAGGGAAGTTCATAGTGATACAGGTCTACCTCAAGAATAAGAAACAAGAAAAATCTCAAAATAATTAACTTCACACCTAAAGGAACTGGGAAAAGGACAAATGAAGCCTAAATAAAGTTAGGAGAGGAAAGAAAATAATAAATATCAGAACAGAAGTAAATGAAATAGAGATGAAAAAGACAATAAAAAAGATCAATGAAACTAAAGGCTGATTCTTTGAAAAGATAAATAACAGTGACAAAGCTAGACAAACGAAGAAAAAAAGGGGGGCTCAAACATATAAAATCAGAAATGAAAAAACAATCACAACTTTAACCACAAAAATAAAAAGGATTATAAGAGACGATTACAAACAATTATACAATAAATTAGACAACCTAGAAGAAATGGCTACATTGCTAATAACACACAATTTTCCATAACTGAATAATAATGCAGAAATAAAAATTTGAATAGACTTATTTCTTATAAGAAGACTGAATCAGTAATCAGAAACCCCCAACAAACAAAAGCCCAGGATCAGACAGATTCACTGGTTAATTCTACCAAATATTCAAAAAAGATTTAATGCCTATCCTTCTCAAATTCTTCCAAAAAGTTGAAGAAAAGTAAACACTTCAAAACTCATTTTACAAGGCCAGCATTACCTTGAAACCAAACCCAGATAAGGATACCAGAAAAAAAAAGGGAAATTATAGGCCAATATCCTTGATGAACATAGAGGCAAAAATTGTCAACAAATATTTGCAAACCAAATTCAACAATACATTAAAAGGATCATAAAGAATGATCGAGTGGGACTTATTCCAGGGTAGCAAAAATGGTACATCTGCAAATCAATCAATGTGATGTACCATGCTAACAAAATGAAGATAAAAATCATATGATCGTTTCAACAGATGCAGAAAAGTATTTGACAAAAGTCAACATCATTTATGATAAAAAAAAAAAAAAGCTCTTAACAAAATATGCACTGAGAGAACTTATCTCAACATAACAAGGGCTATACATGACAAACCCACCATTAATATCATGTTCAATGGGGAAAAGCTGAAAGCTTTTACTTTAAGATCAGGAACAAGATGAGGATGCCCACTCTAGCCACTTATATTCAACATAATATCAGAAGGTTCTAGCTATAGCAATCAGAGAAGAAAAAATAAAAGGCATCCAAACTGGAAAGGAAGAAGTAAAACTGTTTCTATTTGTAGATAACATTATACCATATACAGAAAACAAAGTCTCCACCAAAAAAAAAAAAAAGCTACAAGAATAAACAAATTCAGTAAAGTTACAGTATACGAAACTGATATACAGAAATCTATGGTGATTGTATACAATAACAAACTACCAGAAGGACAATGAAGAAAAAAATCTCATTTAAAATGCATGCAACGGGCACCTGGGTGGCTCAGTTGGTTAAACATCTGACTTCAGCTCCCGTCAAGATCTCAAGGTTCATAGGTTCAAGCCTGGGCTCTATACTGACAGCTTAGAGCCTGGAGGCCTGCTTTGGATTCTGTGTCTCCCTCTCTGCCTCTCCCCCGCTTATTCATTCTCAATCAATCAATCTCTCTCTCTCTCTCTCTGTCTCTCTCTTTCTCTCTCCTCTCTCTCTCACAAAAATTAAACATTAAAAAAATACATCCAAAAACATCCAGTAATAAATTTAACCAAAGAAATGAAAGACCTATACAGTGAAGACTGTGAGACACTGATGAAAGAAATTGAAGACACAAATAAATGTAAAGATATTCCATGCTCATGAGCAGAAAGAAATAATATTGTTAAAATGTCCATAATACCCAAAACAATTTATAGATTCAGTGCAATCCCTATGAAAATTCCAATGGCATCTGTTATAGAATCAAAACAAATAATTCTAAGATTCATATAGAACCACAAGAAGTCCCAAATAGCCAAAGCAATATTGAGAAATAAGAAAAATGCTGGAGGCATCACACACCCTGAATTCAAAGTACACTACAATGTGATATTGACATAAAAACTGACATACAGATCAATAGAACACAACTGAGAGACAAGAAATAAATGCACACATATACACATATAATTTACAGCAAAAGGAATCAATATCATCAAGGATAGTCTCTTCAATGAGCGGCGCTGGGAAGAATTGACAGCCACATACAAAAAAAAAAAAAAAAAAAAAANTGAGAGACAAGAAATAAATGCACACATATACACATATAATTTACAGCAAAAGGAATCAATATCATCAAGGATAGTCTCTTCAATGAGCGGCGCTGGAAAAAAAAAAAAAAAAAAAAAAACAAAAAAAAAAAAAAAAAAAAGAGCCAGAAGATTATAGCACACAATACATAAAAATTAACTCAAAACAGATTAGACTTTATTGTGAGATCTGAAACCATAAAATTCCTAGAAGAAAACATAGGCGGTAAATTCTTTGACTAATGGTCTTAGCAATTTGTTTTTGGATCTGACTCCAAAGGCAAGAGAAACAAAACCCAAAATAAACAATTAGGACTACATCAAACTAAGACACTTCTGTACAATGAAAAAAAATCATAAAAATAAAAAGTCAACCTATTGAATGAGAAGATATTTGCAAATCATAAATCTGATAAGAGATTAATATCTAAAATATACAAGGAATTCATAAAGTCAATAAAAAAATCAAACAACCTAATTAAGAAATGAAATGGGCAGAAGATCTGAATAGACATTTTTCCAAAGAAGACATAAAGATAGCAAAAAGACACATAAAAATATATTCAGAAGCCACTATTCATTTGGGAAATGCAAATCCAAGCCACAATTAGATATCACCTCACACTTGTTAGAATGACTATTATCAAAAGAGAAGAAATGACAAGTCTTGGAGAGGATGTGGAGAAAAGGAAATGTAAACTGCTGTAGAACTATGGAAAACAATATAGATTCCTCAAAAATTTAAGATATTATCATATGACCCAGCTATTCCACTTCTGCATATTTATCTAAAAAATACAATAACACTAACTTAAAAAGATATATTCATCCCTATGTTCACCGAAGCATTATTTACAGTAGTTAATATATAGAAATGGCCTGAAGTGCCCATTGATAGATGAATGGATAGAGGATAAGATAGATACACACACACACACACACGCACACACACACACACTCACACACTCACACACTCACACACACACACACAATGGAATACTACTCAGTCATAAGAAACAGAAACCTTGCCATTTGTGACAAAATGGATGGACCTTGTGGGAATTTGCTAAGTAAGCCAAATTGAGAAAGACAAACACTGATTTTACTGATGTGTGGAATCTAAGAAAAAAGAAATAGACAAAAAATTTTTAAAAATAAAAATAAGCCTTAGAGCAAGATTGATGGTTGTCAGGGAGAAAGGGAGTTGGGGTGGGCAAAATGATTTTAAAGGGGGTTCTATTGGTGACAGATGGTTAGTAGACTTTTGGTAGTGATCACTTTGCAGTGTATACAAATGTCATATTACAACGCTGTGTACTTAAAACTTATATACCAATTATACCTTAATTTAATAAAAGTATTACTATAAGAAGTATAACCAGAAAAACAAACACAAATATTTAAGGAATGCATATATGTGGTGATTTTAATAGATACTTGACAATATGCAAGGATTATAAGAACCTTAATACCGTATTTCCTAAAATTAAGTTACATGACAATAAGGAATTCTGTGAAATACCAGACTCCTTCCTGGTATTCTTGTACACAAGAAATAGCAAGCGTTGGCAAGGATGTAGTGAAAAGGGAAGCCTCATGCACTGTTGGTGAGAATGTAAATGGGTGTAACCACTGTGAAAAAGACTATGGAGGTTCCTCAAAAACATAAAATTGAAATGCCATATGATCCGGTAGTTCCACTGGAACTACTATTTATCCAAAGAAAACAAAAAACACTAATTCGAAAAGATATATGCATCTTTGTTTACAATAAATATGCAATTATTTATATATTTATATACTTACATATTTGTACGCAATATGTAAATATGCAGCATTATACATATAAGAGCCAAGATATGGAAGCAACCCACATGTCCATTGACAGATGAATGGATAAAGAATATGTGGTGTATGTACACAATGGAATATTACTCAATCATAAAAAAAAATGATACCTTGCCATTTGTGAGAACATGGATAGACCTAGAAAGTATTAGGCTAAGTTAAATAAGTCAGAGAAAGACAAATACCATGATTTCACTTACATGTGAAACCTAAAAAACAAACAAAAAACACAAAAGAAGGCTGAAAGGAACCCATATGTACAAGAGAACAAATTGGTGGCTGCCAAAAGGGAGGATGGTAGAGGGATGGGTAAAATGGGAGGAAAAGTGAGAGGTACAGGCTTCCAGTTATGAAATGAGTAAGTCACAGGGATGAAAGATATAACATAAGCAATACAGTTGATGGTATTTTAAGTGTCTGGTGACAGATGGTAACTACACCTGCAGTAAGCACAGCATAATGTATAGACTTGTTGAATCACTATGTTGTACAACTGAAACTAATAGAACACTGTGTATCAACAATACTTCAATTTTAAAAAACTGAACACACAACCAAAACAACAACAAAAAGAGGTCATAAATATAGAGAACAAACTTGTAGTTGCCAGATAAGAGAGGGGTAGGGGATGGATGAAATAGGTAAAGGAGATTAAGAGTTACAAACTTCCAACTGTATGATAAATAAGTCACAGGGATGAAAAGTACAGCATTTGGGAATACAGTCAATATTATAATAACATATGGTGACAGATGGTAACTACACTTATCATGGTAAGAACTGTGTAATGTATAGAATTGTTGAGTTACTATGTTGTACACCTAAAACTCAAAAAAGTTAAAAACAGAACTACCTTATGATCTAGTAATCACACTACTGCCTATTTACCCCCAAAATACAAAAACATTAATTCAAAGGTATATATACACCCCTATATGTACTGCAGCATTATTTACAATAGACAAACTATGGAAGCAGCTCAAGTGTCCACCAAGAGGTAAATGGATAAAGAAAATGTGGTGTATGTATACAAAATAGAATACTACTCAGTCATAAAAAAGAATGAATTCTTGCCATGTGCAACCACATGGATGGAGCTAGAGATTATTATGCTAACTAAAATAAATCAGAGAAAGACAAATACCATATGATTTCATTCATGTGGAATTTAAGAAACAAAACAAATGAGCACGGGGAATAAAAAATAGAGAGAGACAAACCAAGAAATACTCTCAACTATAGAGAACAAACAGGTGGTTACCAGAGGGGAGGTAGGGGATGGGTGAAATAGGTGATGGGGATTAAGATGGGGATTAAGAGCACACTGATCACAATGAGTACTGAGTAATGTACAGAATTGGAGAACCACTATATTGTGCATCTGAAACTAATAAAATACTGTCTGTTAACTATCCTGGAACTAAAATTAAAAACTTACTTAAAAAATGAAACTAATATAACATTTTAGGTCACCATATTTCAGTAATAATTTTAAAAAAACTGAAAAATATCCCTCCCACCAAAAAAAGAGGTCACCAAGAAGTGAGGATAAATAGTAAAGAGAAGAGTTTTAAGTTCCAACCCTTCAAACAATAAAAGACTCCTAAATACTGAGAACAAACTGAGGGTTGATGGGGGTGGGGGAGAGGGGAAAAGGAGTGATGGGCATGAAAGAGGGCACTTGTTGGGATGAGCACTGGATGTTATAGGGAAACCAACTTGACAATAAACTATAAAAGAAAAAATAAATAAAAATAAAAATAAATAAATACACTTGGGGGGGTGGAAGCTCCAATCCTGAAGCACTCTACAGTACAGAGGTTAGGGGAATGAGAATAAACAAGGCAAGGAACGTGTGTTAGAGCACTCACTGAGGTAGAAGGAAGCCAAAGAGAGTGTGCTATTCTGGAAACAAAGGGAAGTAAATGACATAATGAAAGTGCTCAGTGAATATATTTGGGTATCAAATTCATTCCTTATTTAGGATTATTTTCTTCACCTATACCCCAAATGTAGAATTACTAGGCTGAATTGATAAAAATGTTGAAAAGGCAAGTACCAGGAAACAGACCTGGAGATGCTAATTAACATGCAGGCTAATTAATCCAGACTAATTAATCAGTACTTTGTGAATTCAGTTTTTCCATTGTTTATTAATTTACCGAACTATAATCAAAGAGCTCAAGTTAATTTCCAATGAAAATATCATGACTAAAACAGCTATCATGACTTTAACAACACACTTCATAAGAGAAATTACCTGTATCTATTAAAAAAGTAAATATAACAAAAGTAAAATCTATGCTCAAAAAGAGATAATTACATCTATAACATTTATCCAATTTACATAAATTAAGTCACCTATTATTCTTAGACAGCAATTTGTTTCCTTTGTTGCATTTATTATGATTTCATTGTTTCATGTGATTATTTGCTGGTTTACTTGTTTATTACCTGCCTCCTCTAGTAAAGAATAAGCTACATCAAAGACAGAGATTATTTTTGTCTTATTCATCCCTGTATCCCCAGTACCAAGCACTGTGCCTGAGTTTCAACAAATGAAAAATGAATCAAAACAATAAGGAAGAAAAACTAGGTAGTTTGACAAGACACTTTTACTAGAGAAATCTAGCTCCTGTTAGGGCACAGGTAACTGGGGCAACTCAATGGCTTGCTCCAATAGCCAATTTTTCTTTTCTTTTCTTTAAAAATTTTTTTATGTTTATTTATTTTTGAGAGAGAGAGATAGAGACAGAGCACAACAGGGAGGGGCCTGGGGAGAAGGAGACACAGAATCTGAAGCAGGCTCCAGGCTCCGAGTTGTGAGCACAGACTCCAGTGCAGAGCTCGAACTCACTAACGGTGAGACCATGACCTGAGCTGAAGTCAGACGTTTAATCGACTAAGCCACCTGGGTGTCCCTAGTAGTCAATTTTTCTAAATCAAAAATATTTTACAGGAGCTGACATTTGTCTGTCATATGACTTGATAACAGAATATCAGAAATAATCTATTGAACAGATTCCAAGAAATGCCTTAATTACAACAACTTTGGAACTTTTTTTCTGCTCAATTTTTATCTTTATCTAAATGTCACTGTACTGAATGCCATGACATGGTACTGAGTAATGTAATGTAAAAGCCAGAGGACCTCCCTAATAGGTACAAAAATGCTCTCAGATCCTATACCTCCTGGGCAGAGAAAGTTAATCACCAGGAAGAAGCATTAATCATCAGAGTAGTCAAACACTCTTCAGCAAGGTAGATCCGCTAAGTCAGGTGTCTGGCTGGATCCTGACGCAAGGGATGAGATGTCTGGTTTGATGCCTCCCAAAATCCTGAATTCCCAGATTCCCTAAAATGTTCTAAAGCCACAAAAAATAAAAAAGGTCTTACCTTTCTTTCTTGGGAATCATGTACACAGAAGCTTCCATCCCTTAAAAGAACATGAGCCTTCCTAACCTCCATCTTCCATCCCTTAAAAGAACATGAGCCTTCCTAACCTCCATCCCCCTTCACCTCCTCTCCAGACCCTTAGGCCTATAACCAGGGTTATGTCCTAATATAACACACCTAGGACACAGTAGGCCTAACAAAGAAAGAAAGGGGATATTCCACAAAGAAACTATAATATCTAGCTAGTTTATATTAGCCAGAAGAGTACATGGGAGATGAAATTCTGCTCAAAGGAATTTAAGTATTAGATAAGAAAGAGTTTATCGATTGGAAGCCACTATTCTGAGATGCAGGATTTACAACCAGTAAGAATCTCAAAAGATGGTATAAATTCACTACTAGGATGGTTCCTGGAAACAGCGGAGGTAAAGGCTCATATTAAATATTGCTGCTATGGCTGATGGCAGAAGGGGGATCACAAGCCTCTGAGAGTACATTCTAGAATGCACATGCTACATAAAGCTGGAAAACCCATCAGATTATTATGTTCCACCTGAAGGTCCAGAAAACACATCATTTACGATAGCAATAAGGAATATGCCAGTGAGAAGATATCCACATTAGTAAGTTTTGTGGTGGTTCTTTTCTAAAGGCCAGAACTGACAGAAGGAAAGGCTGTTACAGAATTAGGCTCACTGATAGCAATGGGGATGATAGAACCAGCTAAGGATCAGAAGCCATGAGAAACTCGGAGGACATAATTATCATAAGAGTGGCAAGGCGGGGTTAGTGGGGAGCTGACCCACAGAGAGAGAGAGTTTAAAAATACAGCATCCCTAGAGGCAAAACAGATAGCTGACAAGGCTCCTACTCAATATGTACAATCAAAATAAATCAAAGATGAATGAACAAATCTGAGGGAAGTTGCCCCAGTGAAGTTACAATCTCTTGCTTAGTTTCTAAACCTGAGCTAATTTTTTAACTCAGAACCCTCTAGAGGCCTAGTGGGGTGGGGGTGGGGTGGTGCCTGGGGGGCTCCGTCAGTTAAGCATCTGACTTCAGATTTGGAATCAGGTCAAGTTCTCGTGTTTCATGAGAAGGAGGCCCATGGTGGGCTCCATGCTCAAGCGTAGAGCCTGCTTGGGATTCTCATTCTCTCTCTCTCTTTCCCTCTTCCTCTCTCCCTCTCTCTCTCTCAAAATAAATAAATAAACTTAGGTGGAGAAAAAAGAGGCCTAGGAATCCAGAGGGAAAGGTCTGCCAACACCATAGCAAGAATACAGGGTAATAATTTCCCTAATCTTTCTCCAATGGGACCTATATCCCTTTATTCAGTAACTGTGCTCTGGGGACAGAGAATACCCAAACATGTCAAGGGCACAATGTTGACAGTGATGCCAGAAGACCTAAAGCATCTATATAATGTCAACCTTCTCATTAGAGTAGAAGCATAGGGAAGCCAGTAATAAATGGAGCTCTGACCAAGGTCTAACTCATAATGGGTCCGACTACAGACTGATTTCCTTAGTCTCCAAATGCGTAATCAGAACAGACTAACTTAGTAAGTACCATAACACCCATACCGAGTCCTTGGCCTATAGGTAAAGAGCTATAATTGTGAAGAAAGTCAAGAGGAAGAATTTAAAACCAAACCACCCAATCCTGAGAATGTAATTAAAAAAACATAGTATTGGGTGGGGGATGGGAGATTGGCAGAAATTAGTGTTCCCTTAAGTATCTAACTGGCATGCATGGATGATTCCAGTGAAGTTATCCAGGCTGTTGGTGGTTCCACACTGCAGTTCAACTTCTCCCTTCTCCCACTATCTCTGTCCCCTCCCTTGCAAAGGGGTTCATTCCAAGGGCTCTCCCTAGTAAACTCAATCTCAAAATCTAGTTCCTGAGTAACTCAACTTGCAATAGTCATCTTCCACCTTGAATATAAATTACATTTTCTTTTTAAATAATCTTGGGCTTATCTTCAGAACCACTTCTGAATTTAACTGGTGTCCCTTCTAGAAAATTTTCCCAAAGCTGCAACATGCTAGAAATATTTTTGAAGTCTTTGGGATTATTCTCTGGGAAGAGCCTATGTATAATTCCTGATATATAGGTGCTCTCTGCTTTTAAAATTATTGACTTTTGTCAATCCCTATATCCTTATCAAAGATTTCAGGTAATCCCTCAATTCACTATTTAAAAAAAAAAAAAAAAAGCAAAAAGCTTTTCTGAATTCATTGACACAGAGCATTCAAAATTAGCTCATACCTCATTTTCTCCAGAAAGCTTCTCATTGATTCTCAATGGAATAATTTCTATTTAATTTCATCAGCATTTAAGTATATAGGACATATAAACTATGTTCATAAATTTGTTTAGCAGTTTCTTTGTAAGTATACTGAAGTTGTGTATATAAAGATAGACTCTATTTACACAAATAGACAATAAAAACAATTATGTGAAGAACTGCATTTTCCTTTTCTTTTATAGTTGCACAGTGTTCCTTACATACTCTCTGGATATTTTTATTATTATTTTAATGTTTATTCATTTTTTGAGAGAGAGAGGAAGGCAGAGTGTAAGTGGGGTAGAGGCAGAGAGAAAGAGACACAGAATCCAAAGCAGGCTACAGGCTCTGAGCTGTCAGCACTGAGCCCAACACAGGGCTCGAACCCATGAACTGTGAGATCATGATCTGAGCCAACGTTGGACGCTTAACCAACTGAGGCATCCAGATGCCCGTCTGGGTTTTTTTTTTTTTTTAAGAATTTTATTTTTAGGTAATCTCTGCACCCAACATTGAGCATAAACTCACAATCCTTGATATCAAGAGTTGCACATTTCACCGACTAAGCTAGCTGGGAACCCCTACATAATCTCCTGATTTGTGTTGATACCTAAAAAGTTACAGGTAATTTTTAAACATTACATTGTATATGAGAAACTACTAGAAACTACTGTACCATACAATATTGAGCTTAAACTACAATTTCTCAACTATTTCTATGAATAAGTACAGCTTAACCAAGTAAGTTAATAACAAGAAATCAGGCATGTGTTTTCAAAAAGTAGCCCATACTAACTGGCAAATATACTCTTCCTTGAAACTTTGGGCAATGAGAGATTCAATACATTCTAAATGTTGTGCAAGCTAATGAAAGCACTTTCTGCTATTGCATACAACTTCTTAAAATTAAGTCTTATACTAAAAAAAAAACCCCAGAAGTACATCTCTAGTTACAACTCATTCTAGTGATGAGTATATTTCTAGGAAAAACCAAGGCAACATATATGTTTTAAAATAGTACTTGGTTTTTGTGGTAGTAACAAATGGGATGACTGTCCATTAGTGTGACGAAATTATCGTAGAATACATTACTAAATTAAGGTGGAAATTTCTTTATTGAAAAAAAATTGAAAAACCTTATAGTAGTACTTGGCCCACAATTAAATGCTACAGAAACTAGGTGAAATACAGTACTGCATTTTAATCATATACTGTAGATTTAATCAGAGACTCATGAATTGTGATTGGATGTCCTGTTTCTTAAACACCATTCTGTACTTGTGGCTTATACTAACTCATACTCACTCCCCACTTCCTCTGCTTCTCCTACCACAAAAGGGTCAGATACACCCACAAAGATGACAGAAGATCACATTTTATCAGCAGCCAAAAACGAAGTACAGACTGTCAATGATCACAAGGCTTGCTCAGGTAATCTGGTCATTGACTACTGCCTCATTCACCATAATCATGTATTTCAATAACCACACGATCTAAAGAATTTTTGTAGAAGAATCTTCTGGGATAGAAAGAGAGACAACATTTTTAAACTGTTTTTTTAATGTTTATTTTTGAGAGAAAGAGACAGAGTGTGAATGGGGGAGGGACAGAGAGAAATGGAGACAAAACCTGAAGCAGGCTACAGACTCTGAGCTATAAGCACAGAGTTCAACATGGGGCCTGAACTCACCAACTGTGAGATCACAACTTGAGCTGAAGTTAGACACTTAACTGACTGAGCCACCCAAGTACCCCCCAGAGAAAATCTTTTTTGAAACAGATACATGACATTATCATTTGGTCACTAATAACCAAGACAAGTGTGTGTGTGTGTGCGCATACGTGTGACAAATCCCTTCTAATTACTAAACATACTACACCAAACCTGGATACTTTTATAGCTTATTATGTTATCTTTAAATTTTTGAAATTAAATTCAAAGATAAAGATTATACATACTTGGAAGAAACTGCCTCCATGAATTCATCCAAAAAGTCATCATATTCAGGACCTCTCACTCTTCTCTGACGTAGTCCAATGTACAATGGATCTTTAAGTAAATCCTATTAAAAAAAAGTCACCATAGATATAGAAATAATGATAGGTATGTCATTCCTACTTTCTGAGCTTCAATTTCCTCAGCTACATGATGAGGATAGAAATAGAAATAAAATCTTTCCATACTGAGGCAGAATTAACCTACAGAGTATTATATTTATATATTATTAGCATTACATAAATTATCTACAGCATTTATATGTCAAATAATAAAAGTAATTACTAAACATTAAAACATTCTGCTTTATTTTGGGGAAAAAAGGAATTAAAATCTCTCAGTGGTGCTAATTAGAAGACTTCAATTCAGATTTTACAGGCAAAGTTTATCATATAGAAAAACAATAATGAGTTTTAAAGTATTACATCAGTTTAGGAAATGGAAAGATACCAATTCTTTTGTTAGGTTTATTTTGTTTCTGAAAGCAAAATTGTCAACATTTTAATATATTAACTGGCTGATATCAAAAATAAATTTTTACCTTAACTAAAGTTTTCTTAAACTTTTTAAACTTTACAAAGCTCAAGTTTACTCTGTTCGAGTTTTGGTATAAGTAATAGTGTTTTTTATGAGATCAATTTTTTCACTGAAGTATAATGTATATACTATAAAATGCATACATAACAAAAGCTCTTAGGAAACTAGGGACAGGAAGGAACTTCCTCAACCTAATAGAGGGCATCTGTGAAAAAACCAACAGCTAACAACATATTTAACAGTGAAAGACTGAATGCTATTCCCCTAAGATTAGAAACAAGACAATGATATCTACTCTCACGACTTCTATTCAACACTATACTGGAGACCTTAGCCATTACAATAAGGCAAGAAAAAGAAAATATAAAAATATAGGTTGGAAAGAAGAAAGTAAACTGTTTTAATTTGTATACACATGATCATGTACATGGAAAATAATTAGAAATCTATACACACAAAATAACCAACTAGAAAAAATATGTGAATTTAATACAGGAGTAAATCTAAGACCAACATACACAAATCAACTGTATCTCTATATAACAGCAATGAACAGTTGAAAATGAAATAAAATATACAACCCCATTTACAGCAGCATTACAAAACATAAAATTCATAGGGATGTATTTCACAAAATATGTTTAAGCCCTATACACTAGAAACTATAAAATATGGCTGAAACAAATTTAAAAAGACAAACTGCTTTTGTGGACTGGAAAGAAAATTGCAATCTATGTCATGCAATAGTGAAATAATGGAAAAACTGTCATCTTCTGTAACCTGAAACACAGACAATGTACCTAAAGAACTTGTGAATCTGGCTGAAGAGATACCCAGGCAGAATGATGAATGTGTAAGTTGGCTCCTCTTAGCTGTTATGATAAAGTTAAAACAGGGATGAGGTAAATAAGGAAATGTTTAGCTTGTGAGCAACATTTAAAGAGAACATAGAGGACACAAGACCTGCTTGTGAAAGATTTCCAAAGTAAAATAAGGCCTGCAATCAAAGATTCAAGTGTGTGGTTAGAACAACTTTTGTGGAAAACTCTGATTTAAACTGGAGCCTAACAGACCATCTTGACTGGATAAAAAGAACTGGTTCTGTAGCACTCTTGATATTTCAGCCAATGTCTGGAGAAGGTCTGTTTTGAAAAGAATTATAAGTCCTTTATCTAATGAAGTAGACAATCTGATACACAAAAAGCCTTTAAAAATTTTGGGGGCATACTGTACTATTTGGACGATTTGGAACAGAGACACTTCAAAAAGAAAATACTTCTCTGGCCCCCCAACTTTCCACAGGCAGAAAGCAGACAGAGAAAGCTATTCAGCTGCAACATGGCCATTTCCTATGGAAAAGGAAGGATATCGCAAAGGACAGAGCCAAGAGCTCAGAGAGCAGATCCAAAGGCCTAAAAGAACAATGAACTACAGAACCACTCTTAGGAAATAGAACTAGACTCCCTTCAAAAAAATTCCCTACCCCCCAGGTAGGCAGCCGGGCAACATGTGCCCAGTAGCAATTCAATGATTTGATTCATATGATTCCTATTTCTCCCATTTTGAATGAAGTGTTGATTATCAAAGTGTTGTTCCTGCCTCACCACTGAATAGCTAAGAGCAGCCATACCAAGGAGTGAAACAAAAGAAGCTTCATTTGCATCTGGACCAGATTTAGATAACAGGGTCCTAAACCTTGAGCCTGCTGCTGCTGTGGGATGAAACTTCTGGGAATCTAGGATGGAGATGTGCATATTTTACATGTAGAATGTGAATAATGTGTGAAGGATGAGAATCTAGATGGAGAAAGGCTGTGCCAAGCATCCTGGCCTTCCCAGTCATCCCAGTGAATCATCAACATTAATAAAATAATAACTGTTTTAAGTCACTAAATTTGGATGTGGTTTATTATGGACAAATGATATGTTTTTGCAGGTGCTGTGATATTAAAAGGTTAACCATTTGAATCATCTGAGTTGGGGTTTGCTTAAAGCCAATAGAAATTATAGGCCAGTTCATACCTATTGTCCTAGTATAATTATTAACAGCATCCTCTTTCAGTGGGTTTGGCCAATAGATTATGTGGTCATCCTACTTATAATATACTGCACAACAATGAGTTAAGGCTTTCCAACTAGCTGGAAGTTAACATATTTAATCATATAAATGTATTTCAGATGAAATGTAAATTTAAAACAGTGCTATTGTAAAGCCCAGCTGTTTTGTGAGGCCTAAAATCTTTAAACAATCTACTGGCAGGCTTCTGAACAGCTGAGGTTGAAGTGCCAAGGAGCTACTAATGGCTGCCAAAATTAAAATATTCTCTCCATGTGTGGAATATATTTGGACTTCGAAAACATGAATTAGAAAAAGAACACAATTGAGAAAAGATGTTATATGTCCCCCCTTCTCTTTTCACTCATTCTTTCCCATACTAATAATTAAAGTACATATCATAATGAAGTCCAACTACAATGAAGGGTCAATTATAGAAAATTTATGAATAAGATAAAGCTTTTGAATTAAATCAGGAAGTTATAAAATTCTTCCAGTCATAATGTCCTTGTCAAAAGTTACTACTTTTAGAAAATTTCATGATAATTAAGGCTTGAATTAGGGCTTGAGTGCATTCTTGGAGATCTTTCTGACCAAAAAAATTAGTATCTACAAAAAAACAATCTAACAAGATTACCCAGTTTTGATAATGGCTTCTCCAAAGACCGACTAGTTTGCACACAAGTGGTATTAAGTAAAAACTTATTATGGCCATGAATAAACATTTAACAGATCTTTGTTGGAGAATAAATGAAAGACTTGATATCAAGCAAGCACTTATATAAGGTTAGACTTTCTTTAGCAAGAGATATCAATACCTGTGGTGTCACTAAAGACTTAGAAGCATGAAAGAAGGAAAAAGAGTAGGGGAAAAAAAACAGTGAAAGACCAAACATATAAAAATATAAGAGAATTCCAGAAAGGAGATAAGGAGGGAATATGTTGGTGAAGCTAATTACTCATTAGCAATATCTCAATTCTGGAAACTTGGAAATTATTATTTGAAGTATTCATTTATTTAATGCTAACAGAAATCATGATCAACTCTCACCTTGTTCTTGTCTCTCACATTCCTGCATTTCCAATATGGAATTGGAGAATTAAAAAACATTTTCTCAAGAATGAAAAAAATAATTTATTTTTTATTCCTACATAGACCTTAGAGTGTGTTTAGGGTTGACAGGCATCCTGTACATGTGGACATATCCCAAATTTAATGATTTTTATCCTGTGAACATCCTAAATACTCTGTATTCAGATTTTTTCAATAAATTACAAAAATCTGGTAGTCAGAAATAAAGCCCCTTAATAAAGGATTTTTTTTTATCATTACAAAGGTAAAGTTTACCCATCAGAAAATTTGAGAGCACTGAAAAGTAAAATTAACAACAAAGAACACCAATAATCTCTACCCACTGCTAGCATCTTGATGCATATTTTCTAGGTCCTTTTCTTTTTATGCATGTAGAATATTATCTCTCCAAATGCGTGGCAATATCATAGACTTGTTTTATAACCCCTTTTCACAGAGGAGTATATCATGAGATGTTTTCATGTCATTAGATGAACATTTTAAAAACTTGTGATCTGTATTGAAATTCTGGCCTCCTAGAGAGGATGAACAAATTAACATCTCCCTCCTCAATGACACATAAGTACAGATCTTTCTTGACTTATGACAGACTTACATCCCAATAAACCCATCATAAATTGAAAATATCTTGAAAATGCATTTAATACATCTAACCTATGAAAATCATAACTTAGTCTGGCCTCCCTTAAATGTTCTCAGAACACTTATATTAGCCTACACTTGGGCACAATCATCTACAAAATGCCTATTTTATAATAATGTGCAGGTTCTCTCATGTAATTTCTTGAATACTCTACTGAAGAACAGAATGGCTGTCTGGGTACAGAATGGCTATAAATGCATTGGCTGTTTCACCTCGTGATTGTGTGGCTCAGGGAACTGCAGATGGTTGCCTCTGCCCAGCATCACAAGGGAGAGGTCATACCACAGACCACTGGCCTGGGAAAAGATCAAAATTCACATTGTGAAGTATGGTTTCTGCTGAATGCATATAGCTTTGGCACCATTGTGAAATCCAAAAATCATAAGTCAAACTATTGTATGTCAGGACTGTCTGTTTATCTATTTTGTTGCAGCTACAGGTATTATCTTTCCATAACTCTGTATGTACATATATAAAAATATATAAATATATAATAAATATAATATACAACTATTAAATATATGAATATACATATATTTGTATATATAAAATGTTGTCAAGTAGCATTCATTTGTATTTTTCTTCTAACACTGCTAAACATTTTCTTAGAAGTTTATTGATCATTTTTATTTCATTTGCAAATTATCTATGCCCACATGTCCTTAGGCAATTTTTATATTTCACATTTGACTTTTTCTTATTGGCTTCAAAGTGTTCTCTGAATATTATGAATATTTATCTGCTATAATGGTATGAATGATTATTCCCCATTTTAGCATTTATTTTTAAGTTTTATTTATGATATATAGATAATTATTTTCTTTGTTGCTATTTACTCATTTTTAAATGAAAAAATTGAGTTCTGTAAAGAATATACAATTGTGGCTGTTTTGCTGGCTCATATCATCAGTACAATTAAGCAAACCAACTGCCAACATTCAGTCAAGAGTCTGAGGCACAAAATTTTAAATACTGCATAAAAGCAATACTTAAAATGTCAGCATGCATATAAGCTGGCATGAATTTTAAAAAGTGGTAGAAGTAAAAATGATTAAAATCTGATTCTGATTCAGTAAGTCTGGAGCAGGGTCCAGGATTTTGCATTCTTTCTTTTTTTAAGGTTTTATTTATTTTTGAAAGAAAGAGAGAGACAGAATGAGCAGGGATGGGACAGAGAGAGGGAGGGAGACACAGAATCCGAAGCAGGCTCCAGGCTCTTAGCTGTCAGCACAGAGCCTGATGCAAGTCTCGAAGCCATGGACCTGAGATCATGACCTGAGCTGAAGTTGGATGCTTAACCAACTGAGCCACCCAGGGAATCCAGGATTTTGAATTCTTAACATGCACCCCTGGTAATTCTGAAGTAGTTTGTGGAACATATAGTGAAAACAACTAGCATCAAATTTATATTATTAAATTAAAGTATTCTACTTACCAAAGGTTCCTGTCTCAGGTAAATATTTTGTCTATTTTAGTTTATATGATGGGTATTCCTAAAATATATCATAAACTTCAAGGAACTCCTGATAGTTTTAGGGCATATTAACCAAACTGAAGAGACCCCATCTCATTCCCAAGGCATTGGTGTAGTATCTCAAAAAACAAAGAAATTCTTGATACCATCCATTATCATCTAATTTAGAGAGGATGAGATCAAATGAAACCATAAAAAGTAACCATGAGACACTACAACCAAGTCTGGAAACTGAGGGATCTTCTCTCCTCTGGTTTTAATGTAATGATTAGTGTTCATTCCAGTGCAGGATCATTTGTCTGAACTGATAGGCAATCCCATATGAAAGGAAGAAGACAGAAATGAAGGAGGGTGGAGGGACAAATGATGCCATTCAATGGGAGGCAGAATAATGACTTTCCCTATGCTTAGAGCAATAAACATGTTACCTTATGTGGAAAAGAGACTGCAGATGTGATTAAGGGTGAGTCTTGAAAACTGAAAAATCCTTCCTGGATGTAGTCAGAGAAAGAGATATGACAATGAAGTAGAACCAGAAAGATACTACACTGCTAGCTTGAAAATGGGAAAAGAGCACCACGAACCAAAGAATGGAGGCTGTCTTTAGAAGCTGGAAAAGACAGGAAATGAAACATAGCCCTGTGGGCACCTTTAATGATTTTAGCCTTTTGAGACTTGCATTAGTCTTGTGACCTACAGAACTATAATGTAATATATTTGTGTTGTTTTAAGGCATTACATTTGTAATAACTTTTTACAGTAGTAATAGAAAACTAACACGTTAAGGCCACATTTTAGTGCCAACACTAGTTTCTGTACAAGGGCTAGAAGATATATGGCAGCTACATGTGATATAAAGTCTGTAAGGTTTTTCTTTAGTTTCTCTCCATCATAGCTGGTTCATGCCAAATATGAAGAGCAACTTTCTGGAAGACAAGGGGGAACGTTCTGAATGGGAGGAGGCTTTAACTTCCTGAGTACAAGTTCCATTAAGGACTCTATATGTAGATACACTGTATACATGAACTGAAGGCCAAACTAAACAGAAAACTAGTATCAGAAATCTGAGACCTAGGGCAATGAATAAATAAAGAATAACTGTAAAAACAAGTGCCCATTGCCCTCTTGAAGACTGACCAAATGTTATGGGTTAAACTATGTCCTCACCAAAATCATATATTGAAGTCCTAACTCCCAATACCTCAGAATATGACTGTATTTGGAAATGGAGTCTTTTAAAGAGGTGATTAAAATAAATGAGGTCATTAGGGTGGATCATAAACCAATATAACTAGGGTCCTTATAAGAAAATATTAGGACACAGGCGCACACAGAAGAAAGACTATGTGAAGACAATGGAGGAAAACCAGAGGAAGAAAAGCCAAGGGGAGAGACCTTAGAATAAACCCTGTCGACACCTTGATCTTAGATATCTAGCCTTTAGTACCATGAGAAAATATATTTCTATTGGTTAATCACCCGGTTTGTAGTACTGTTATGGCAGCCCTAGAAAACTTTAATACGTAACACATGAAGCAGTCTTCAAGACCTAATAAAACACAGATCAGCATATATGGGACACAAGGAACATCTACTCACATCTTTAGTCAAAGAGCAAACTTTGATATTGGTCACTTATATAGGTAAAATAGACAAATAATAAACATTCCTATGAAAAGATTTTGAAACAATGATTTAAAAAGAAACTGAATACATATGCTCTGAAAAGACAACTGAGGGAAATTCACTTGAAGTAAATTGTATACAGCAACTGTTTCACAAGAGACATAAAGAAAACGTGATCTGTAAAGTAACAGATGAAAAATAAGACAGAAACACAAATATCCTGACTAAATGAATGCTTTGCTTTATTAGCATAAAGAATATCAGTATATTTTAGCCAAATACTTTAATGGTTCAGTTTCAGTATCCTTGTTCTTCTTTTTTTCTTTTTCTTTTTTTTTTTTTTTTTTGGTAGAGATTTTATTTTTAAGTAATCTCTATCTATATCCAATGTGAGGCTTGAACTTAAAACCCTGAGATCAAGAGTCACATGCTCCACCAACTGAACCAGACAGGCCTCCCATTAGTGTCTTTGACCATTAAATCTCCTTTAGGTGAAAGCTGCAGAGATTTAAGAAGCCAGGTGAGTATGACTTTATACCAAGTGAAGAATGTCTTATCAACCGGCTCCTAATTTCTTTCCTGTTTTCATTACTACTCAACATAGGCATTTATAATAAAAGAGAAAAACATTTACAATTTATAAAAAAGGGATCTAGTTCTCATTAAACTTTGCTAGATTATTCTGGATAAGAAAATAAGTTATGTAATCAATTTGTTTTCATATTTTTACCATGAGGTATAAAACTAAACAGAGATTCACAAAAGAGGGGAGATTAGAAGCATTTACCACAGGGAAAAGCAAAAAGTATTTACCACAGGAATATTTTCACTGAAAACAGTTTTCCACATGTGAAAGTGGAACATAAAGCAGCAACATAAAAACTCCATTATATTTCATACTGTCATATTTTAGTGAATTAAATTCTTTGTCTTCTCAGTAAAGCAGCAGTACAAAAGAAAAAGGAAAAAAGGGTCAGAATGAATAAAATAAGAACATTAAGAGTTAGCAACTCATCTCTATCTAAATATTTTTCTATTCTCTATTATATATTAATTAACAGCTATATACAAAAATTCAGGTTACTCATAAGTTAGAATGTTACTAACAGATTTTGAACTCCACTAGCTCACAACAGAAAAATTAAGTCATGTGTTACAGCATTTCTATCTATTTTAAGCAACAGAAAAGTTAATCTAGAATCTAAATGGCTTCTATTCTATCTGATATATAAGTGCTTTATTCTAAATGGAATACAGTTGATATGTGTCCCAAAGTGAATAAAATCTATGAGAAAGCTAAGTAAAAACCAAAATATATTCTGCTTAATAAATAAAGCATATCTCTATTAGTTTTTGGGAAAAAAGAAGACAGATGTATACATTTTAAAAACAACATTCTTCTGATGAAACAAATTAAATGTCACTATTTCTTGGATAAAATTTTGAACACCATAACATTAGAAGAATAAACTATTGTTGCTATTGCAAATGAAACAATTTTTGTTGATTAGTTATTACAAATATATAGGAAAGACGTTGAGTTTTTAACATTTATTTTATAAGCATGGGGCGCCTGGGTGGCTCACTTGGTTAAGCATCTGATTTTGCCTCAGGTCATGATCTCATGGTCCATGAGTTCAAGCCCCACATTGGGCTCTGTGCTGACAGCTTGGAGCCTGGAACCTGCTTTGGATTCTGTGTCTCCCTCTCTCTCTGTCCCTCCCCCACTCATCCTCTGTCTCTCTCTGTCTCAAAAATAAACATTAAAAGAAAATATTTATTTTATAAGCAATCACTTTACTGAGCGCTCTAATTTGGTCATGATAATTTTTACTTGATTTTCTTGGGTTTCATCAATAAACATATTATCCATAAATAATGAAAACTGTCTTTTCCAGTCAAATATCACATTTGTTCTTCTTGTCTTATTTCAAAGGCTAGTACTTTCTGAATAATCAAAGAGAATAGTGATAACAAGTGTCTTGGTAACTCTTTAATGTAATTCCTCTAATAGATCACCATGGATTATTATGTTGCTAATAGTCTGAATAATTTTTGACATTAACTGAATTCTTCAGGATTCAGTTTGCCAGTATTTTACGAAGGATGTTTGCTCCTACCTCTATATTCATAAAATTAACATTTACTAAGTAATTACAAAATGTTAATCACAATTATAAACCCTCAAGGGCATTAAATTATGATAACTCTATAAGCAGGTACTCATTTTACAAAGGAAACTGAAGCACAGAAGAGTTCAGTAACTTTTTCAAGAGGACAAACCTAGAAAGTGGTAAAGGTACATGGGTAAACATGAGCCAAATTATCAGTTAATTTTTATGTGCTATTTTTTTTAACCAGATTTGGATATCAAGGTCATATCATTTTCACAAAATGAAATGTAGAGCTATGAAGTTTAATATACTCCGGAACATTTTATAGAGTATAGGAGCTACATTTCCTTAAGAGTTTGAATGATCAAATCCACAATCTTATATGAGTTTAAAACTGAATTCTACCTAATTTAACATTAAAATTTAGACTTATTTTTCCTTTTGTGTGTTTGTCTCTTAGATTTTTGTCTATTGTTTGCATAAATTTGGTGACATGGTTCACAAGCATTCAACCATTCTGGATAGATCCTGACCATTTTACTTAACAGCCTAGGAGCCCCAACTGTCACCAGGTAGAGACTGACCACATCAGAAAAAATTACCATGTGACTTGGGGTGGGCAACTTTGGTCCAAATGTAATCAGTCAAACTGGTGCCTAAGTTCACATGGGCAATCAATCAATCAACCACATCTAGGTAATAGAGCCCCAAGAAAAACTCTGAACAGTGGGCGTTACATATCAATCCCACACATTAATACCACAGGGTAACTTGGCCTGGCTCCACAGAAAGGAAAATAGAATCTTCATATTTGGAACCCTGAGACTGTCCTATGCATCTTTTCCTTTCACTGATTTTAATCTATATCCTGTCCCTACAATACACTATAATTGTGATCATAATAGCTTTCAGTGAGATCTGAGTCCTTTTAGTGAACTATCAAGCCTGAAAGTCAGGTTTGGGGAATCTCTTGCACTGATGGAACAGAACCTGCTTGGGATTCTCATTCTCTCTCTCTCTCTCTCCCTTCTTCCCTCCCTCCCTCTGTCTGCCCTTCCCCTGTTTGTGCTCTCTCCCTCCTTCTCTCTCTCTCAAAATAAATGAATAAAACTTAAAAAAAAAGTTCCTTTATAAAGGTTAAATGAGCATTCACACATATAGAAAGTTAAATATTTTAACTTTCTCTATTAATGAATATAAAAACTGTCCAAGCTAATAATATATTACTAATGGGTCAATTACTTTAGAAGGGAAAAAAATAACTATAAAAACTGTACATATTCTACCTTTAATTTCTAGTATCTATCATATACCTGGATCTAACTATTAGCAATAAAGGATGAACAAAAATATATACTGATATACAACTTTAAGATTCTAAAATAATGATCCAAGAATAACAAATTCCAAATCATCTACCACAGATTTAAAACAGATTTGTAAAACTGTATTTCACACTGATTAAACTCAGTAAATCCTTTGGGATTAGTTCCTACATAGTACGAAATCAAAAATTTTAAAAAGTAACTATGATCTCCTAAAGTAAAGCATATACTCTGTAAGATAATGGTGTGAATGTTCATCAAGGATAAAACACTAAAGAAGCTAGTAAAAGATTAATTGTGTTATAGAGAAGTGGAAGAAAAAGGCAAAAGAGAAAGAATAATTTTCTTATAAGACTTGGGGGATAAGTTTGAGGAGGGAGGGAGAACTAGACACAAAAAAATGAATTTCATAAAGTTCTAGAAAAAAGCTCAAAATGCAAGAATTGGTGCTATTTTTTAAGGTGTGCATCTGTCTTAGACTTAAATTGTTTACCTCATTTTCTGTTCCCACATCCAGAAAAACAGGCAGACATTCTTGAGGATTCATCCCTCCACAGGCTGTATACAGTGCCAGCTTGCCCACAGGGATGCCCATTCCATTACAGCCAAGGTCTCCCAAGCCAAGAATTCGTTCTCCATCAGTCACCACAACAGCCTAGAAGAGGGGGTAAAAAAATCTATTAATAGATGTTTGAAAATCAAGGGGCACAGTTCCTAGTCTCTACTTCAGAAGTAGAAGTCTCTACTTATGTAATGAAATATTAAGCTATCAAAAAACATAAATTGAGTATACATGTATGAGATTTTATATGATCTTAAGTATGGAAGAGTGCAGAGAAAAAATAAAGTTGATATGTATTTTTAAACTATTTTTAAAAATAAATAAATAAATAAACTAAAAATAGTTTAAAAATACATATATATGATAAATTGGTTACTGAAGAAAGAAGAAATGATATGTACATGAAGATTCAAATAATTTCTGTGGCACGTGGGAAGACTACAGGGAAACAGGAGCTCAAAGTGAAACTGAGAGAAGCTTTGAAACCAGCCCAATCACTTTGGGCATGATTTGGGAGTGCCCTAGTTAAATAATGCATGATTGTTAAGTAGCCTCCAAATGCTCTGATGTATAGTTTATGCATCCTGGCACCATTTTCACAGCAATTTTCACACATCCTATTTTCAGAGCAATGTTGATCCATCTTCTTTGGCAACTATAACCACTGGATATTGTTCTACCATTTTTTGAAATATGCCAAGTGCAGTCTGCTACTTCTTTTACCTGGTAATCTTCCACTAGACTCAATGAATTTTGTGTAGTTTCTTTCCAATCACCTTGAATACCTAGGAGCCATACATTTTAATCATGAGGAGATTGTATTTTTATTTGATATCTGTGAAATTAACATATCTAACATCCTTGTTCTGTGATTCATGGTCATTATATGAATTTAAGCAAAGCCAATCTCATGAGACAATTTAACAGATTTTCTATAAACTGCTACAGTCATCATTTCCATGGAGCCTTGAAAAATGTCAGTCATTTGACCTTAAGTAAATGGACAAATTAAATTTTGTTTCTTATTTGTAAAATGGGAAGAATAAAGGTACTTTTCAGAAGAGCTGCATAAAAATAAAAACTCACTCTGTTTTGTTCACTACTGTGCATCAGCACCAAGCACAGCATTTGGCACATAGTAAACAATGAATAAATATTAATTGAATAAATCTATGATTCAATAAAATGATATGCAAAGTACTTAACCATAGTATCTGATACATTACAAATTCTCAACAAATTATACCTATCAATACTACTATCATCAAGAGTATTATATAGAGTCACAGTATTTTAGAAGGGGAATTTAGAATCTATTTAGTCCATCCCTCTTATTTTATAGATTAGGAAACTGAAGATAAGAGAAGTGAAATCATCTGCCTAAGGGGATTTACCTGATTAATACCAAAGAACCAGAAACTGGGTATGGTAACCTCTAGTACAATGTTTTTCCACTATGTCACAGTACAGAACACATTTTAAAATATACTCTTGAGGAGCAGCACCTGGGTGGCTCAGTCAGTTGTATGTCTGACTCTTGATCTCTATACTCAGATTATGATTCCAGTTTTGTGAGTTCAAGCCTCACATAGGGCTCTGCACTGACAGCAGTGTCTGCTTGAGATTTTCCCCCTTTCTCCGCCCTTTCCCCACTTGCCTCTCAAAATAAATTAAACTAAAAAAAAATTTAATATACTTTTGAGATGTTTTTATTTTTCTGTTCACCTATATTACACAGCTCTTGTTAAAGAACTGCTTTAAAAATAAATACATTTGAGAAGTGGGTGACAATATTTTTTCATATCCCATAAAGCTGATCTTTGTCATATTTTCCATGTCTAATTGCAAAGGGTCAACAGATTATGCTGTTTTGAAGAAGGCAACTTGATACCACTGGGTTAGTTGGCTCTGATCTAAGATAAGAAAGAGAAACAAATAATACAGAAAACAGTAACCTTGATTTTTAAATTAAAACCAAATTTCCAAAGTCCAAATACTTCATTTATTTGACTATCATAGTCATAGATTATCATACTATCATGAACAGAGGTACTTTTCTCTATGGCTGATAATGTATACTTTTAGAAATGTGTCCTTTAAACACATAAAGCCAGTTGGCCTGATATATTTTTAAAATATTTTTAGAAGATATTTTAGGACAGCAACATTGTCATATAACTTAGATATGATCTGAATAATAACTTATATAATGCTTTCCAGGTTTCAGTAAAAATATTTAGACCCGGGGAGCTACTACCTATGATTTTCATCCATTTCAATACTTTTGAAAAAGGGATTAAGGGGCGCCAGGGTGGCTCAGTCTGTTAAGCATCTGACTTTGGCTTAGGTCTTGATTTCACAGTTTGTGAACTCAAGCCCCACCCTGCTTCCAGTGAGCTCCAGCCCCACTTTGGGTGAGCACAAGCCTGGCTTCTCTCCCTCTCTCTCTGCCCCTTTCTCACTTGCACTCTCCAGAGAGAGGGGAGGAAAGAGGACGGGGTAGGAGGAGGAGAAAGACGGATTGAAAATAACATAGTATTTTCATTTAGTTTTGATAGCACGTCTAAATTAATCTGTCTATCTTTTTCTTCATTTCTTCATAAATTTAATTCCCTAAGCTCTTCTCTCATCCTAAGCTATTAATTTTATTATATAAATATGCTATGGACATTTATAAAGGTGACAGTTATTTTAGTAATTTTTAAGCTGTTTTTGAGGCATTTGTTATTTTAGCTGCTTATGTGCCTTGTTACAAATGTACATTTGTGGCATTAATTCACAAACATTTCATCACTGAAGGGTAGATATTAATAGCTAGAGAACCCTCTGAAATACAAAAATTTGCCATCTACACAGTTTATCGTTAAATTGACTTTCCCTTAGCTTTTGTTTTCACCTACTCTGTCTCCCACGTAAGGGAAATCAAGCAGCTGGATGTCTTCTATACAACAGTGAAGTCACCACAGCAGGATTATCTCAGAAAGACATCCGCAATTCTCTCAGTCATGTCTGTATTTCCGAAATTCAACCTTCATCCCACTCTCAATTATTATCTGGGCTTCTCCTAACTAGTAACTATGTATGAAACACGAAGGGGTTCCCCTGCACGCAGACACCCTGGCCACGTGTCTCATCTTCATTCCTTCTTTTCCTTCCCAAGGGCCTTCCTACTATGGTCACCCTGGGTGCAGAACTCTTGCCTCTTCTCCCTTCTCTGATGAACATTCTCCTCAAGCACTACTTACATAAAGCCAGTCCCCTTCTTTAAGTACGACATTCTATTATTTCAAGTCTAAACACCTCTTTCTGGGGGGGGATGGGCATGGAGGAGGGCACTTTGGGGATGAGCACTGAGTGTTATGTGGAAACTAATTTGACAATAAACTATTTGTAAAAAAATAAAAATAAAAATAAACACCTCTTTCTGAATTTCAAGAACTTTCATAATAATACGAAAGCTTAATTCTGCCACATTTCAACATTAACATTAGCTTTGGTCAGGGCAGCCAATTCACTTACTGCACAAAAACACACCATTCTCTTCCTGAACTAGATACTCATATGCATCTCTTCCCTTCCTAAGATAGGATCCTCTTCCCTTTCTAATTTTCCAAGGCTAAATCTAAGTTCTAACTTTGCTAAAATAAATTTCTTCACTGTTTCAGCCTTCTCTGAATGATAATCTCCTTTGAATGAATATAGAATTTATAATTTATCCCAGTTTACTTACATATTATCTAATAATTGATTGCCTTTATTTTATGTGTGCCTTCAACTACACTGTAGAGACTACATTTTATTCTTCAATATTCTTTTATAATAAACAGCTGCCATTTAAGTGCTTATTAGGTGTCAGATACTATACCAGACTTTTAATATTAAGAGCTGAAAGAATAAAGTAGGCTACTAATGAAGATAAATATTCAGAGATGAGCTGGAAGGAAAAACATAAAGCAAGGTGACCGTATTGCCTGTTATGATTATATGGATATTAATTATTAACTTTAAAATTAATAGCCATATTAATTAGCCCTCTCTACCCCAAAACTATTTCCCATGTTGACTCATTCTTTTTTTTTTTTAATGTTTTATTTATTTTTGAGACAGAGAGAGAGAGAGAGAGACAGCATGAGCAGGGGAGGGTCAGAGAGAGAGGGAGACACAGAATCCAAAGCAGGCTCCAGGCTCTGAGCTGGCTGTCAGCACAGAGCCTGATGCGGGGCACGAATCCACGAACCCGTGAGATCATGACCTGAGCCGAAGTCAGACGCTCAACCGACTGAGCCACCCAGGCTCCCCCTATGTTTTTTGTTTTTTGTTTTTTGTTTTTACAAATAGTTTATTGTCAAGTTGGGTTTCCATATAACACCCGGTGCTCATCCCCACATGTGCCCTCCTCCATGCACTTTTCCCCCCTACCCCCCCCATACCCATCAGTCCTCTGTTTGTTCTCAGCATTCAAGTCTCTCTCCCTTTCCCCCACCATTTCTCCCCTTCTTCTCCCCCATGGTCCTCCGTTAAGTTCCTCCCAATTCTCCTATACATGCAAACATATGATATTTGTCCTTTTCTCAGGCACCCCCTATGCTGACTCATTCTTACAATTCTCTCTAGATTCCAGTTAAATTGTAAGTGTCCTTAGACATTTTATATTCCACAGGAATTAACACGTTTTGGGGATAGTTCCTAAGGACAGAATCTGTGGACAGTGCAATGTAGCCTGTGGGAGAAAAACTAAAAAAAAAAAGTGAAAAAACTGGGAAGACTGGAAATCATGAAAAACATCCTGCTTTACAAGTTTGGCTGGGATAAGCCTCAAAGAGCAGAGTGAATCAATTCTAGCCATGACTGCTCAAAAGAAAGATCAGTAAGGGAGTGATGCTTCAGAAGTCACAGCTGAAGTGCCTCTGCATCCCTAAAAAGCATCAGTTTGTTCACTCTTACTCCAAAAAAACAGAACAAAGTGCTTGACACGTAGAAGGAAGGAAGGAAGGAAGGAAGGAAGGAAGGAAGGAAGGAAGGAAGGAAGGAGGGAGGGTGGGGAGGAGGAGGGTGGAAAGGGGAAAAAAAACAAGAGCCAAGAGAGGGACAAGTACCTCTCACCTTCCTGAGACAGGGAAGGGGATAGAGTCCATGTCCAAGAGCAAGGGCTGAGGCTTTCATGCACCTTTCCGCTACCACCGTGCACTACTGTATAGCACCCCCCCCTTCCTTTCCTCACTGAATTGTCATGATAAATACAAGAGTTAATCCAAGTAGTGTCTCACACTGAAAGCTACTGAAAGCTACTAAATGTTGGATACTATTGTTATTTTATTTTCATTAGCTCACTCACAGAGGAAAATCAGATGAGCTACTTAAGGTCACAATGACAAACGAAATGCTTTAATGGAGTTTTTGTCTACCTGTGTTCCACTTAGTGGATGATTAAACCCAACAAATGTGAAAATGGACTTTGCTTAAAGAAATTCAGAGGCAACTTCAACATTTATTCAACACTTATCATCATTTACAATAAACAAAGAAATACTAAGAACTTAGATAAAAATAATGGGGAAACAGTCTCTAAATGGCATCAGAATAAAATTAATGCAGTATGCAAAATTAAAGGAATATAAATTAGATGTCATTCACTAGAAAAGGTACTGAATGCTATCTAATATCATGAAAACTGTCAGCATGTTAAGTACAGGATAGGAAAAAGAACAAATTTGCCATAGTGGAAAAACCGGATAACTTACCCTGATGACATCTTCTGGCCATGCATTAAGAACTGAAGCAATATGCCCTCGATCATGGATACTAATAAAGAGACCTCTGACAGAAAAAAAAAAAAAGTAGTTAATAATTTACTTCAGACCTGTGAAACTATCATGAATACTTAAAATTTTTTTTCAAATTTGTTTGATACACCTCCATTTTTATCAAACTAGTGAAAATTATTTCCTTACACATTTGAAAACTAGGAATCTTATAAATAAGGGAGAAATTACTTTAAATATACTGACATCTATAATAAAGGTAGATTATAATAATAAAGGTTCATTCTTATTACATACTCTTAAATATTTTGTAATTAAATAAGCATTCACTCTTTTATATCCAGAGAATTTAAATGGCATTATCAATTCCACTCATAGATTTATTTACATTAAATAATATATGTAAAAGCACTTAGAAAAAGATAAAGTATGTTTAAACAGGCATTTTCAGTATACACTCCACTTGATTACATAGTCACAGTGTGAAGATGAAAGCCTGTATTGGAAATGGCTTAAGTGACTGAAGAATGTTGGGCATCCCTTTTGTGTGAAACTTACTTGATTTTTTTTAAGTTCAAATATCCAAGTTACAATTCTTTGTTCTGCAGTTAGTTGCTGTTTGCAACTCTGTTTTTAAGACTCAATTGAAGTCTTTAACACTGCTCCTCTCCTGCCTCCCATTTCCTATGAAAGCCTAACAATTAAGTGAAAATTAAAATAAAAAATGAATTCCAATGTCTTAATCTCATTTAAAAGCTTTACATTACTACTGTTAAATGTAACTCAAATACAGAGAGCCAGATACAAGCAATGTACAGCTTAGTGAATTTTTATAAGGCAACCACCCTTGTACAGGATAGCATTTAAGCAGAGAGTTTGTCCAGCATCCCAGAAGACCTCCACATGTTTCTCCCAATCAAACTCCCCCTCCCCTCCTAAGAGTAACAACTGTCCCAACTTTTAAGGTCTCTTTTCTTTAACTTAAAGTTCTATTATCCAAATGAAAAGCCACCCCTAGACACAATTTGTCGTTTAAAGTTTCCCATAATCTGAATTTTGCTGATTAAATTCCTATGGTATAGATTACCAAATTAATCTTTTTTCTGTATTTCTTGAGAAATTGGTAATTGAATCTAAAGGCTTAATGAGATTCATGTCCTTTTTTTATAAGACACTTCAGAAGATGCATAGTATTGTCACCAGCTAGACCTCAAGACTTGACCTTTCCTGCCCTCCTGCTTGTACTGACATTGTCCTTGTTTTTTCCTTACCTCATCTTTCTAGCTTCTCTCTGAACTCAGGAAAATGGAAAGCAAAACTGCCCCTTGAGCAACCAGCCGGCCCAGACTATCCAGACCAGTGTGAACTTAACCCCTGACTCAACTAACCCCAACCCAGATGGATCCTGGAATGACCTCTAGAGTAACCAACAACTACTTTTATCTCATTCTAATACTAAATTCTCTGCCCAGGGAGGAGCACAAACCTTGTTTACATAACATACAATGTATGTATAGACATGTTTCCTTAAGGAGCATGCATGACCTTGGCTTTACATACAATGATGACGAGGCATCTCTATCTAAAGATTCATCCTAACTCTAAGCAAAACAAACCATCCACCCTTGCTTAGGAGTCATGGCTTTGGAAGCCATTCCCCATGATCTCCTTTTTTGCTGCAAATAAAGTGCTTTGTCTGACAACTCAACCCAGTGCAGTTTCTGATTTCACCAATGAGCAAACTCACATTGGCTCAGTTACAGTATCTTATAGCCCTTCGTGTGATTTTAACAGCCGCTAATGCTTAATATCTACATTCATTAATTCATTAGGGGCTACAATGGGATATCCCAATTCTGTCAATCATTCCTCATTTGCTGAAATTCTCCTTTAAAGAGAAATTTCACTACACCTATTGTTTGGTTATCCAATGGTAAAGCTGATACAAATGCTGGATTCTTCCTCTTTACTTACCAGTTTTGTTTTTATGTTTATTTATTTATTTTGAGAGAGAGAGTGAGAGAGAGAGAGCGAGAGAGCACTAGTTGGTGAGAGGCAGAGGGAGAGGGAAAGAAAATCCCAAGTAGGCTCTCGCTGTCAGTGCAGAGTCCAATGTAGGGCTCAATCCCACAAACTGTCAGATCATGACCTGAGCCAGATCAAGATCAAGAGCTGGATGCTTAGGGGCGCCTGAGTGGCTCAGTTAATTAAGCGTCCAACTTCAGTTCAGGTCATGATCTCTCTTTTGGAAGTTCAAGTCAGCCCTGTGTCAGGCTCTGTGCTGATAGCTTGGAGCCTGGAACCTGCTTCAGATTCTGTGTTTCTCTCTCTCTTTCTGCCCCTCCTCTACTTGTGCTCTCTCTCTCTCTCTCTCTAAAAATAAACATTACACATGTACCCCAATGTTCATAGCAGCACTCTCAACAATAGTCAAAACATGGAAAGAGCCTAAGTGTCCATCAAAAGACGAATGGATCAAGAAGATGTGGTTTATCTATACGATGGAATACTACATGGCAATGAGAAACAATGAAATCTGGCCATGTGTAGCAACATGGATGGAAATTAGGGTGTTATGCTGAGCGAAATAAGTCAGACAGAGAAGGACAAATACCATATGTTTGCACGTATAGAAGGATTAGGAGGACCTTAACGGAGGACCAAGGGGAAGAAGAAGGGGGGAAATAGTGGGGGAGAGGGAGAGAGGCAAACCATGAAAGACTCTTGAATACTGAGAACAAACTGAGGACTGATGGGTATGGGGGGGAAGGGGGGAGATGGGCATGGAGGAGGGCACTTGTGGGGATGAGCACAGGATGTTATATGGAAACCAACTTGACAATAAACTATTTGTAAAAAAATAAAATAAAATAATTAAATTTAAAAAATTAAAAATAAACATTAAAAAAATAATAAAAAAATAAATGAGTTGGATGCTTAACTGACTGAGCCGCCCAGGGTGCCCCTTTATTTATCAGTTTTTGAAATAAAGAGCTCATTTGCTAGAATCCTTCAAGAGTTTCCACTAAAGTCTGTGTGTGTGTGTGTGTGTGTGTGTGTGTGTGTGTGTGTGTGTGTTTTGGACCAATATGAACTCATGGATTTAAACATACTTGATGTGTTTTAATCCATCAGAGTTACTTTCTTTATTGATACTAAAAGTGTCCCATACTTAGCCAGTGGAAGACTGTTCATGTTGGCCTCTCAGTCGTTTTGACCTGACAATAGTTTTGGACAGCTTCCTTGATCTCGGTTATGACAAAATGTTCCTTTTTGTCTATAAATAGTCTGTCCCAGGCCTGAAATGAGCCATTTCTCTAAGAATCCCTGTTTCCTTCTAGTAGAAAATCATACTTCAAGACCACAATCCAGGTAACAGACATCCCTCCTTCTACTGGTTGATCAAAGTATTGTTTTAAAAAAATTAAAAACAATGTTAAGATTCACTTCATATTTATGGCCAGAAATCTCAATTTAGCATTTTTTTAAGTTTATTTACTTAAGTATTATCTACACCAAATATGGGGCTTGAACTCACAACTGCAAGATCAAGAGCTGCACATTCGTCCATCTAAGTCAGCCAGGCACCCTAAACTGGCACTCTTCTTTTGCAAAGTTTACCACTCTGATTTCCTAGCAAATTCAACTTAGCAGTCTCTGAGAGATCCATTTCACACTTTCTCTTTTCCCCTCACCTCCTACACTTATCTCCCGCTCACTCTCAGCTGATCACCAATCCTAAATTTCAAACAGAAATAGATGTGATAGGGTGAAAACTGCCTCATCTTTCTAACATAAACTTCCACTAACCCATCTGCCTTTTTTAAAATAGATTTTATTTTTTTGAGCAGTCTTAGGTTCACAGCAAAACTGAGCAGAAAGTACAGAGATTTCTCATAAACTTCCTGCCTCCCCTCCACATGCCTAGCCATCCCCACACCTCACCACTGACAACATCCTTCACCACAGTGGACACTAACACTTCATTACCACCCAGAGTACATAGCTTCCATTAGGGTTCACTCTTGATGTAATACATTCTGCGGGTTTGGACATATTTATAGTGATATGTAGCCACAATTACAGTATCATACAGAGTAGAGTCACTGCTCTGAAGGTCCTCTCTGCTCTACCTATTTATCCTTCACCCTCAAGCCCCCAGCAACCACTGATCTTTTTACTGTCTCCAAAGTTCTCCATTGCCTAAAATGTCATATAGCTGAAATCATACAGTTTGTATTCTTTTCAGATTGGCTTTTTTCACTTAGTAAATTGTTCCTCCATGTCTTTTTATGGCTTCATAGCTCATTTCTTTTTAACACTGAGTAATATTCCATTATCTAGATATACCACAGTTTGTTTACCCATCCACCTAATGATGGACATATTGGTTGTTCCCAAGTTCTGGAAATTATGATGAGTCTGTTAAAAACATGTGTGTGCAGGTTTTTGTAAAGACATAAGTTTTTAATTCCTTTGGGTAAATATCAGGAATGCAAATGGTAAAAGTAGGTTTAGTTTTGTTAGAACTCTCAACCTGTCTTCCAAAGTAGCTGTATCATTTTGCATACCGACCAGCAATGAATGAGAGTCCCATCGCTCCAGATCCTGACCAATACTTGGTGTTACAGTGTTCTGGATTTTGTCATTCCAATAAATGTGTAGTGGTATCTCACTGTTGTTTTAGTCTGTATTTCCCTGATGATGTGAACTGTGGAGTATCTTTTCACGTGCTTATTTGCCATCAATATATCTTCTTTGGTGAGGTGACTGTCAAGGTTTTCGGCCCATTTTTAAACTGGGTTGTTTCCTTATTGTTGGTTTTTTAAGAGTTCTTTGTATATTTGGGATAATAGTTCTTTATCAGATATATCTTTTACAAATATTTTTTTCCCAGTGTGTGGCTTGTCTTTTCATTCTCATGACAGTGTCTTTTTTAAGTAAACTCCCTGCCCAATGAGGGGATTGAACTCATGCCCCAAGATCTAGAGATGCATGGTCTACCACCTAAGCCAGTCAGGTACCCCAACAGTGTCTTTCAGAAAGCATAAATTTTATGGGGCCCCTGGGCGGCTCAGTCGATTGAGTGTCCAACTTTGGCTCAGGTCATGACCTCACAGTTCCTGGGTTCGAGCCCTGCGTTGGGCTCTGTGTTGACAGCTCAGAGCCTTGAGCCTGCTTCAGTTCTGTGTCTCCCTCTCTCTCTGCCCTTCCCCCACTCACACTCTGTCTCTCAAAAATGAAGAAACATTTAAAAATTTTAATAAAAAGAAAGCATAAATTTTAAATTTTAATGAAGTCCAGCTTATGCATTATTTCTTTTAATGGATTGTGCCTGTGATGTTGTATCTAAAAAGTCATTGCCATAACCAAGGTCATCTAGATTTTCTCCTATGTTTTCTTCTAGGAGTTTTATAGTTTTATGTTTTACATTTAAGTTTGTAATACATTTTGAGTTAATTTTTGTGGAGACATAAAGTCTACCTAGATTCATCTTTTTGCATGCGGATGTCCAGTTGTCCCCGAACCATTTACTGAAGAGACTACATTTCTCCAATGTGTTGCTCTGCATTTCTGCCTTTCCTCCTGTTATAATGGAAGAAATTTCCTATTATCAAGGCCAACCTCTTACATGCGCTCTAGATTCTATTCCATCTCAGCTTTTCAAGGGCTTCACTCCTACAAGTATCCCATCTCTATGCTATACATCCCATCTCTATGCTATACATTCAGCACTTTCTCTACTGGATCATTCTTATGGGCATAACAACCTGCCTTAATATTATCTATCTTGTGAAAAGACTGGATTTTGTCCTCTACCCTCCTCTCTTCAGAGCAAAACCCTTCAAAGATTGATGTATTCTTACCATCTCTATTTTCTTACCTCCCATTTTCTCTTCAATCTACTAATAAGGCTTTTCTCCTTCACTGCTCCACCAAAACGACTCTTATCAAAGTCACTAACGACTCACATCTGACTACAGGCAAAGGTCAATGCTCAATTCTCATCTTTCTTGACTTCTCAACTGTGTTTGACATGGCTTTAAATAGCATGTTCATAATGATGACACTCAGACTTCTATCTTCAACATAAACCACTTCCTTGAGCTCCAAACTATATATTTAGCCAACTACTTAACTCTTCTCATCATTCAGGCCTCAACTCACAGCTGCGTTCCTTAGACAGGCCTTTTCTGATAACAGCAATTAAAGTACCTCTGTGCTAATATTTTGATCATCTTCACAATATTTCCAACTATCTGAAACAATCTAATTTTTTCACGTTTACTATCTGTCTCCTCCTTGCCATCCCCGCACCCCAATATACGTACATACACAATGCAGCAAGTTTCTTAAGTACAGATTCTATTTTTCTCACATTTGTAACCCCATTGTAACCCCAATGCCTTTTACTGCACTGGCACATAGTATGTGACCAACAATACATGCTGACAATAGTACTGAAAAAATAAGGCTTCTATAATCAAAATTTTTTAAAGTACAGAAAACATGAAATAAACCCAGATTTACACTGACTTATTAAATAACCAAAAATTATAGTATGATAGTAAGTGCTATAGACAGATTACTGATGGTTGTCTGACTCAACATAAAATATTAATTTACCAAGTTGGCACTAAATTATATCCTTTCCTGGATTTTTTTGCTATTTCTCATGAATTTATTTTGTTTCTCCAAAATAAGAATAAGCTCTGTATTAGTTACATATTTTTTTTGGATCCCTATCATAGTCAACTATGCAATCAATAAGATTTCAATGACTTATTCTAAAATTAAAATGAAATATATTTAGACTTTTTAAGGAAGGCAATTTTGTTCAATTATCTAAAATGTTCTTGGCAATATACCATTAAGTAATATTTCTTGGGAACTTGTTAGTTATCCAAGGTTTTCCAAGCACCACTAGTCTCAGGAAATAGTATCTTTAAAAAAAAAAAAAAAACAAGAGGGACAACAAATGATACTAAAATTTACATCAATTAAATGCCAAGACTTATTATAGAAAAGATTTCTATAATTTCACTGGGAGAGCCACCTGATCACCTGTATTCTCTTGTACTGAGCAAAGACTCATTTGTGGCTAAAGTACTTTCTCTTACAGAGAGCTCAATAAATGAAGGATCTGTAATGTCCCATCAAAGTCAAGCATTTTGGGAGAATAATCTGCAAAACTTCATGTAATCTCCATGATCAGAAAACTTATGAGATGCCCAAAAGTCACCAGGACATGACTCATACTTGCTGGTACAGAGTTGAATATAAAACGTTAATCCTCAATATATATATAGTTACATATATACAGAACGAAAACTTTAGAACAGAAGGTTATTTATCAATGATATTTTTAAATAAATGGAATTTCAATAAACACTTCTCCACTCATGTTTTTGTTGATCAATTTATTCAGAATATTTAACTTTTATTCAAAGTATATTAAATATAAAATTAAAAATACTCATGCTTTTGTGTCTATTTCATGTTAGAACTAAGATAATTTCAAAATGTGAGTAATTTTCTCATGTATATACTTCAAACTTTTCTCATAACCTCTAACATTGTATATATTACACACTCAAAAGAGATTTATAGGATAATATTCTTACTTCTTCATGTTGCCTCAGATAAATCCCTAATGAAGTTTATTTCATATCAAAATAGAATTCATTTCCTAACATGCAGCCTTCTATTATAATTAGACTTCTATTTTCTTCTGGAAATTCGTTCATGACCCTGCTCCTGACCCACTGGAGGAGGCAACCACTTTACAACTTTTTTTTAATGTTTTATTTATTTCTAGGAGAGAGAGAGAGAGAGAGACAGCGTGAGCAGGGGAGGGTCAGAGAGAGAGGGAGTCACAGACTGAAACAGGCTCCAGGCTCTGAGCTGGCAGTCAGCACAGAGCCCGACGCGGGGCTTGAACCCACAAACCGCAAGATCATGATCTAAGCGAAAGTCGGACGCTTAACCGACTAAGCCACCCAGGCGGCCCCCACTCTACAATTTTCTATAGGAATCTTCTCTTCCATTACAGAAGCTCATTTTACTATCTTTTGAAATAAGAAAATTACACCCCATATTTTTCACAAATTGTGAGTATGCGCTAGTGAGTCCTGGAAGTCAGCCAAAGTGGAGTCATATCAGCAGATCTGAGCGAATGGGAAAATGCAGTGCTCAAGAAAGCTAAGTTCAAGTAAAATGCAGGTGTTACCTGATAAGGAAATACCTAGGATAAAGGTGCAGAGTTAGGGGTCATATACCTACAGTTGAAAAGAATAGAATATGGGATAAGCACTGGGTGTTACACATAGGGGATGAATCACTGGAATCTACTTCTGAAATCATTATTGCATTATATGCTAACTATCTTGGATGTAAACTGAAAATAAATAAATAAAATTATAATAAAAAAAAAGAAAAACTACCTCAACTAAAAAAGAAAAATAGTAGAATAAGTTGCTAAAGGAGAAAGAAGTGAAGGCCTAGGGGAAAGCATTACAAGTTAGTACCCACAATAAAAGAATAGGATGACTGAGAAGAGTCCAGGAAAAAAGGCAGGCAGGAAGGATGGAAGGAAGAAAGGGAAGAGGAGAGAGAAGAGATGGAGGGTAGCTAGAAGGGTGGGAGGAAGGGAAGAAAAAAGAAAAGGAAAGGAAGAAAAGGAAAAAAGAAGAGAAAAGAAAGAAAAGAAAACAATTTAACGGGACAACCAGTGTTTCTAAAGCCAAGGGAATTCAAGGGAGGGCAGTGTTAAGAAGGCATGGATCAATATTAATTTCCTGCAGTAAATGCTTAGAAGAAGAGTTCTAAGTATATTAAGAAATGTTTTCTCCTGAACTATTTGAGAGTCAAGTAGCCAACATGATGTCTCATCACTATCAATAATTTAGTGCATTTCCTACAAACAAAAGAGTCTCCTACATAATTATAATAAAAAAATTAATACTGACATATTACTTCCATCTGATTCTCAGACACCATTCACATTATACCATTTGTCCCAATGATGTCCTGCGTAACAAAAGTCCAGTTCAAAATCCTATGTTGTACTTAGTTGCCATGTTTCTTTGGTCCTCTTCAATGTGGAACATTTACTCAGTCTTTCCATGACTGTCATGACCTTAATACTTTCATAGTTACAAGTCAGTATTTTTATAGAATGTCCCTCAATTTGGGTTTGTGAGGTATTTCCTCATGACTGATTCAGATTATACATAAACTGCAAGAATATCACAGAAGTGACACTGCCTTCTTCTCACTGCATCCTATCAGGTGGCACTGTTCCTGGTTTGTCCCATTATCTGCGATGTTCACTCTGATCACTTGCTTAAGGTGATACCTTCCAGGCTTCTTCACCGCAAAGTTACTCTTTCTTCCCTTTGTAATTAAAGAGCATTTTATGGGATGATTCTTCAAAACCCTCTGCTTCTCTGTCCAATTTCCAATGTATTCATTTATTTATTGATATCAGTGTGGGCTCCTGTTTATTACTTTATTCACTAGGTTTTAATCAGTGGCAAATATTTATTTGATGCTCAAAATGTCCCAGATTTGGTCAGTGGGAACCCCTTCAAGCTGGCTGCTTTGTTCTTTTGACATAAATCCATCATTGTTTGAGTACTTCCTTACTTTCTGGTACAGATGTCCTCAGCTCATCTTTTACTTATCCTGTCACAGCCCTGGAATCAGTAATTTCTTTAAGGAACTCTGGTTCCTTTTGATGGAAAGCAGTACTCAGATCTGAGTGCTAGGCATGCTCATTGTTACTGGGGTATTGCTGCTCCTAAAACAACTCAATGGACAGAAAAAGAAGATATGTATGTACATACATACTTTACACATGTATGTGTATACACATGTGTATGTATATATATGTACACATATACATTTCAATACCTACGTGTATACACATATATATTTCTATACCTATCCATCTAAGCTATCCATACACTGAAAACCAAATGTTCACACTAATCTCCTCAATTCCAATTCAGCACCAAAGGGCTCATTCTAGTGTTCTCCCTTCACTTTTCACACTTATAACAACCTTCTCCTATAGTGAAAAACCTAGCTCCCATTATGCTTAATAGATTTACTTATTTGACCAGTCCTCTTGTATGAACCCAATCCTGTCCCCCTTCCCATGCAGACACCCTGCTCACTTCACTAAAGCTCCAGTCTCTAATGGAGGCAGTCCTCCTACACAGGTGCCCTCTCCATCCACTGGGGCTCTGACACCCAGCCCTGGGCCACCTTCCTGCAAGGACTCTCCCTTCACCCTGCTTGGCTCTCACACCCTGACTCAGGGTGCCCTTCTGTGTGGATGTTCTTACCCCTGTCCAGGCTCCAACACTCCATGCTGGGTCCCCACACTTTTATTTATTTTTTAATGTTTCTTTATTATTTTTGAGAAAGAGAAAGAGAGAGCAGGGGAGGGGCAGACAGAGAGGGAGACACTGCATCTGAAGCAGGGTCCAGGTTCCGAGCTATCAACACAGAGCTCGACACAGGGCTCGAACTCAAAGACCGTGAGATCATGACCTGAGCTGAAGTCAGATGCTTAACCAACTGAGCCACCAGGCGCACCCCCCCCTTTTTTAAAAATGTGGTACCCACCCTTTTAATTGGAGACTGAAACACCATGAAGCAGACAGAGAACACTGCCAGATTGCTGCTGTCACCTCTGAGAAACATGACAAAACTGACAGTGAATGTGTAAAAAGAAGCTATAATTATCCTCTGCTGCTGGAGAAATACCAACCTCGAGCAAATCTTTACAGATTAAGGAATTTTATCTTGGAAGTATTTCCATTTCCATGTCCTCTGCTCATCATACTTGTGGAAATTATTTTCCTAATTGTTTATTTTACACTTTTGTTTGTTGTACTTTCCCATTTGTATGTGGTGAAACAAGTGGATTTTTCTCCTTTCATATTTCTTACATTTCTTTTAAGTATACAAAATCCTGTCTCATCAATTACCTTTCTGTATGCTACCTTTTTTTCTAAAAAAAAACTATCTAAAATTTCAGTATATTCTGTGATATGAGGATTTAATATCCTACTTCATACTTTTCCAAATATTATACTTTTGCTATTATTACACTTTTACCTCATTAAGGTCTCCTGTCTTTTGACACCTGCTTTTATTTTTTCACTTCAAATTGTCAGTCAATCCTGATTGAATTTCCTTCTTTTTTTAAATGTTTATTAAAAAATTAATCTATCTCTTACCTATTAGAGAGTAGGTAGCAGGGTGAGCAGGGAAGGGGCAGGGAGAGAGGGAGCCACTGAATCCAAAGCAGGCTCCAGGATCCAAGCTGTCAGCACAGAGCCTGACGCAGGGCTCAAACTCATGAACTGTGAGATCATGACCTGAGCCATGAGTCTGATGCTTAACCAACAGAGCCACCCAGGCGCCCCCTGACTGAACTTCCTTCTTAATATAGATAGGTTCTATCCATTCCACCAACTAATCTTTTTTTTTTTTTTTGTAAAAATATTTTTTTTTATAATGTTTTATTTATTTTTAGGAGAGAGAGAGAGACAGCGTGAGCAGGGGAGGGTCAGAGAGAGAGGGAGTCACAGACCGAAACACGCTCCAGGCTCTGAGCTGGCAGTCAGCACAGAGCCCGACGCGGGGCTCGAACCCACGAACCGTGAGATCATGACCCAAGCGAAAGTCAGACGCTTAACCGACTAAGCCACCCAGGCGCCCCTCCACCAACTAATCTTAACTCCCTTGCTTTCTTTTCTTTCCATCACACGATTTCTGAAAACCTCCCAATCTAAATCAATCCATTTGCCTTTCTTTTCCTCAAGCCCTACTGCCTGTCAATAGGCATGTTTGAATAATGTTTGAATGATGTTTGAAATGATGTTTGAAAATGACCTGAATAGGCAGGTGTGTTAGATCCATTAAAACCTCAGGTATCCCATAGACAGATAAGCAGACAAAAAAAGATGTGGTACATATATACAGTGAAATTTTATTCAGCCACAAAAATAATGAAATCTTGTCATTTGCAATGACATGGATGGAGCTAGAGTATAATGCTAACTAAGCGAAGTTACTCAGAGAAAGACAAATACCATATGATTTTACTCATACGTGGAATTTAAGAAACAAAACAAATGAGCAAAGGGAAAAAGCAAGAGACACAAACTAAGAAACAGACTCTTACCTATAGAAACAAACTACTGGTTACCAGAGGGGAGGTGGGTGGGGGCATGGGTGAAATAGGCGATGGGGATTAGGAGTATACATCATGATAAGTACTAACATATAGATGTTAAATCACTGTATTGTGCACCCGATACTAATACAACACTCTATGTCAACTATTGTGGAATTTTAAGATAAAAAATAATTTTAAAAAAATCATGGTCTCTCCAGTGTCAGCTAGGTCCTCACAACTTAATATGACTTCCTTAAGTGTCTTCTATCGTATACTCTTAGATTATCCATTAAAGCTACTTTATATTTCTCCTGTCCCCCATTCCCACCCCTCTACACTATCATCAGACAAGCACACTTTTTTTTCTTAACTCTAAAGAAAGAAACTTTCAGCTCCTAGCCATCTACCTATAAACTTCCTTCTATTATTCATTGGTGAGTAAAGTGTCAGTATCACTGTCCTCTGCTCTAGTTTACCCTCATGCTGTCACCTTCTGGCCACTTAGTCCTCTTCATTAAATGCTGGCACTCTCCAGGTTCAAAAAAGTTCTTTTTCACTCTAAGACACAGTGAAGGCTGAGAGACTCTGCACTGTTCCCCCCACTTCATTTTTGAAGTCCTCTTTGCCTTAGCTTCAGCTAAATGTCTGACCTATCTCCCTTTTTGGTCCCATCTTTGCTTTTGGCATTTGATCAACTAATTCAGCCTGAGAACTATCCAGTTTTCAACTCTGGATAATCTTTTAGGGATTCATTTAGGCATCCCTCCAATACCTCCAGCTCATCTTCATGGCCAGGCTAGCTTCTAATTGCTTATCAGAGGCAGTTCAAGTGTTACCTCCTCTTGGAACTATTTCCTGACCCACATTCAAGCTGAGTTGGAATCTCTCTGCAATCCCATAGAACTGTGCTGTTTTTCTTTATTATAACACTTATCATATTTGTCATATAGTCTTTCACTTTCTTACGTCTGTCCTACCAGATTATAAACTCTTAAAATCAGGAATTCTGCTTTTCTTACAGAAAAAAAAGAAGGAAATAGGGAGTTTATAGAGAGAATATAGGAAATGAGAGAAGAAGGTAGTTTAGATGTGACTATGGCACCAGCTGACCCAAAGGTGGCTAGCACACCAGCACCAAAATCACCCCCAAAACTGGACTGGAAAACACTCAGGAGCTATGTGGCCAATGTATATACTTTGGGGGGAGGGGTCTTCTGAAAATGACAAGACCAAGGAACAGATAGAAGAAATCGAAAATACAGGGGGAAAGTCCCTGGGAAAGTATAGCAAGAACCAGAGCCAATGCCCATTTCTAGGATGTGGAATACTGAGAGCCCAAGAGATGAACAGTGTGAGGTCTTAGTATTAATATGGGAGCCAAGATCTTAATGACAGCAAAGGATCTGAGAAATAAGGGGTGAACCAAAGCCTCTAGTTCTGAGGAAGAATCATGACTGTTAAGAATACACTAGCTTTTAAGAGAAAAGTAAATAAAGTCATTGAAGGGCTTCAGTCTGGCTTACTCAGAAATAAAACGACAATGGGACAAAGCCTCTGGACAGAGAAGGACTCAGTGGAAGGTGCAGGGGCCCATGGAAAGTCACAGCTTTCTGATTACCAATTCTATTATAGAAGTAAAAAAACTTTTTAACTGAGGCCAGAAGAACAAGATAAATTTCCCATTTCTGCTAGTCAGCTACTTCCAAAAGCAAGGTTTTTCTTTTTTGTTATCACATAACATCCTAATATTACTAACATGAGTAATATTTTTCTTGGTGTAACTAGTTGATTTTGTTCTGCAATGATACTCTTGTGAATTTGTTCTGTTTATTGTAGATAATGTTTAAAGTTCTATTTCTAGTCAATTCTCCTGAGGAGGGAAAATCAGTATGGTGGCAGATTTCTAAGATGGGCCTCAAGATCTCCCAGCTGCTGGTATTAACATTCCCACTATCATGCACACGATGGATTTTACTCTAATTAGGTTATGTTAGAGGAAGGAATATGCTCTTTCTGAGGTCAAAACCTGGCAGTTATTATATCAAAGTCCTATATATTTTCAATGAAATTAACTTTGGTATAATAAGTTTTAAACTGATTATAGAGAGTTTTCTAAAGGTTCATAAAAAAAACAAGGGCACCTTGGTGGCTCAGCCACTTAGTGTCTGATTCTTGATTTAAGCTCAGATCATGACCTCACGGGTTCATGGGATTGATCCCCACATCAGGCTTTCTCTCTCTTTCCCTCTCTCTGGCCCTCCCCAGCTTGCACACAGGCTCTCTCTCAAAATAAATCAACAAACATTAAAAAAAAAAGTCTTAAAAGAACATCAAAGAGGATTCAATATTTTAAAGGGAAGTCATTAAAGGATAACTTTTAAAAGAATGCAGTAGAGGAGACATAAAGAGAAAAATATAACAGTTTTTAAATATTTATAGGATTATTACAAAAAGTATAAAATCGTTATTTGTAAAATCTCTATCAAGAATAAAAATTTAGATGGGGCGCCTAGATGGCTCAGGCAGTTGAGCATGTGACTCTTGATTTCAGCGCAGGTCACAATCTCATGGTTTGTGGGTTTGGGCTCCGTGCTGACAGTGTGGAGCCTGCTTGGGATTCTCTCTCTCCCTTTCTCTCTGCTCTTCCTCCACCTGTGCTCGCTCTCTTTCTAAGTAAGTAAATAAATAAATAGATAAATAAACTTTTTCTAAAGAGGATAAAATCTTAGATAAAATACAAGTGATCCATGCTTGCATTTGTAAAAGCTCTTCAATATCCAAGTGGATAAGTTTAGGAAGATTATAGAAGATATGAAACATTTTCTTTGATACTGGAAATTAAAGAAATAAAGTAGCTAATATAACCAGGTCTTTCTTAGTCTGTACTACTATTATTCCAAGATACTATATGGTGAGCAGAAAAGACACAACAAATTTTACAATTTAATTTGCAAGGGAAAAAACAGTCACCCTTACCTACCTTGAGTTCAGTCCCTTAGGTGATATTTGCTTCCTCTAAACTCCCTTTCAGTAAAGACAGTAGTGGGAAAGACACCAGAAATATCTGCTGGATGCACTAAAATTCTTTGAATATGACACTATCGGGAAGAAAATTAAAAATCCCCAGAGCTAAGAGGCAGAAGTTAAAACGAGGATAGAGAAACAGGGAGAAATGGCCATAGAAGGATAAACTGCTATACACAAAAACAATTAAACTAGTACCAATTACTTGCCAAGCATCCATCTTACTTACCCTGTTTGAATTAGCAAAGTCTATTAGAAGAGAATAACTACCTAGTCTCACATTGAGGCTGGTATCTTAAGTTTACTTCTGAAATTATAAATAATAGCAAAGAGGTAAAGGGGGAAAAGCACTTTTCTTCTCATTTTTGAGGGAAAATACATATATCCTCTCAGACATTTATTGGCAACACAAGGAAAAAAATCCTTCAGTTACTTGATGTCTATGGAATGAGAGTCCCATCCAGTGCCAGTGTAAACTGACAGTTGCAGTGGGATCCAAGAACGGAAATAATAGAGACAGTCGGTGACAGACGTGCACTAGATTCATGCTACTGCTTTTGATGCAAGAAGTCAAAGCACTAAGAACAAGGAGCAGCAATGAAAACACGGACACAGTAGAATTCAACTGCTTCTACACAGATAACACTTTGTTCAAAACATTAAGATTTGCCCCAGTGTTTACATGAAATATATCCACTTGAGCTCACCAACCTATATCCAAAGTCTTTGGGGAATCTCTGCATTAATGTAACAACCTCTATCAGTCATGCTGCTGTTGCTATAGATGGACTAGAGTGGAATTCCTCCATTCTTGTTTCTCCGATAAACAGCATTCTTGGATAGCAAGCACTTCTTAGTTGAAGCTTTGTTTTCGGGTTCCTTTCAAATTACTAATAAAGTAAATCCCACAGCCTTAACTCTGGGCCTTTATCCAGAAGCCTTTCCTTTTGCTAATCTTCACTTTCTTTGGAAGTATTCTTGCAGACTATTTTATGGAAGCCCAAAATTAGTGATCAAAGCCTTTAATCAATTAATCTCATTTCCTTTTTTAATATTAAAGAAAACTGAGAGCCCCCATATGCATATGCTATGAATTACAGTAATACTATTTATTAACCTAAAAGAAAAATACTGCTATGTACAGACAGGCATTGTCCCTAGGTAGTCTTTTTTTTTTTTTCCCTTTTCAGAGAAAGAAAATTCATCAGCAGAAAAATATAAGCCACATGGGCAGACTTGGGATACTGCCAAATACAGTTCAAGCAAATTCCTTTAATATGAGGCCAGTTTTCCAAAGAGTTTTCCAGGGGAGGTTGCCACTGCTATGTCCTAAGAAACTGGTCCTCCTCAATCTTATTCCAAGAACCAAATAATATCCATTTTCCCTCATATTTAGACCGTCCTCCCACAAATTCAAATTTATACTATCACCAGAAATCTGTCATTGGTTTGATTTATGTCAAACATAAGTGAGAAATATGCTTTCAAAAAGTCAAAGCTGTATTATCACCATACAAGAAGACTTCTGGAAAATTAAAGGACAAAGTTAAACAGCATTAACTGAACATAATAGAGTTCTCGGGCTACTTTCTTTTGGAATTGTGCCTTTACTCCAATTCTGTCTGGGTTAGGGACCCCTCCTATATGATTCCCCAGTACCTTGTACTCTCCTATCACAGTGCTTATCACACAGTGTTATCATTGCTTGTTTAGGGCTCATCTCCTCCATTAGACCGTACGCTTCATTAGGCAAACTGTTATGTCTGTTTTGTGCATGATTTTACTACAATGACCTAACAGACTGTTTGGCACATAGCAGGTGAGTGAAATTAAAGTTAGCTATAGATTCTTTGACACTGCTCCCATAGAAAAGTGGGGTCTATGTCCCCTCCTTGATTCTGCTCTGACCAACACAGTATATCAGTAACACTAATTACTAATTAGTAACTGCTAATATCTAACCAGTTCTTAAGAAACTAGCAATTCCATTTCTGGTCTCCTAGAACACTTGCTCTTAGAGCCCTACGACTGACAGATACAGTTGAGAAGTATTTGTACAAGGAATACAAATACATGAATAGTTTTAAGGGAATCAATTTCCAAATATTTACCTTCCATTTCTCTGTTTACTAAAATTTATATACTATGACCTGGTGTGGTTCTCCAAAGACTAATCCATTCATGTATGTTCTCTATCTCCTTTTATACCAGACCTTCTATTTTATAAAAGCAAGACATCATATCAACTATCCTGAATTTTACCATAATGCATTGTCCCAAAGTATAAAATCTTTGGGATTTTATTGGACTAGGTAAGGGTTACCTTGCCCTATCTTTCACATAATCCTCTTACAAGTAAGGTATAGAGGCACTAGAATGAGGGTATTTGGGGTCTGAATTCAGACACAAGATAGGGTGAATCAGTGGGAGCTGGCCTCAGTCTTAAGGGAGACACCAACAAAAGGCAAAAGAACCACACACTGAAAATGGATTTTCTCTCTCCCTCACATATTTAATAAGAAACCTATCTTTATAGTTACTCTCAAAAGTCGCAATATGTTTACTAGAAAGAAAGCAATCTTCAAACAGCTGGAAGCAGAAAATGGTACTGGTTGTTTTACATAATTTAAATATATTGAATACTTGCCCAAATTATTAAATATTTCTGGATATGCTGGATAAAGCCCACAGATAAAAATTTAACATGATTTTCAATCAAATAAAAGGTCTATCTTTTAATTTAATGTTCATTTATTTTTGAGAGAGAGACAGAGCACAAGCAGGGGAGGGGCAGAGGGGAGACAGAATCTAAAGCAGACTCCAAGCTCTGACCTGTCAGCACAGAACCCAATGCAGGGCTCAAACCCATGAACTGCAAGATCATAACCTGAGCCAAAGTTGGGTGCTTAACCGACTGAGCCACCCAGGCACCACCCAGGTCTATCTTTTAATGAGGTATTATATTATTTTATCAAATATATAAAACCTTTATCCCTACTATAGTTAATACTATTGTTATATTTTATAAAACAGATATTTTCTATATCTTAGTCTCAAGGGAAAAATTATTATCCACCAAATCAATTTATTTTTAGTAATACGAATTTTATCTTTCACTAAATACATCAAAAGTTTGATCATTATGTCTGACAACACTAATGTATTTATTATTTACATATATTTATCTAATTATTTCTAAAAGCCCAACACCTGAATTTAATAAATGCAAACATACATTCTTACCAAAGAAATGTCATGCCTTCTTTCATATTGCTTACTTCATAAAAACTTATAATTTCAGCTATAGATTATATTGCAGTATAATAAATGAATGAGATAGTTATCTTATAGTTTTTTTTAAATGAATCAATCAATTTAATTATCTGTGCCATCTTAATCTTGATTTAATGCATCATTAATCAACCATATAACGGGTTCTATAAGTTATTTCTCATTGGTGATTATAATATTCAAAAAAAGATATATTAATGCATTTTTGAACTGACAGAAAGTCTTGTGGCTGAATGACTTGATAAAAAGGACTATTAGGCCAGTAACGGTATATGACAAGTACTTTAAGTGAATGAGCTAAATCTGCAACTTCTAGGTTGTGACAAAAGTGTAAAATAAACATATTTGATATTTTAAAAGTACTGTAAGAGAAGTACTGAAATTAATGTTTCAATTATATAAGGTTAAACAAAATGCTAACAAGTGAAGAATAACAGACATTAGCAGCTATTTATAAAGTCTTGGTAAAGACTCTGGGATACCTCTCAGAAATTAAAAAAGTTCTGACTCTAACAACTGGGTAACAAAACATATCGCAATTCAGATAGCTTCCAATTCTTTCAGCATTTTTGAAGAAAGAAGTAATTGGGTTGTCATTTAGAGAGCCATTAAAATTAAATGTTCGTTCAACATCCTAGAGGAGAAAGCAGGAAACAACCTCCTTGACCTCCACTGCAGCAACCTCTTACTTGACACATCCCCAAAAGCAAGGGAATCAAGAGCAAAAATAAACGATTAGGACCTCATCAAGATTAAAAGCTTCTGCACAGCCAAGGAAACAACCCACAAAACTAATAGGCAACCAACGGAATGGGAAAAGATAGTTGCAAATGACATATCAGATAAAGGGTTAATATCCAGAATCTATAAGGAACTCACCAAACTTCACACCCGAAAAACAAACAATCCAGTGAAGAAATGGGCAGAAGATATGAACAGACACTTCTCCAAACAGGACATCCAGATGGCCAACAGACATACGAAATGATGCTCAGCATCCCTCCTCATCAGGGAAATACAAATCAAAATCACACTCAGATACCACCTCACACCAGTCAGAGTGGCTAAAATGAGCAAATCAGAGAAATCTAGATGCTGGCGAGGATGTGGAGAAACGGGCACCCTCCTACACTGTTGGTGGGAATGTAAACTGGTACAGCCCCTCTGGAAAACAGTGTGGAGGTTCCTCAGGAAACTAACAATAGAACTCCCCTATGACCCAGCAATAGCACTGCTAGGAATTTACCCAAGGGATACAGAAATGCTGAGGCATAGGAGCACATGTACCCCAATGTTCATAGCAGCACTCTCCACAATAGCTAAAACATGGAAAGAGCCTAAGTGTCCATCAACAGATGAATGGATCAAGAAGATGTGGTTTATCTATACCATGGAATACTACATGGCAATGAGAAACAATGAAATCTGGCCATGTGTAGCAACATGGATGGACCTTGAGGGTGTTATGCTGAGCGAAATAAGTCAGGCAGAGAAGGACAAATATCATATGTTTGCACGTATAGGAGGATTAGGAGGAACTTGACGGAGGAACAAGGGGGAGAAGAAGGGCGGAAATGGTGGGGGAAAGGGAGAGAGGCAAACCATGAGAGACTCTTGAATGCTGACAAAAACTGAGGACTGATGGATGTGGGGGGGGGGGAGGGACGGGCATGGAGGAGGACACGTGTGGGGATGAGCACTGGGTGTTATGTGGAAACTAATTTGACAATAAACTATTTAAAAAAAATTTTTTTAAAGGCAAAAAAAAATAAATGTTCGTGATATATCTCTATATAACTTTGGGGACATAACTTAGAGTTCAAAGAATTAAGTGATATTGCTATAATAAAATTCTCTCCAGTCCTATCTATTTATTTGCATGAATAGGTTTTGTAGCACATACAAGTACACAAAACAGGAATAAAACTCATCCTAATAATTATCTTCTACCCATAAATACCATACACCTAGATACACATGAATCAGGAGGGGGGAAAACCCCCATTCCACTAAGTCATTTATTTCCAATAAAATTGTTTTTATGTTAAAAATCAAAATTTAACACACATATCTGTTGTTAGATAAATTATATGCTAGTAATAATCCTAACAAGTTTTTAACATTTGGAACCTTAGTGTTACTTTACACACATAGTTTTATTGCAAAGAAGTATAATGCTTGATCAATAAAATATTTCAAGCATTAAAATGTATTAGTTTAGGATAAAATAAATCATGAATAGGACTGGAATGAAAATATAAATCCAAAGAAATTTATAATATTTGTTAAAAAAACATTTGTTTTTATATATTTCAAATAGACAATGGACTATATAAAACTGTATCCCATTGGATACATTTAAATGAAAGAAAATAGTTTTATTTTGATATGTCAATAATTAAATATGTTGGAAACTACATTATTTCCAGCTACTCAAACTTATGATAAAATTGTTTTAATGTTTATTTATCTATTTTGAGAAAGAGAGAGTATGTGCATGCAAGCACATAAGCAAGCTAGGGAGTGGGGGTGGGGGTCAGGGGAGGAGAGAGAGGGAGGAAGAAAGAGAGAATCCCAAGCCAACTCTGTGCTGTCGGCCCAGAGCACAACTCGGCTAGATCTCACAAACCATGAGACAGTGACCTGAGCCAAAATCAAGGGTTGCACCCTTAAACAACTGAGCCACCCAGCCACCCCTTAGATGTCAAATTAAGAAGGGCAATTTTTCAAAATTCTCTTAAGGGGTTTGCAAGCAAAATAGTATGATGATCACTGATACACAGTAATTCAATGCTGTTCAATTTTCACTGATGTTGACAGATACTAATTCTCTATATGATGCAAAAGTTTTGTACTAAATAAAATTTATTTGTAAATGTGACTGGTCAAAGAATTGAGTGAAATTCTTTTTATTTTTTTAAGTTTATTTATTTTGAGGCCGGGGAGGGGCAGAAAGAAAGGGAGATAGAGAATCCCCCACAGACTCCATGCTGTCAGCACAGAGCCCCACAAGGGGCTTGATCCCATCGCTTGATCTCACCAACCATGATGAGGTCGTGACCTGAGCCAAAATCAAGAGTGGGAACCCTAACCAACTGAGCTACCCAGGTGCCCTGAGTAAAATTCTTAAATCAGTTGAGAGGCATACCAAGAGAGAATGTACTCTGATAGGAATTAGCAATGATTTAGAATCCAAAAAATAGTTTTCACTGTATTTAAGATAAAACAAATAAATTTTGAAAGTTATTTTTTATTATTTGTACACTGTTCTTATTAAGAATTTGTGTTTCCCATACATTGTGAATAACTGCAGAATCTTCCCAATGGTGTAGTTATACACTAGCTCATTTATAATATCACCTGAAGTATTAGGGGAAAAAATTAAGTTTCTATCAAGCATATTCTTCAGAAAGGGAAAGAAAATCATTTGGCATTGGTGAAATTACTACAGTTACTCTCAAGTATGCTTGAGAGTATCATTATTGGAAATTTTAAATTTATACTAATAGTTGGCAGTATATTGGTAATCAAAAGAATTTAATCTTTTAAGCTCCCAAATATATAACAAATTAGTTCAAAAGAGAGAGGCAATAGGTTGATATTATTTGAAAGAAAAATGTATGAAACATTAGGGATCTCAGCCATCAGCCTCCCTCAAGACCTTGCTAATTAACTATTATCATGATCACAATATTCATAGCTGGGAAAACAAAGGGGCTGCTCTTAGAAGGCATTAAAACAAAAACTAAAAGGATAGTTTTAGTTTCTGGTCTTTTGTTTTCCTTTTAAACTAAAAGAAAACAGAATCAACAAATTGATAAATGTTTTCACTAAATTAATAAAGGTTTGAGGTAATAACCGATTATGAGTTACAGATTCAGGGAAACCATGAAATCATTCAAATCACTGAAAAGTGACAGTGAACACAGAAATCCAGAAGACTGGCAAGGTATAGTCTGTCTTCTCTGAGCTGCAGGAAGCTACCCCACCCTGGAGAAGAGAGAAGATGTGAAATCCTAGTAAGATGCCTTTTTAAACAGAGGACATGAGCTTTTCACTTAACCTGGGAGGCAAACTTGGGGGCTAAGGACTGACTAAAACCTGGGTTTGCAAGCACACTCATTAAAGAGGTGTAATAAGAAGGAGGGGAGACAGGAAAAAGAAAATGGTTAAAAAAAAATTTAAAAAAAAAAAAAACTACTTTTTTTAGTAGTTTTTTAAAAACTACTCCAATTCAGTGCAAAATACAGCCAAAGTCCAAAGGTGAAAAGGAGTTGGTTCTCAAGTCTAATTAAAGGAAGTAATACCATGGCATCTAGGAAGAGGGAAAAAAAGCATTTCTTCAATTTTGAGAGGAACTTATCAAATAGTCTCTATCTAAAATGGACATTGAACAACAGATTAGATATTGTTTCCATTAGAAGTTTTAATAAAAGATATAGAAGAATCTTCTCCATTTGGCATTTCTTTCTAATATGGACCCAAATCAAAACAGAATATAATGTTAAGTGGTGAAAGTGGTGAATGAATGCCTGCAAATCAGGTTGCATAAATCAAAAATACACTTAACTGAGAATAGTTTGTTGTACTGCTAAAATATCAAACCAAGAGGAGGGGTGCCTGGGTGGCTCAATCGGTTGAGTATCTGACTCCAACTCAAAGCATGATCTTAGAGTTTGTGAGTTTGAGCCCCGTGAAAGGCTCTCTGCTGTCAGCGCAGAGCCCCTTCACATCCTCTGCCCCCCTCTCTCTCTGCCCCTTCCTTGTCTCATGCTCTCTCTCAAAGAAAAAAATAAATGAATGAATGAATGAATAAATAAATAAATACTTTTAAAAAATAAAACCAAGAGGTATATTCTCTACTCAGTAATTACTTACCTACTGATTGGGACATATGACCAGAGGGAAGGTTTTACACATATTCAAGGTCGCAGTTAGCAGATACTTTGGACAACAGAAATCCTTCATATAAAAAATTTCTTATAAGTAGCTTAATACGTAAATGAGACTTCCAGCAACTTATTCATCTGTTTTCCAACCACAAGGAATTCTTCCCACCCTAGTCATTGGTGGTTTTCTCTGGGTAAGGAGTAAAGAAGACTGTCCCCTGAGATTGTTTTGTATTTTTTATTTTTAGGGGAATGTATCTCATTCCAAATAAGAGAAGAAAGCTGTTCTCTCTCTCTCTCTATACACACACACACACACACACACACACACACACACTATTTGGCATTACTCATCTTAGTGAGTTACATACTTTAGTATATACACAGTGTTCAAATTACTTCCTTATTTATGTTACTAATAAAATTAATTTTATTAGTAGAGCATTCCACATTATTTAGTGACCTTTGTGCACTATTTGTTACATGAGAAATGATGGAGAGTAATAAAGGAAAAAGAAACTACATTGCCACATCCAAGACTTTTAACAGTCACATGTTGGGAATGTCCTATAACTGCAAAATAATAAATTAGAAACTAAATTTAGTGCAGAAATAATCTTTGCAAAAAAGTATGTGACATCAGGATCTCATGTATCTTAATGGAAAAACTAGTGAGCTCACCTTATGTTAAAAAAAAATTCCCCAATATTAAATAGATTTTTTCTGGATGAGGGCTTCCTTGAGAAGCTTTATACAGTTTCAGTTATTGCTTAGACTTAACACTTTCCATGTGTTTTCAGAAATATTTGTATTTCCTTGGAAGCACCCAATATAATAAACTGTCACAAGGCTGAATAACATACAAACTTCCTTTGTGCTCTACGAATACTTTAAAAAGCATGTTCCTAGTAATTTTTTATAGAAGTCTTCACTTGCTAGTGTCTTAGTATTTTCATTAATTTTATTTATAATATATAACTTATATTTGCATATCATTCCTTGAAATCTTCTAATCCTAAAAATAATTGGGTTGATGAGTCACATGATACTCATACTTTTCTTATGTTTTTCTAAATACATTTTATAACACAACAAGTTATGTTCCGATTATAACTACTGCAGTCAATGTTAAATCTAAGGAATTTACATTACAGACCAAAGATCACACAGTTAATAAGAAGCAATAAAGAGATTTATACCAAGCCTCTTCAGGTCCAAAGCACACTCTGGGCTGGGAATGTTTATTCACTCTCTCGCCCATTTATACACTCAACAAAGACTGTGCAAAGTTCTGTCAGGTTCTAGGGTAGAGATTTAGCATATGGAATTGCTACCCTCAAGAAAAAAATGGCAAGAGACAGTCAGACAGAAAAGAGTCAGTTGCTATATGTTAGTGTGAAAGCAACCCCCTAGGCGTATGGGGGTTACTTGACTTGGGATGGGAAACTGAATATGAAGAGCCAAGAAAAGGGTAACAATGAAGACAGAGAAGTAAGCAAAGGAGCCAGATTACAAAAATCTTTGAAAGCCATGCTAAGGAGCTTGCATTTTATGATGGTGGAAAGAGTCATTCAAAGATTTTAGTCAGGAAAGTGATATAATTAGGCATTCCTTTTTCAAAACTCCCTCTTTTGAAATGAGAAGAGCCTAATCTAAAAGAGTGGCACCAGGATTGAATGGACAAGAGAGATTCAATGGATAATTAAGAGGTAAAATTGGCAAGGCTGAAAAGGGGGAAAATCCTAACTATGTCTGAGGTGTCTGGTTTAGGTGAGTGAGTGGGTGGTGTTGCAACTTACAATGTTAATGAACCTGGGGACTGGGATCGTAAGCTGAGGAGTAACAGGACCAAGAAGAAAACATTAGAGAGCACTGACATTTTAGTGGGTGGAATGGATCACTGCACTTAGTTGTACAGATTAAGAAGGAAATACATTGAAGAGGGGAAATGTATTAGGTTTAGTTCATGGAAATAAAATGTTAAGCCAATGAATTCATAGGGGACATGGGAAAGAATATATGAGATAAGGAGACTAAAGCTACAGAGTGTTTACATTCTTAATACCACAAGAGTGAGATGAGCCAAGAACACAGCTGGAGCTAAACTCTGTGGAGTAGAAGGTCCAGCTGAGACTGAACTGTGTAGGCAGAGTTATAGAACTCCACCCCCACATTAATAATATTTTAGTTTAAAAAAAAAGGTGCACAGAAATGAAATGAATAGTATTTTATGGCAGTATAAAACATTGTCTGATTAGCTCTTCCTTGAAGGAAAAGAAAGAGTTGGTTCAGCATGGATTTGTGCAGTGGACAAAGGACAAGATCGTAAGAGTATTGACTTGGGTTGTAAATAAAATGAACTGCAGTAAGCCTGCATGCTTGAGAAAGTCTTATGGACAGCAGATCTTATCTCCTGCTAATGTTTGCAAGGTCAGCCAAATACACCATGTGTTCTAGATTCACCTAGTTATAGCCATCACTGCAGGATTAAGGGACTTGCTTGATTTCCCTGCTCCATATCCTATGAGGATCAGGTCTGCTCAAAGTGATTCAGATTGATGGAAGGAGGGTCAATATCACAACAGTCTTCTTCCTGGTCTTCCTGTTTACATTCTAGCTTCTCATTTCCAATCTTTTATCCACATAGCAGCTAGGATAATTTTTAAAGTTTTAAGAGAATGCTATCATTCCTCTGCTTCAAATACTTCAATAGCTTCCCAAATGGATTAAGAATAACAATGAAACTCTACCATGATCCATGAGGCCCTGCATGTGACTCCTGCCTCATTCAAACCTCATTTCAAACCACCCTCTCCACTATCAGACCTTTTGAACATGCTATTCCTCAACCTCAAATGCTTTTTTCCCCTGGCTTTTAGAAGCTAACTCCTCATCCTTCAGGTGTCAGCTTAAATACTGTCTCCTCAAAGACACATCCCTGACCACACTATGAAAGGAATCCCCTTGTTATTCTTTATCACTGTCTTCTGCTCATATCCTTCATAATACAAGCTGTGCACATGTATTTCTTTGATCATTTGAATATTACCTGTAAGTTCCACAAAGAAAGGAAATAATGTCTTTCAGTTATCTGCACTCAGATTAGTAAAGTGCCTGGCACACTGTGAACTCAAAATACATTTCCATTAAAGAAAAGAAAGAGAGAAGAAATAATGAGCATAGAGAATCAGCAAAAAGATTTTGAAGAAGAGGCAGAGTTGAAGAAGAAAACAAAGCAAAAACCTTCAGGAAGAACTAACTGATCAATATTATTTGACAATTTCTAAAACCAGGTTTAAATGGTTAAATTGCTATCACTAATTCAATTAGTGCTAGCAAACTTTTAAAGAAAAACGTATTTCAACAATATTCCTATGAAATATCTACTAGATATATCTAGAAAGCAAGATATGAAATTCTTAGCACATACTACAGTATTTGGGGAAATAATCTTAATAACTCTTACTAATCTTAATAGTTTTAGCTTTTGAAAACCAGAACACATATTAGTCAATGAGGAAAGGTTTAAGAAACTACCTGATAAGAGTACAGCTTCTCTGAACACCTCAGACCCAAGGTAGAAAATATAATCAATCTAAGATAAAAAAGACTCAACACTGGTATGCAAAGATGTGATGGTTAATTTTCTGTCTCAATTTGGACAGCATGGTATCTAGACATTTGGTCATACACTACTCTAGATGTTTCTGTGAAGGCAATTGTGTGTGTGTGTGTGTGTGTGTGTGTGTGTGTGTGTGTGTGAAGGTAATTTTTAAGTGAGATTAACATTTAGGTCTATAGACTTTGAGTAAAGCAAATTGCCCTCCATAAAGTAGATAGGCCTCATCTAATCAGTTGAAGGCCTTACTAGAAAAGAACGATCCCTCCCAAGGAAGAGGGAATTCGTCTAGCAGACTACAGCATTTGTCTGTATTTGGATTTGACTGCAGCATCAACTCTTCCCTGGGTCTCCAGGCTGTCAACCTACTCTGAAAATTTTAGACTTGCTAGCACCTAAAACTGTGTAAGTCAGTTCCTTAAAATAAATCTCTCTACACACACACGCGCACACACACACACACACACACACACACACACACACACCTGATTTAGTTTTTCTGGAGAGCTCTAATGAAGAGATCTAAAGGGTAGAAAACACAAACTCAAGTCCTAGCTCTGGTGCTTACAACCTGGGTGATCACTGAGTTTCCTCAGAATGATTATTTTCAATTATAAAATGAGTGGGCTGAAAAAAATCAACAACTACCAAACATTAATGATTCTGTCTCCAGTATACCACAACTCAACTACTGTTTAATAAATGTAAAATGAAAATGTACATAAAAATAATTTTAGGTAAGCTCTTACTCATTTACTCTTTCTAAAATTAGTATGAGCAGGGGCGCCTGCATGGCTCAGTCAGTTAAATGTATGGCTTCGGCTCAGGTCATGATCTTGTGGTTCCTGGGTTTGAGTCCCATGTTGGGCTCTGTGCTGACAGCTCAGAGCCTGGAAGCTGCTTCAGATTCTGTGTCTCCCTCTCTCTCTGCCCCTCCCTCGCTTGTGTTCTCTCTCTCTCTCAAAAATAAACATTAAAAAAATTTTTAATTAGTATGAGCATACCAATTTACTACAAAGTAACCAATGTTGTTCTGTTAAAATCCAAAGGAACTTCCATGGTAGAAAATACTGGAAAGAATCCTAAGGTTACACTGAATTCAACAGACAGATGGCATTTATTTGGCACATTGTCAATAAAAATTAACTTCTTCCAGTAAGGAAATAATATTCTTAGAACATTTTCAGCTTTTAAAATAAATTACCTCATTTCATAATAAAAATGTTTTATTTCACAAGGCAACACTATTTTTGTAAAATATGTAAAATTTGATAGCCTCCAAATTATTATGAATGCATTCATTCAGACACCAATCATATTAAAACTAGGACATATATTGTGAAATGAGAAATTTATCTGCTTAGAAAGAAGTGAAATTCAGTAACTTCCATAGATAATTACATAATTTGGAACTCTATCAGATATTTTATAAATTTTACTACTGCGAATATAATATATATACATATGAAGCTAAAACTGACCATTTCAATTATGCCTTTAAAATAGTTACATTTTATACTATAAAATTACTTATGTATAAAATAGCCAACATTTTTAAAGGCTTAAAAAGCATCCTTAGATGATAATTATAGATTATTTTGTCAAGAAAACTGATGAAAACAGGGGCCTCTGGATGGCACAGCCATCTACTTTCAGCTCAGGTCATGATCTCATGGTTCATGAGTTCCATCCCTGCATCAGGCTCTCCGCTGGCCACACTGAGCCTACTTTGATCCTCTGTCCCCACCCCCCTCAAAAATAGAAATAAAAACTTAAAAAGAAAAAAAGAAAACTGATGAAAACAAATCTCCAAATTTCAGAAAGCATACCTGAGAAGCATGTAGGAAATTTCGGAAAAGGTAATACAAGCAAACTAACCTGGCGATTTCTGACTTGGGCAGAGGGGGCTAGTAGGGGAGGCAGAAACATCGCCTTAAAGGAAATTTTTCCTAATAATGTCTCTATTAGCCAAACTATAACTAAGTTTAAATATATATAGAAATCCAAGACTCTGAAAGCATATACAGAAAAATAGTCTGAAAAAAATACAGAAAAGATTAGATCAGAGGGATGTAATTACTTCAAGTAAGAAAATGTCAACATTAAACTTTTTATCCATTAAAACTGAAGAAATGTTGAAATCAAAACATTGTAGCCAGGAGACAGCTGTGGAAACTGACATGTGTTTGTGTGTTTGGGGAAAGAAGTAGGAATTTTGATGAGATGTGTCATCAAATCAGTTTAAATCTGTTTAAAATCCTTACTTGAAAATATATTATTTTTAATAATTCCTAAAATTATGACTAAAGTGGTCACTAAAAAACTTTCTGAATTAGAAAGCAGGATTTTCTGAAATGAGGTGTGAGTTAGTTTTGAAGTGTTCCAAATACCTGGAATTATTCATCTGTAGGCTGCTAACGTGACCTTAGGATTCAACTACTTTACAATCCACTCAATGCAAGAATCTCATTTATAATATATCACCAACAGATTATCGAGTAGGCTGCTAACGTGACCTTAGGATTCAACTACTTTACAATCCACTCAATGCAAGAATCTCATTTATAATATATCACCAACAGATTATCGAAACCATGCAAATCTTTCCAATGAGGGAGGGTAAGGAAGTCTATTCCAATGACAGTTCAATTATCAGAAAAATCTTCCTTTACATTGAAATTAAATCTGTATCTCTGTAATATAATGTCCATCCTCTGATTTTAGCTCTACACTGGGAGGCTAGACCATGCAAGTTTATACTTTTTTTTCCACATGACAATCTTTCAAATAATTGAAGACTTAGCTATATGCCTTTCAAGTTTTTTATTTTAGGTTAAATATTTCTATATTACCCCAACCCTTTACAATATAACGAGTTTTCAATAACTGTTATTGCTTTGGTCACTCTTGTCTGTTTGGCAACAACCCTTAAAAGGATGGCATACAAAACTAAATGCAATATTCTTGATGCGATCTGGGTATGTTATGTAAAGAACTATTGCCTCCAATTGAGGGAAAAAAAATCTTTATTCTTAGTAATAAAGACACGGATATATAGCCCTTCTTAAAAATACATGATGACGCCCTAGTTAATATATTTTCACAAATACTGCTGGAGATAAAACTCAGCCATTTTTCTTAATTCTCTGTATGCTGTGTATAAATTTAAATAAAAACACCTGGGTATACCACACAGATTGTAGCAGAGTTATTTTTGGATCCTAAACTCACATTTCCACTCAAGTTTTCCACATTTAAAATCTCTACAGGAATATGGAGACTTGATGAACTGTTACTTTACACTTTTAAGGGTCTTTTACAGTAAAAGATAAGTTTCACTGCCTTGCTGAAGAGATTTATATGTCTATGCATACACTTAGACAATCCTTAGATCTTGATATGAAGAATTAATGTTGAATCATGCCTACATTTTTTCCATTCTCTAAATTTTTCCTAATTATGGCAGTACTTAGGAAAGAAGAAAGTTTGGAATTTTAAACCACCTCTGGGCACACACTGAATTTCCAGTACTTAAGGTATAGGATACTCTACCTCAACTCCTATTTAGCACAAGTCACATAAACATTTTCATAAATATCGCAGTTAGTCTGCTCAGAAACAAAAGTTAATTAGAATTACTAGTTCAAGAAATCATCATCTACAACCTCCTAATAAATGAAAATCAATTTTTTGCAAATAATTATCTCTAAAAAATCAGTTGAAGTAACAGGTAAGAGATCTGAACTAGTCCAGACGTTCCATCTAACTTGTTTCAAATATTTGAAGAAAAAAATTCCAATATATATAGTGCTTTTCCTCATATTTAAAGTGGAATAGATGCAAATATTAGGCCTTTTTCAAGGGAAAGGAGATCAATTAACCAAAGAATATTCTGAAATAAGTATAAATCAAAATCAAAAGTTTATTATTGTAGGTAAATGGTGGAAAAGCTTATTATTAATGTTATTATAAAAATAACATGTTATTATAAAAATAATGTATTCATTATTATTAATATCTAACATTAATAATATTCCTAGAAACATTACAAAATTAGTTATTCTTAAACATCAACTATTTGAGTTTTTAGAGATACAGAAAATTCTAAGACAGTAAAGGATAAAAATTACCAACTAAACCAGAGCTTAAAGCCAAAAATATTCTTTGGTTCTCAAAAGTCTCCTACATATTTGTAAAAGTTCCGAAGTGGCTTAATTGAAGAAAGCCAAATCCAATCAAGAATAGCTTTGATCTGCCCAGGTACCTCTTGTATCCAGGAACTCTTAGAGGGGTAGGACCTGCTCTCACCCCTTCCCAGAAACTTCCCAGAAACCCTACAGCGCTGAGAGGGAGGGGATCCAGAAAGGCAAGAGCTATATACCAACCTCTGGGCCCGAGAGCACCAGCCGTTTCCATTACATGGGTTCAGTAACAACTAGATAGCATTAAACTACTGAAAACTGCCAAGTCTACTTCACGGGTTCAACTTTCCATTTATAGCTACTGTCTGTGAAACCATGTTTCTTTTCCATAAGCAAAATAAACTCTTTATTTACAATTAACTACTGAAGTACTAAAGTATTTTTAGCTTAATAAAGTACAATTCCCATCATATACCTGTATAGGACATCATAAAAATAGACTACATTTAAGAAAACCAGGTATGGGTGCCTGGATGCCTCAGTTGGTTAAGCATCTGCCTTCAGCTCAGGTCATGATCTTGAGGTTCATGAGTTCAAGCCCCGTGTCAGGCTCTACACTGACAGCTTGAAGCCTAGAGCCTTCTTCGGATTCTGTGTCTCCCTCTCCTTCTGCCTCTCCCCCACTCACACTCTGTCTCACTTGAGCTCTCTCTCTCTCTCTCCCCTCCCCAAAGAATAAATAAACATTCGTAAAGATTTAAAAAAAGAAAACCAGGTAGATCTAACATGAGAAAATTTAAAAAGAATATGAAAGTGTCCATTCTAAACTGTTCAATGATAGTTATAATAGTTACAATCTCCACTACAGAATGAGAACATTATTGGGTTAAAGCAGTATTTGCTCTGGGAAGGTTTGTTTTTACACTGGTTCTTATCAAAACCAACACTCTCACCCTGTAAAACTACAACACTTGCTGAACTTTTGGCACATCTGCAGTAACTATGTTTCCATATGAGTAAACAATCTCCATTTCTAATCATGGTCTAATTATGGACATAGTTGTAATTGTTTCTATATTACTAGGCATTGGTCCTCATATAAAATGGCGCTTGGGGTAATAAAAGTTTAGTCCTCATAATTTATATAACAAACACTCCAGGTCCTTTTTGGAATTCTAAAGGAAATATGTATAAAAAAAAACTATAAATACACAAAAACTATTTTAGTATTCTGTTTTGGTTCCTCTTAATATTTCCTTTTATGCATTTCTCTAAGAATTTTCTGGGGAAAAAATAAAGAAATAGAACATCTTATTAACTGACTATCTGACAATTAGTCTTGTTGATAATCTTTGTCATTGTTAAAATCCAAACAGGTACCATTTATGCAGCATACATTATGTGTGAGTTAAAATACAAGGAGCTTTAACTATATTATCTACTAAGCTCCAGGTCCATATATTTAATTGCCAACTAGTCTTCCCTACTTGGAAGTCCCACAGACATTTAAAACTAAACATCTCCTAAAAAGAACTTTCTATCTCCCTTACAAACATATTCCATTATTCTGAAACTTGGTGAATGATACCATCATCCACTGAGTCATCAAGAAACTTGGGAGTTGTGGGATACCTGGGTGGCTCAGTTGATTAAGTATCTGACTTTGGCTCAAGTCGTGATCTCACTGTTCATGAGTTTGAGCCTGGCATCGAGTTCTGTGCTGACAGCTCATAGCTTGGAGCCTGCGCTGGATTCTGTGTCTCCTCTCTCTCTCTGCCCCTATCCTGTTCACACTGTTTCTCAGAAATAAAAAAATGTTAAAAAAAATCCTGGGAGTTATAATAATATCAGTTGTAACAACCACTACTTGGGGACACTACTCTGCCAAGAATTATGCAAGGTACACTAACTATATTAAATTTAACACCACCCTCCAAAAACTTGCAAAATAGGTATCACTCTTAAAAATCTTACGGTAAAGAATCCTGTTTAATTTAAGTTAATTCAGGTTTTCTTCAATTAATGTGAACACTGAATGCTTTTTTCCACCATAATTTCTGGCAAACCAATCAATGGTTTTAGATCAAACTTTGGAAATACTTATATTTTTAACCCCATCAAACTGTTTCATTAGCTCATCCTTTCTACCAAAATCATATCAGTGATCTACTGGATAAAGATGAGTAGTTGAAAGGAAGATTATAGGAGTTTATAGTTGTATTGCCTCTATCTAATCAAAATTTTACTTCCTCATAGCCTGATTGCTTGCACTAAGTCCAACTTCTTTCAGATCAATTATTTATGAAAATTTACCTGTTAGAATAATATGTTTAAATAGTAGGAGAAATACAGAACATACCAGTATTTTATGCTTTTTTATCAGAATGAATGAATCAAGTGATACTAAGTTGCTATTTCTAGGAGGTACCAAAGAACATATTCAGCACTAACCAGGAACTAAGCTTAAAAGCATGGGAAACAGAGGGAATAATTTACAGAATATGACCCCTTCTCTCTAGATGCTTACAATCTAGTTGGGAATAAATAAATAATAAAATACCAACAAGGAAGACCAAGAAGAGGGGGAAAAAATTGAGCTCATAGATAGAGCAGACTGTGATTGCCAAACATGGAGGGCGGGAAGTAGTTGAAGTGGGTGAAAAGGTTCAAAAGGTACAAATCTCCAGTTATAAAATAAAGAAGTCATGGAGATGTAATGTACAGCATGGTGACTACAGTTAATAATACTGTATATAACAAAAATGCACATTTGAAAGTTGCTGAGAGTAGATCTTAAAAATTCTCATCACAAGAAAAACAGTTTTATAGCCATGTATAGTGATGGATGTTAACTCGACCTATTGTGGTAATCATTTCACAATACACAAATATCAAATCATTATGTTGTACACCTGAAACTAATGTTATGTCAATAAAAAATAAAAAGTAAAATAAAAACAGACCAAGAATACTCTGATAGAACAGTAGAAATATCAAAAGAAGGAACATGATTAATTGCCAAAGGCATGGTAAAATGATATGTAGCTAATAAGAGCTCATAAGAAAGAGAGAGGATTCTTGGAAAATGCAGTATAAAATATAACAGGTAAAAATATTTCCAAAGAAATCTGCTTTAGCTATTCTTTACGTATACCTGCATTATCAATTTGCACGAAATTTTTCTTAAAAAAAAGTTTTACAGAATACAAGTAATTCAAGTAACATGGGAGGCTCAGCATTCTGCAAAAATACAAAAAGAATCATCTCTAGCTCCAAAAATCACACCTCTATCTACAAATTAGCCACAACTGGATGTGCTGACATAAGCATATTGCAATACCAAATACTGAAAGTTCTGCAAGAATTCAAATGTTATGGATACATGGGAACAAGATAATCCAAACTTGACATTTTAAAAACTCATTATCCATAACATCTTGAAAAACCCACACAAAGTATCTATGCCAAAGAAAAAAGAAATTCCACACAAGACCAATAAATGGATACTCCAGCATCATACCTTAGGAAAAAATATGTTGGCAGAGTTATTCACATTAGAATTTATTTTTGGATACCTAGCCAGATTTTAATGCCATAATCAAAATGAAAAATAAATATCTAGTCACAGAGAAGTATCATATTGAGACAGGGAAACTAAAAGGGCCCCGTGAAAAACTGCTTTATTCACTCTTTTTTCTCTTTTTTTCTTCTTCTACTCTCGCTAGAACCTACAGCATAACCCCTACACACTTATAGAACACACAATGTATGTCTTCCTTGTAAAGGTCAAGGATTTAATGATTTCTTTGGAGTCTTTGAGCACAATATGTAACACTGAAGGAATGACTGAGCAGGGTCATCATGAAAGACTCAAGACCGCTGGTTGCAGGGCAAGTGACTTACGGAGAACACCTACATACTGTTCATTTCAGGATTACTGAGATGATCTGGGCACCAGACCACCATCCTCAATAAAAACCCCAGGCCCCAAGCAAAGATCAGGTTCACTCTTCCTTCCTTTCTCAGGTAAGGAAGTCTGTTTCCCAGACACTCCATCTGTATCTACACTCTCTCTATACCTTTAATAAACTCTGCTCTTACTTCCTCTTGGATAGTTTGATTTCTATCCTGCAGGAAGCCCTCTTGACTGGTCCTGTGGGACCTCCCTCTGGGTCCTCAGACTCAGCCAGCTTGCATCAATATCATTAAGATATATTAGAAAATATGAGATCAAAAGATATACCTGTTTGCAATTGTATTAAGCTCAGTACTTACACTATTATCTCTTAACTTTGACTCATTGTTTCTAATAGCTACCCCCAATTATACAAAGTATATATAACAAGAGGTATAATCCTCTTGTTCATTTTCTCAATGTCCTACAATACTTGCTGTTGCAGTAAGAAAGATTAAATAGGCATTTGTCAATTTTGGCTTTAAAAAATAATCTATATGTTAAATGAGGCCCGAAAGATTCATTATTATTCAAACACAATCACAGTTTTCTGTCCAATTAAATACAGTGTCTAAATATATGCCTCATAACACATTTTCAAACAGGCTCCTTTTTTTATAGTCCTAGAAGCCAGGAGAATGATTCCATTAAAGAACTTCAAAATTATCAAAAGTTTAGGAAGATATACACATTAAAAATCAACATAAAAGAAAACTGCCATAAAGCGATCATACAGAAATGGTTTTAGGAACTTAACTTTCTCTGTTAGTAAAGCATTCCTTTACTTAAATTTCAAATACTATAGATAAGTTGGAAGAAAAATAAAATGAATATCTCCACCTAGATTCAACATTTATGAGCATTTTACTACAAATGCTCAGCTGCCTACTGCCCCATCTCTGCCTCTTCCCCTTCTCAAAATCTGTCAATTTATTTATTTCTGGCAAAGCATCCTATAATCAAATATATTAATACTTCTAAAGAAAAACAGAAAACACTAAGTCAGATAAATACTATAAATATCTTTATATAAATTAATTCCACTTGTCACTGAGTGGGTTCAGACAGATCAGGTTTTATCCCAAATTTAAATTTTTAAAATGTAGATAAAGGATGGTGGGGTAGCAGTTTAATCCCCAAGTTACAAAGGAGGAAACTAAGGCATACAACGGATAAATAATGTATTCAAGACTAAAATAAGTAGCAAAACCAAGTACATAAAAATAGGCAATCTACTCCAGGGCCCATAATTCTAATTATTGTTCTAGGAAGTCTCCAATCCAAGATAAGGAAATCCTTATGACTTTCTTTATCCAGAATAATTCCATTACCCCTAATTATAATGCTGGCCTAATCTGGACACCATCCTCTCTCACTGGGTTTATGACAATAGCCTGCTACCCAGGCCATCTGATTCTTCTACCCATCTGACTAATAGTAAAAGCTAATGTTCTTTAGCCTCCAAGAAATACAGGTTCTATGTCCTCTCGTTTATCTTCATAAATGACTTCACTTACCGCTCTCCCCTCTCTCACACCACCAGCACACTGGCCTCGATGCTGCTCCTAGTTCCCGGGCAAGTTCCCACTTAGGGCCTGGCACATGCTTCCTTTTATATGTACATGACTGCCCCCTTGAATACTATGGATCATTTTCCAATGAGGCCCTACACTGTCCACTTTCTTTAAAATTGCAATTGCCCCTCCACTAAGCTATGTACTCTCCAAATGCCATTTTCCTGCTCTAGTTTTTCTTTCCAACATTTATTACCTTCCAACATCCTAGACAATTCACTTATTTTTTATTTCCCTTTCTTTTCTGCTCTTAGATTTACAGGTATACCAATGTATGCTCAGCCCTTAGAAAATCATCTAATGCATACTAAATGCTCAAAAAGTAATTGTTGCTATTGAGACTTCATATGTCAACTTCAACCCAAATACTCTGAGCTACGCTCCTCTACATCTTTTATAGTTAGCATTTCTCAGTATATCCCAAAAAGTTAGAATTTCAAATATATGCTTAAGTTATATTTTAAAACAGTCAAATGCTATACGCTTATGCTTTTACTAAGATTATTTTTAGAAATACACTTAATAGACATGGAGAGATGTTCATGTCACTCAGAGAAGACAGGTAAGGAAGAGCTTATATAGTGTGATCCTTTGTATAAGGAAAACAGTATATATTTGTGTGAATTAAGATTTTTCTGGTGTGATGACATTAGGGATTTCCTAAGCATTTCTCCCTTCTGCATATCTGTATTTTCTCATTTTTTCCATAATGAATATGTATTATTTGTATGATTAAAAAATAAATATACTTCTATATCCCCCTAAAATTATTCTTTACAATACAATTACCAGCTAAAATCTAACTCTTGCTCTATTAATAAAATATGTATCTACTGTTAATACAGCTGTTTTATAAATGCAATACAGATATGTGCCATTAATGTAATTTAACAGACCATCTACAGATATTTATCTAATTATTTTCTTCATACAAGGAATGATTTTGTCAATTCTTTTCTTCATACAAAGAATAACATGGCACAAGTGTGCTAAATATTACCAATATATCTATGGGAAATCCACATATTCAATCTAACTTTCAGATATTACTTTTGAAACATTGCTTTCAAAGGCAGTACTCTTAATAAGCCTTTTTACTTGTGGTATAAACTTACAAACATTTTTTAATCTTTAAATTCAGAATTACTATAAGCATAAATACATTCAACTCGAACTTTTGATTTTGCTACTGTTAAAAGTATTAATATTTATTTCAACTGTGTCCTGTCAAAAGTATTTAAAGTAATATAATAAAATAAAGTTATGGATTTAGAAAAATTATATTCTATATTTTACACATCTTTAAGGTGACTACTATTTCACGTAGGGAAAATCAACAAAAGAGCTCCTTTATTTTTTTATTCATTATTTTTAAAAGAGCTACTTTAATGCCAATTCTTAATTTAGAAACTGTATTCATTTTCAGAAAAATTTTAAATCTTTGTTTTAACTTCTAAAATGTATACAAAATAGTGTTAATTAACATTTCAAAGTCAAGCTTAATTATGATCAATTTCTTTGCAAACAAACAAGTTCATTTATTGTCTATAAAAGAAAACCTAAAATGGCTTACAATACTTTCCCATGATCTTAAATCTAGAAAGAAAATACTATATTTTTTAATGTTTATATAAACTTATACCTGAAGTTCTTTTAAATGAAATTTGATTTCAATTTTTCCAAAATTAAATTCCATTTAATAATTTTTCTTAATTATTATAAAAACTTTACAAAATAATAAAGACACAAGTGTATTTAAAATGAAAGTTTACATACCTTGGCTTCCGAAATGCTAAACTATATTGTTGGCAAGCCAGACCCACAGTGGGGGTATAGACAATAGGCATGAATTTCTCAATATCAGACATTAGCACTCTGTAAAAGAGCTTTTCATTTCTATCTTGAAGATCCATTAAGAGAAGGTACCTGTGGAAATTGGACACAATGAGATCTATATTCCAACAAGTCATGAAATAGCTGCTTAGATTTTTAACCATTTTTCAACAAAGTATTAAGTATTTTTTACGTTGCAAAGAAAACATCTGATCAAAAAGGACTTTAGAAATATTCTGAAACACCTTTAAGAATGAATAACCATAAACCTGAGCACGTGTCATTCAAACATTAAAAGCACTGCTCCAACAGCAGTTTTACTTAATACCTGGAGAGATTTTATCTCTACTTTAATATGAAAATGCCACTACAGATAAAATTTAAATATTAACTAAGTAAATAGACTTCATCATTTAACTTGTAGTACTGAATAGCCAAGGGAAATAACAGGTAGACAATATGGAATGTAGCACTGAATCTAAAAATTACTAAGGCAGGCAAGTTCCAGAGCCTTTTCTTATCATTTTATCAAATGGCCTTTTTCTTTCTAGAGCCATTTCTAACCTAGAGTTATCTTTCTAACCATCAATCTTATCATGTTACCTGTAACCCTCAATAATTCATAGAATAACACCCAAACTGATCAGTAACAACTTAAAATAGTCTTGCAAAATTGTGCTTAATAATCTTACCAGCCTTTTTAGGTTGATTTTCATTCCCTGGAAGAGTTGAAAATGCACAGAATTTGAAGCCAGAGATACAAGGATTCTAATGTTTGGCAAATAGATGGGTTACACCAACCCCTATAACATTTAGGAAGATGATGACTTTAAGGCATGCTTTTAAAACTGATTTAGTAATGTGGAAATCATCACTGCTAAATCAATGATCAATTCTCAGACCTCATTTTATTTTACCTCTCAAAATATTTGACACCAGGAGCCTTTCCTTAGAGCTCAATACACTCGTTTTACTTGACTTCTGGGCCATCATATTTTTCTTGGTTTTCCTCCTGTCTTATTGGTTATTCCTTTCCTGTTTTGTTGCTGCTTCCTCCTCTTCTCTGAAAGCTAACACTAATCTCTAATATATTAGGAAATTAAGTTGGCTTTATCCTTAATATATTCCCAAAATCTAAACAACTTCATTGCTACCCTCCTGGGTCTAATCTCTTGTATTAGTAATTATTATTATTGTAATAGTCTCCTAAATTCTTCCAGCCTACATTGTATTCTTAATGTTGCAGACAATCTTTCTGAAAGATAGACTGGGTCATGTTGATCTTCTGTTCAAAACTTTGAATGGCTCCCCATCTCACTCAGAATAACACCAAAGTCCTTTAGTGCCTTTAAAGCCATTCATAAATTGTCCTCCATTACCTTGCTAAGTTCCTCTCCCAACCTGCCATTTTCCACAAGCTCAATCTGATCCAGAAACAGGTCTCCCTGTTGATCCTGGAACCTACCAGCTGAAGAACACTGTTTCCCAGATTTCCTCAGGGCTAATGGCCTCACTGCCTTTGATTATTTGCTCATAAGTCATCTTCTCAATGAAGTCTATCCTGATCAATATAACAATATAATAAAGCAAACTAATCATACTATCCCCAATATCCTCAGCACTTCTTATCCTACTATTTTTTCCACTAGCACCTGTCAATTTTTAGCATATTATTTTACTATTTAGTATTTAATAATTTTTAAAAATAATTTACCTAAGTTCCATGAGGACAGAGATCATGGTCTATAATCCTAATCTCTAAAACAGCACCAGACAGTGAGCTGATGCTCAATAAATACTTGAGAAACAGTCTGTGGTAAAAACATGAATGTGACTAGCTCTTACAGAGGTAAATGGCCCAGGAAAAGAATATAAAGTAAAAACATCTGAAGGAAAGACTAGTTTGAAGGATAGGCTAGCAGAACAAGTGAAAGAGATTGTAAAGGAGTTCAAGAAACAGCAAATATACACATCAGGCAAACAGGTCAGCTTCCTTCCTCAGCTGTCCCTGTCATCACCCATGGGCTCATGAAAAGTAGCCACAGCAGTGATGGAGGTTATCCATGGGCTCAGCAACATGGACTTTCACTCACCAAGACCAACCTAGCTACAGACATTGCTGAGTACCACATCTGCCAGCAGAAGAGACCAATGCTGCACAACTGATATGGCACCATTCCAAGGAATGACTAGCAAGCTACATGGTAGCAAGTTGATTGCACTGGACTGTTTCCATCACAGAAGGGGTGGTGGTATTTTTTTTTTTTTTTTTTTTTTTTACTGGAATAGGCACTTAGTATGGATACAGATTTGCCTTCCCTGCACACAATACCTCTGCCAAAACTACAATCCATGGATTTATCAAATGCTTTAAACACCATTACGGTATTCCACACAATATTTCTTTTAATCAAGGAACTTCCTTCAAATGAGAGCTAATGAAGAGTGGCAACGGGCTCATGTTCTAGGAATTCACTAGTCTTACCATGTTTCCCACTATCCTGAAGCAGCTGGCTTGACAGAATGGTCGAATGGCCTTCTGAAGACTCAGTTATAGTACAAGGCAGGTGGCAACACCTTGCAAAGCTGGGGCAAGGTTCTCCAGAATGCTAGCTATGCTCTGAATCAGTGTCCAATATATGGTGCTATTTCTCCTATAGCCAGTATTCACAGCTCAAGGAACCAAAGGATGGAAATAAAAGTGGCACCACTCACTAACCCCCGCCCCCCCATTCCAGTGACCCACTAGCAAAATTTCTGCTTCCCATCCCTGTGAACTTATGCTCTACCGGCCTAGAAGTCTTAATTCCGAAGGGAGGAATGTTTCTACCAGGAGACAGTGATTCCATTGAACTGGAAGTTAACACCAATGCTAGCCACTCTGGGCATACGCCTCTGAATCAACAAGCAAAGAAAAGAATTACTTTTCTTTTGGGGTGGATAGGGGTGGGGTGATTGATCCTAACTACCAAAGGGAAATTGGACTGCTACTTCATTATGATTATTATTATTATTAATCTCTTCAACCCTCCACCAGAAAGGAATCCTGCCAACAGACTGCCTTTGGATTCAAACTGCAACTCTCCCCCTGGTTTCCGCCATACCAGTCAGCCTAAGGATTTAGGACTTGCCTAGGCTCCATAATCACGTGAGCCAATTCCTTAAAATTAATTAATTAATTAATTAATTAATTAGAAAGAAAGAAAGAACGAACGAATGAACCAGCAGGTTGTATATGTGTGTGTATATGTTAGGTCTTCCTCTCTGGAGAACCCTGACTAATACAAATACTTGCTAGGTATTGGTTTGCGACCTCTTCTAACCTTTGCAACAATATTTTCAAATAACTATTACTTCTTTTAACCCACAAATGAAAACCCTAAGGTTTGGAGGATTTCAGTACCTTAATAAGAAAGGACCGGGTCAAAAGCACAGGGCCAGGCATGTATAGTGGTCATGGAAGTGGCTAAAGCAATTTGCTTAAGGCCCCATTGCTAGTGAAATACAGCCAAAATTCCAATCAAGGGCTATCTAATTTCAAAAGTAGGGAAAATATTATCTTCACCTTTGTGCAGACACAGAAACTGAATTCTAAAAATAAGTGACCCAAATATGCAGTAGTGTTACAACCAAGCTTGGAAGTTGAAAAAGTATGCTTTTATCTACAATGAACTTAGAGTCTGACTAAAAGCCACTATGACCTGTTTTGCTCTGTCTAGAATGGCATTTCCTGGGGTGCCTGAGTGGCTCAGTCAAGCATCCGATTTCGGCTCAGGTCATGATCTCATGGTTCATGAGTTCTAGCCCCCCATCGGGATCTGTGCTGACAGCTCAGAGCCTGCTTCAGATCTGTCCCCTCTCTCTGCCCCTCCCCTGCTCATACGCTATCTCTATCTCAAAATAAAAAATATATTTCAGAATAGCATTTCCTGATAATTCACCTTAATAGCAACCATTTGATCACAAGAGAAAAGTAGTCTCTCTGAGGACACAGTTTAGAAAAGAAAATTTTATATTACTCAAATGTTGCTACTGAGGGTACATTTTTTTAAAACATCATTGTATTTCTAGGCAAATTCTTCTCAAACTTGACTACTCCATCCAAATCACTAAATATTTTAACTTCCTCATCCAATAAAAAATAAAGTAGACAACTCCTAAGAGAAATATAAAAATCATCTTCAAGGATATGTTACCTGTCAAAGTCAGAGGCCAGACGCTCAAAATTTTTAATTACTCTAAGAACTTGGATATCCTGACTGATGAAGCAAGGTGGCAACAACCCATGAATATTCAACTGTTGTCTCTCTTCCAGGGTAAAAGCCAAATCCTATGGAGAAAAAAAAAAAAACACAATAATTTGAAGGTAATAATAACCAAAAACTACAGATGTACACCCACACACGAAATCCAATAAATATATAGAATTAAAAACAGAAGATCTGGTATTGTCTAAATAAGGCCATTCAACTGTATAATCTCTCAATTCCTCAGTTTCCTCATCTTTAAATATTAGAATACTATAATATTTCAGATCTGTTTCATTCATATCTGAGATTTGAAATTAGGTAATGGAGAAAGATGTGAAGATATGAAAATGAAAGATATAAATATTATTACTGTCATTAAATATATAATTGAATAGGAGTTACAAGAGATTTTTAAATTATGAACATGAGTAGACCACCGATGACCTCTGTTCCTCCTCCTAGAAAATAGATCAAGAAATGCCTTATATATGATTGAAGCACCCAATACTGCTCCCCCAAACTATCTCTTACTATTCATATTACATTTCTAGCTACACAAAATTTCTCACAATTGCCTAAACATATCACACCCTTTTATTCTTTCATGACACTACAGACAAAAATTTTTCTCTGCTTCTCTGCCTTTCAAGCCTGACCTTAAATGCTCCCTTCTCCCTAAAGTCTCTCTAAAGCCTCTCCAGACTCAGCCAGTATGTCCATTAGAACCCTATTATTATACTATGTTATCTGTTTACATTAACATTGACTGTATAAAACACGAGGCTCAAAATAAGCAACTAAATATAACTAATGGGCAGATACAAAAACCCAGAATGGACTAAAGAGATTTTCTGGAATGTAATAAGAGGGGAAGTAGCAGAGAAACCCCAGTAGTCATTAATATGGAAGAATGGAACGAGCAGTTCCCCTGGAGATGACTCTTCCTTGGGCCATTGAAGCCCAAGACACTTCTTTGACTATGCTGACAATTGTTTCTCTGGCTCTGGAAAAAATGCACCAGCATGATGATGGTTGGGTTTGTTCATTATAACCACCTGCTGATGCCACTACTGACCGCTTGGGTGGGTAGAGATGTATCCACTGACTTTGTAATGGGTGATTCTACAGCCATCCTCTTCTACCCTTGAAAGTTTCTTGCAATGGTAGAATAGTGATTCCTAAGTCTTTAGAAGGTTTATTATTCAGGGAAAAAGACAAATTTAGTTCATCCCAGAGGTAGAGGACAGGCCCTAATTGTTGAGAAATGAACACATCGAACCTCAGAAAGTGAGTGAAGGAGGTCAACAGATGAGCAACTCTCTCCTTCTTCTAATTTTTTGTACGGATAGGCCTATTTATTCATGTCACTAATTAAAAGGCTTATGTTTAATTCAATTCCTGGGTCAGGGGACAGACTGAAGAAAGCAAAATAGATTAGCCCACTGAATGATGCCTAGTAGAGCTCTCTAAATTGCCTGCAAGGGCTAGCTGAGAGTGATGGCTCCAGAACCTCCAAGTATGAGAAGCTGTATACAATCTTGATTTCTCAGGAGGTTTCCAAATGCATCAGCACAGCTGGTATCCAGTTTCCAGATATTTTTCTCCAACAGGAGCCACTCTTATGACTGCAAGTGGCCCCATTGTTACATGTTCAGTTGGGGGTCCTCTGGGGCTTTTTTGTTCCCCAGGAGCTGGATGGGCCCTTTCCTAATGATAATCCATAGTGCTCAGCTGAGCCTGACCCAACCATTCTCTCCTGGATGACTAGAGAGCAGCAGACAGTGCAGCCTGTCAGTCTTTTGCCTAGGAGTTCCAGTAGACACCAGGAGACACGTGGTATTGCTGGAAACTTCTGCATGCCATTTTCCTTTTTATCTGTGGTTTGTGTCCCCAACCACAGTGTAAATTCCATTAGGTCAGGATTTTGCCTGGATTTTTTTTTTTTTCACCACTTCATTCTTAGTGCTTAGAAAAGTACCTAGGACTAATACATGAATTAGTAAAGTCAGAGGATATGAAGTCAATGTGCAGAAATCTGTTGCACATCTATACACCTATAACAAAGCAGCAGAGACAGAAATCAAGGAATTGATCCCATTTCCAACTGCACCAAAAACAATTGGATACCTAGGAATAAACTTAGCCAAAGATGTAAAAGAGCTGTACTCTGAAAACTATAGAAGACTTATGAAAGAAATTGAAGAGGACGTGAAGAAATGGAAAAGCATTCCATGCTCATGGACTGGCAGAACAAATATTGTTAAAATGTCTATACTACCCAAAATAATCTACACATTTAATGCAATCCCTATCAAAATACCACCAGCATTTTCCACAGAGCTAGAACAAACAAGCTTAAAATTTGCATAGAACCACAAAAGACCCCAAATAGACAAAGCAATCCTGAAAAAGAAAAACAAAACTGGAGGAATCACGATTCCAAATTTCAAGATATACTACAAAGTTGTAGTCATCAAGACAGTATGGTACTGACACAAAAACAGACACACTCATCAGTGAAACAAAACAGAAAACCCAGAATTGGACCCTAAAATATATGGTCAACTAATTTTTGACAACGCAGGAAAGACTATCCAATGGAAAAAAGACAGTCTCTTCAACAAATGGTGTTGAAAACACTGGATGGCGACACCTTCCCAAAGATGACATCCAGATGGCTAACAGATACATAAAAAGATGCTCAACATCACTCATCATCAGGGAAATACAAATCAAAACTATGATGAGATACCACCTCACATTTGTCAGAAAGGCTAAAATTAACAACATAAGAAACAAGAGTTGTTGGTGAGGATGTGGAGAAAGGGGAACCCTCTTGCACTGTTGGTGGGAATGTGAACTGGTACAGCCACTCTGGAGAACAGCATGGAGGCTCCTCAAGAAACTAAAAATAGAACTACCCTATGATCCAGCAATTGCACTATTAGGCATCTACCAAAAGGATACAAAAATACAGATTCAAAGAGGTACATGCACCCAGCATTAGTATCAACAATAGCCAAACTATGGAAAGAGCGCAAATGTCCATCCAGTGATGAATGGATAAAGATGTGGTATGCATATATGTATACACACACAGACATACACACACACGCACACACACACAATGAATTATTACTCAGCCACCAAAAAAAAAAAATGAAATCTTGCCATTTGCAACAACATGAATAGAGACAGAATATATTGTGATAAGTGAAATAAGTCAATCAGAAAAATACAAATATCCTAGGATTTTACTAATATGTGGAATTTAACACATAGAAAGGTTGGAGGGAGGGGACGGGGAAGAGAAGAGAGGGAAAGAAACCACAAGAGACTCTTAATGATAAAGAACAAAGTGTGAGCTGCTGGAGGGGAGGTGGCTGGGGGATAAGCTAGATCGCTGGTGGGTACTAAGGAGGGCACTTGTGATGAACACTGGTATTGTACGTAAGTGAGGAATCACTGGATTCTACTCCTGAAACCGACATTGCACTGTATGCTAACTAAAATTAATTAAATTTCATTAAAATAAATTAAATAACTAATTAAAATTTAAATAAAATAAATAAATGTTAAAAGTACCAGACATTACTGAGATCCAGTAATTTGCTACATAAACAAAATGGAAAACTTTAAATATTTAACTTCTGAGAAATACTAAAATTTTAAAAAATAATATAATTGCTGCTCAGTGACTAGTATATTAATTCTGGTAAATTTAAGTTTAAAATGAAGAGCTAGCAGTAAGGGACACTGTGTAAAAAATGTAATTGTAAAATGGAAAGCATACTTCACTTGTTAGAGACATAACTGGGAAGACTGATCATTTAAAATATGCCATGAATGACTCTTCAGAATAATACAGAATTATGTACAGTAATGTAATTGAAAAAGAAAGAAAATTCAATAAATTTTTCTCTTGCTCAAAATGAAAAATTTGGAAGTTGAAAATGGGAAAAAGCTAGAGTAAAATTCAGTCTCAAAAATACATGAACATATGTAAAGAATCAGTAAATTTCTGAATATTAAGCCTTGAAAATATGCCTCCAAAATGAGAATCAAAATTATCAATATTCTGAGAATAAGACTTATTGTCAGAAGCACTAACATATGCTCTTGTGTTCACTTAATAATAGCACTTAATCATTTATTGGTATATTAATTAGCCAATTAATTTTTACATAAATTTTCCAATGTTGTTCTGACCTAACAGGTCTCCCACTGTATGCCATGTGAATGACAATGTCACCTGGCTATCTTCTGATATTCTTTGATGTTTAGTAACTACAAACCCCCATATACTGTTAATCAAATATTCCATGACATAATAGTGTCAATTCAACTCTGAAACAACAACAACCAAAACCAAAACAAAGCAAAACAAACAAACAAACAAAAAACCTACGGCTTAAAAATTGGGGGAACTGGTCCAAGTTAAAGTCCTATGATTGGGTTCATGTACTATTGCTACCCTTTATGAAAAGAAAAGTTAATGTATAAGCAAACTTAAATCTTAAAAAGCCTGAAAATTTAAAAATATATATGGCATGATTTTGTTTAAACCACAGTTTTTAAGAATGACACATCAAGGGGATTCCTACCAACCAGCAGCTTCCCAGAAAGCATGTAGCAAATAGTAAGTGGAATTCTGAACCATTTAATAATCCTGGCTCTAAGTTTCATTTTTTCATAGTAACAGACACATATTCATATATAAGTTTGTACAAATTACAAACAGTAGCTTAACACATTCTCCTTATTAAATGCTGGCTTAATACAGTGAAACACTACCTTAATGCATTCTCCTTATTAAAAGCTGATGTAACTAATATCTGTTTCAAAGAATTTTTACCTTAGGGTTATGCCTATCCAACAAAGGACAGTGTATCCAAAGTATACATGCAGCTTCTAACTTCCATTTGATTTCTATTGAGTCTTTCATGTAGTTAAAAAGTTTAGACGTCTATACATATATTAGGTTTCCAGACCACCTATAATTCTAATTGCCTAAAAGTGTTCTCATTCACCCAAGGTTCAACCCTGGTTTTCTCATTTTCTGTCTTTCTTTTACTTTCCCTATTCCTTAAGAAACCTTTTGGACAAGATCCCTAGACAGCAGAATGGTATGCTGTTTCACTGCTGAGGAGAGCGCACAGGACAACTATTCTTCTGGACTCTACTAATTGATCTATGTATATCTTCTTGAGAAAACTGAGACCATCAAGCAGAAATGAAAACAAAATTCCTGGCATCACAAGAGACTTCTATTAAAAACTGTGCTTGCATGGTAACTGAGAAAGAAACTTTTTCCTAAGTAATTTATCAGAAATGATTACCATAAAAGCAGAAAGGATACATTCTGAACTCTGCTCTAACTTACATCTTTAATGGTTGAACTTCAGTAATTTGCCTTCGTTTTTTTCCTGAATAAGGACTCAACGTAATCAAGCAGAATAGCAAAAAGGAAATCACTGTCTAAATCACAATATCTAAGTAATCTATGTATGTATAATTCATTATAAAATGTATTTATTGTAAGGTTTGTTTTTATTATTTATTATTCTGAAATAAAGAGATCAAAGTGAGCTGTAGCTTTAAATGTCAATATTTTCAACTATGTATTAACATAGTTTATATGCATATTTTATAACTACAGAAAGAGAAGTGATACTAATTTGTCCTGGATACATTCTACTGAAAGGTTTCTTCCCCTAGATCTTCCAGAGTGCCAAATACTGTTTTTTGAAATTGATTTATTTAATTCTAATTGACAACATAGATAATGATTTCAAGAATTTTTTTGGTGGTGCACAACCTTATTTCTTCAAAACCAACCAGCCAGATAGAATACACATTTCCAAGGTAAAGTTTTTAAATGATTATTTTGAATGCATTCATCTGTGCAACCAAACTCTCTAGTGATAGTCTCCTTTAAGAGGCAGAAAATCAATTAGCTAAAACCAATAATATATTAACAACAGCTTCTTTAAGAAAACATTCGGTTTCATTACATAGCAATTAATTTTCTCATCTGATATAATGTCATTTAAACTGGCATAGGTAATGATTACAAATATGTATCTAAAATATACTTGGCCCCAGATACTCTAAAATTTACAGCAAAATCATAACTATAACACCTAAAAATCATTTCATCTAGGTACTTTAGGATATAAGTATAACTATTGTGTAGTTTAAGTGAAACATTTGCTTAATTGATAATAAAAAAAAGAACACCTCCACCTAAGAGAGCCAATGGATTTTTAAAATGTTGGATGAGAGATTTAACTAAATAGTTTAAGTATTTTTAAGGGTAATATTATGTTGCCTATTATAGAAAATATTATAGAAAAAAATAGTGAAGGGGTGCCTGGGTGGCTCAGTCGGTTAAGCGTCAGATTTCAGCTCAGGTCACGATCTCGTGGCTGGTAGGTTCAAGCCCCACATCGGGCTCTGTCCTGACAGCTCAAGAGCCTGGAGCCTGTTTCAGATTTTGTGTCTCCCTCTCTCTGCCCCTCCCCAGCTCATGCTCTGTCTCAAAAATAAAATAAACATTAAAAAAAAAAAAAAAAAAAACTCTCCCTCCCTTTCCTCTAAAAACAAAAAAATAAAAAATAAAAAATAGTGAATATCTCATGTAACTAATTGAATATTGGACTGCATGTGAAAACCAGAACAGTCGTATGGGTACAGAATGGTTGTAAGTGTTTTGGTTGTGGACCCTCCTGATTACATGGCTGGTTGGGAGCTGATCTTGCTGCCACTGCTTAGTATCACAAGAGAGGATCATGCTGTGTGTCATCAGCCCAGGAAGAGATCAAAATTGAATTTTCATAGTAAAGTTCCTACAGAATGTATATCACTTTCACACATGGACCTAATCACAGACCTTCAAGGAGTCAGTGAATAGAATTCAGGAGTCTTTAAAACATGGGAGTCTTTTTTTTCACTAACTCGGTGAAACTTAGTATTTCTTTCCATCGTAAAAGAAGATAACAAACAAGAGAAATAGTTGTAGTAATTTCTGTGACTGTCATAAATAGAAATAACATTTTTTATCATATTAAATTTCTGGCATATATTTTGAAATATCACGTATGTATATCATTACTTTGAAATTACAATAGTTTTAGACCCACAATAAGGTTGTTTTATAAGATGAAAAGGCACATGAGTTAGTCATGTTGACAACCTTCATATTGATCTCTTTAAAAAATAAAATTTCACTTTAAATTGCTCATATTTAAATATATTGACTTGCTATTTAAGTCTTCCATAAAGAGAATATATCTTATAATATCACACATTTACTTTTTAATACTTTGATATGTATTATCATACTTGGCTTCTTTTGTAACACTGTGTATTCATTCATTTGAAACCACTGCTTTAAGAAGGCTGTAGACTACACCAAATTTCCAAAGGAGTCTTTGGTACAAAAAAACTTTAAGATTTTGCAGATAGCAAAGGAAATAATCAACAAAACAAAAGGCAACCTATGGAATGGAAGAAGATATTTGCAAATAACATATCTGATAAAGGGTTAGTATTCAAAACATAAAAAGAAGTTATCAAACTCAAACTCAACACTCAACTTATAAAATTCAATCCAATTTAAAATGGGCAGAAAATATGAATAGACATTTTTCCAAAGAAAACATACAGATAGCCAACGGACAGCCAAAAAGATGCTCACCATCACTAATGATCAAGGAAATGCAAATCAAAACTACAAGGAGATACCACCTAACACCTGGCAGAATGGCTTAAATCAACAACACAAGAAACAACAGATGTTGTGAAAATGTGGAGAAAAAGGAAGCCCCATGCACTGTTTGTGGGAATGTAAACTGGTACAGACATTGTGGAAAACAGGTATGGAGGTTCTTCAAAAAGTTAAAATTAAAACTACCCTACACTCCAGCAACTGCACTACTATTTACCCAAAGAATACAAAATATTAATTCAAAGGGATATATGCACCCCAATGTTATAGCAGCATTATCTACAATAGCCAAGTTACAGAAATAAATGGATAAAGAAGATGTGGTGTGTGTGTGTGTGTGTGTGTGTGTTTGTGCGTGTGTAAAATAAAATATTACTCAGCCATATAAAAGAGTGAAATCTTGTCATTTGCAATGACATGGGCAGAGCTAGAGAGTATAATGCTAAGCCAAATACATCAGCCAGAGAAAGACACATACCATATGATTTCATTCATGTATGGAATTTAAGGAACAAAACAAACAAGCAAAGGGAAAAAGAGAGAGAGGCAAACCAAAAAACAGACTCTTAACTATACAGAACAAACTCATGGTTACCAGAGGGGAGGTGGGTGAAGTATGTGATGGGGATTAAGGAAGGCACTTGCTATAATGAGAACTGAATGTTATACAGAAGTGTTGAGTCACTACAATGTACACCTGAAACTAATATTACACTGTATGTCAGTTAACTGGGATATTTAAAAATCCTTTAAAAAAGATAAGAATTGTTGCAGAGAACTATGTTTCAGTTTCCAAGGGATGTATTTCACATATCAACATGATATTCCCAGAAACGCCACAAGATGGCTTTCTTACTTCAGATCCACTGTTGAGATTTTCAGAAATGTTTTCTCCTCTTAGTTACTTTACGGGAGTTTGTGAAGCTCACTGAATTGGTCAAGGGGCTCCAGGGAAGCAAAATGAATAGGGTGTGTGTATAAACAACACATATATGAATAAATTTATTATAAGGAATTGGCTTATACAATGATGAAAGCTGACAAATCCCCAGATCTGAAGTTGGCAAGCCGGAGACCCACGAGAACCAATGGTGTAGTTCTAGTCCAAGCCCAAAGGACTGAGAAATCAGGAGAGCTGACAGTATAGTTATAGTCCAAAGGCCAGCAGGCTTAAGATCCAGGAAGAGCCAGTGTTTTAATTCAAATCCAAAAGTAGGGAAAAAAATCGATGTCCTAGATTGAAGGCATTCAGGCAAGAGGGCTTTCCTCTTCCTCACAAGAGGGTCAGCCTTTTTGTCCTGTTCAGACTTGCAATTGACTGGATGAAGCCCAACCACATTATGTAGGGAAGTCTGCTCTACTCAGTCTACCAATTCAAGTGTTAATCTCATCCAGAAACACCCTCACACACACACCCAGAATAATATTCGACCGAATGTCGGGATACACAGGGGCCTAGCTAAAATGACACATAAAAGTAATCATCACACTCACCAAGTATTTTTCACCAAATATTTGCTGAGCGAATGCCATAACGCCTGCAGGCACTGAGCCAATGAAACAGTGATATGTCAAATATCATGAAGCTAACAATGCAGAGAGCTTAATAGGATATTACATGAAGAGCTACACAATTATAAAATAACACTGTGATAAGTACAAGGGAAGAAAAGGGAAAATTTACTACCAAACTTAACTTAGGGGCTTACGAAGGAAGAGCCCACTGAGTAGTGATATTAAAATGAGGATCTGGAAGCACCTGGGTGGCCCAGTAGGTTAACCATCAAACTCTTGGTTTTAGCTCAGGTCATGATCTCACAGTTCCCGAGATCTGACAGCACAGATCCTGCTTGGGATTCTTCCTCTCTCTCTGCCTCTCCCCCACCTGCACTCTGTCTTTCAAAATAAATAAAAACAATTAAAAAAAATAAAGTAAAATGAGATATGAAGGAGAAATGGAAGAGTAGGAGTTGACCAGGTGAAAGACTCAGGGTGACTGTGCAGGAAACAGCAAGGACACAAATCCCGATGCAGAAGGGCTTGGCTTCTTGGAGAAAGTCTAAGGAAGGAAACATCAACTAAAGGAAGAATGATTAAAGGTGACCCTGGAGAACACAGGCAGGAGCCAGCACAGGCAAATCCATATTAGCCAGTAAAATAACAGGAACACCCAGTTTTTTGCCGGAATAGTGATGCCATTTCATGAAAACGCTGCGAGTTAGCAGTGCTCACCCACAATATTTGTTATTCACCCTACTGAGGAATCCCCATCCCAAGGCTAGCTCACTAAAGAAAGAGAAAACAGGGTCTCAGAACCAGTTTCTGAGTACCAGACAAATGATAGAAAGCTCATCCTGGGCTCGAGATTCTCAATCTGTCTCCCACGTCCCTGTATAATTCACATACACACCCCTAACTGCAACATTTGTCTTTGTAACACCACCTCCTAGCTACCACACTTAGGGCAGATCTGAGTAATGTCCTGCAGCAATAACATTCTAATAAGAAAATTAACTTTAAAAAATATATAAATTTATATATAAATATATAAAATCAGGGGCACCTGACTGGCTCAGTCCGTTAAGCATCCGACTTCAGTTCAGGTCATGATCTCGTGGGGTTGGTGAGTTTGAGTCCCACATCTGGCTCTGTGCTGTCAGTACAGCACTTTAGATCCTCTGTTTCCACCTCCCCCCCCCCCATTTTTCCCCTCCCCTATGTGTTCTCTCATAAATAAATAAATAAAGAGAAGTCATACAATATTTCTAGTATATAATGGAAACATATTGAGCTCTACAAACCACAATTACACCTAGAAAGGGGAACAAGCTAGCTGGGGCACAGAAATGAGAGGGAGATGAACTTTTCACTTCTTTATATTTTTGCCTTTATACAGTGAATCTGTAAGGCTATTAAAAATACTAAGAACCATTTACCTGAAGCTCCAAGATTTGTTAAATCTCTATCCTTATGTTTCTGGCCTCCCTGGCTAGGGCAGAGACTGCTAGACGTTTACTGTAACATCTGTTCTCCCCTTCTTCTGCAGTGAGAGGACCCTGTATTATTTGGGGTAGTAATGTAGACAAAAGACTAAAATTCCAGACTCCCCTATAGAAGACGCCCTGTTGAATGAGTCCTGAACAATGAATGTGAGTGGAAAGGATGTGTGGGATGTGGGGAAGGGTCCTTAAAGACAGCTAGCTGACTCCACTGGAAAGTGGCTCTTGGGTTTCTTCCATTTCTTCCAGCAGCCCGCTTGGAATGTGCAAATGCTATCTAAGAATGATAGTTAGGACCATGAGTGTTCTGGAAGATGAAAGTGCGGCATGTTCCTGATGACTCTCTGACCCACCAAACCGGCCTAGACTGTCTACCTCTGATTTCCTTTATGTGTGAGAGAAAAATACGCTACATCTTAATCAAATCACTGTTACTTGTTTTAACTGTTGTTGTCCTTGCTGTTATATGTACCAAAACCAAGTCGTAAAAGATAAAGTGGTCATTCCTACACCCGCTAATGGAAAGAGATTCTCCAACACACACGCAACAGCATATTCACCCCACAATGTACCATATAACCTGTGGAGAAATTATAAGCATATTTGAAAGGCAGAACAGAGCTATAAGAATGTTAGGTCAAGAATTAACCATCATTTATCCATTTGAAAAACTTTTACAGAATACTAACTATAATCCAGGTCCTATGAGCAAGTATGTGAAAAGATAAAGCTATGATTAAACCAGCATCACAACCCTACCCACCTCCCCAGAGGAATTTTGAACCTTGTAATTTCTGTAGTATTTTCTCCATCACAGCATGAAGAGAAACAGAAGTATACAAATACCAACAAGGCCAAGCATTTTTATAAATGCTTAGACTATAGTAATTTCACAAATTATGTCACATTCTTACTTTTACATAAACCATTTTCGACAAAATAACCTTTATTACTAACATTACTATAGCAATTAAGTACCCAGTGAAATGAGGGGGGGATGTGAATATATATTGCAGAGCATATTTCTGATGTTTTCCCCTAAAACCAAGTTAGACTGAGTTTCACACATTCACATACTAAAAATAATAATCTGAGGGTTCTGGTTCTGTGCAAAATGGTATAAGCATACTTTATCTTGTCTCTCCCAATGAATCCAACTTTAAACTGTGTACAGAATGCATCAGGCAGCTATCTGAAGAATCTGAAAAGTTAGTGGCAGCAGAGGAACGGGGAAATCCCAGATATCACCAAAACAACAGTGAGTTTCCTGCAGTTTTGCCCTTCAGTACAGCCTGGGTTTTTTTTTCCCTCTGTAATCAACTGGCCTTGACTAAAAAGCAACAGAAATGCTAGAAGTGCAACTGTGTGCAGACAAAAAGAGTGCCAAGAAAAGCTTTCTTTTTCTGGTCCAAGAATCAGGAAAGGAGAACCTTAAAGATCACAGCAGAGGGAAATCCACTCTTATTTTCCATTCTTTCTAGCCCCAGCCCCCCAGGAATCCCACAGTGGGTGGCAAGAACATGACCTGAATGCTGTAGATGTCTAAAATTGTAAGATAGGAAGATCATTCTTTTTAGCCAGAGAAGCAATGGTCCCAAGATCATGGATTAAACGTCTGTTGCATTTCTCTTTGTCTTCCAGTCACTTGGCCCTAAGTGCAAATGCAGACAGAGGAAGTATACTGCAGAGCAAGCAAACTAAAGGACCAGCTTTCTGGCTAGTGGGCTGGAAAGGGAGGCTCAAAGAAACAGAAAGTATCACTGAGGTCAAAGAAAAAAGGGAACTCAAGAGAGCAATCCCGTAAAGTTGTATATGAACTCCTGGGCTCACCTCTGAGCTATGCATGTAGAGACTTGATCTTAAACAGTCTCACAAAGGATCTGAGAACTACACTATGGTGTAAATTGCTGTATGGATCCTACTGGGCAGTACACATGATGAACAGATCCAAACAGCACTACAAAGTGGCTTTGGAAATGGAATATTGGAATCACAACCCATAGAATGAGGGTCCAGCTTATGAAGTGACCTAACCAGTTTGACTGACTGCAAAAACCAAGAACTGTATTCCCCTTGGGATTTAACCAAAACCTAGAATGCAAATGTCCAGGATACATGCAAAAATTACTCAGCATATGAAGAAACAGGGAAATGTTAACTTTAAAAGGAATATAAAATCAATGACAACACAGAGAATGAGGTCATCAAAAATTTTAAAAGTTATTGTAACCATACCCCAAATCATAAGGGCAAAATCTTTTGAAATGAATGGAAAAATAAAAAGTCTTGGCCAACAAATTAAAGCTATAAAGAACCAAATGGAAATTTTAGAACTGAAAGATATAATAACAAAAATAAAATATTCATAGGATGGGCTCAAGAACAGAATGGAGATAAGAGAGCAAAGGGTCAGTAAACCTGAAGATGGATTAACCAATCTGAAAAACAAAGAAAAAAACTGGAACAGAAAAAGTCAGAGCCTCAGGGGCCTGTGGGACAATACCAAAAAGCCTAACGTTTGTATGAACACAATGCCAAAAGGAGAATAAAATAAATAAAAAATAAATAAATAAATAATAAATAATAAATAAAAAATAATAAATAAATAAATAAATAAAATAAAAAAAATAATAAAAAAAATATTTGGAGAAATAATGGCTAAACACTTATCAATTTTGGCACCAGGTATAAACTTACAAATTCAAGAAGCTCAGCAAACTCGGAGAAGATGATCAAAAAATATCTAAATCCAGAAAAATTATTTCAAAATGCTGAAAACTAGAAACAAAGAAAACATCTTTAAAGGAGCCAGAGAAAAACTTACCCACTCATTGTATACACACAAAAATTCGAATGACTGCAGGTTTCTCATCAGAAACAAGGGAGGCCAGAGAGAAGAGGAATGGCATTTTTCAAGTGCTGAAGGTAAACAACTGTCAACCCAAAATTCTATAACTTGTGAAAATACCCTTCAGAAAAGAAAGTGAAATAAAGACATTCTCAGATGAAGGAAAATGAAGACAGTTGGTCTCCTACAAACCTGCTGTAAAAGAAATGCTAATGGAAATTCTTTAGATGGAGAGGAAATGATCTCTGAGGATAACCTAAAATGACAAATATCAGGGTAATTGTAAAAGATTATCTTTCCCTCTTAAATTATTTAAAATATGTATAACAGTTAAAATCAAAATAACAAACATTACGTTAAATTATTACATCAAAATATTTTTTTCATAACAACTCAATAGAAAAACAATCCAATTAAAATGGGCAGAGGATCTGAATAGACATTTTCTCAAAGAAGATATACAAATGGCCAACAGACATATGAAAAGAAGGTCAGTATCAGTAATCATCAGGAAAATGTAAATCAAAACCACAAGATATCTATTCATACCTGTTAGAATGGCTATTATCAAAACACACACACACACACACAAACACAAGAAATACAAGAATTGGTGAGGATGTGGAAAAAAAGGTTCCCTTTTTTTTTGAGGTTTTTGAGGAAACTTTTTTTCCACAAGTTGGTGGGAATATAAATAGGTATATCCACTATGGAAAACAGTATGGCGTTTCCTCAAAAAATTAAATAGATTTACCAATTCTACTTCTGGGTTTTTATCTGAAAAACAAAAACACAACATGAAAACAATATATGTGCCCCCATGTTCACTGCAGCGTTATTTGCAATTGCCAAGATATGGAAACAACCTAAAAATCCATCAATGGATAAATGAATAAAATGTGGTATATGTGTATGTGTGTGTATCTGTGTGTATGCATATATAGAATACAATTCAGCCATAATAAAAAAAAAAAGAGGGAAACCTCGCTATTTGCAACAACATGGATGGATCTTGACAGCATTATGCTAAAGTGAACTAAAGTCAGAGAAAAACACTGTATATGATTTTACTTACATGTGGAATTTAAAAAGAAAAAACAGAAACAAAAACAAAAAGTAAGCTCATAGATATAGAGAAGAGAATGGTGGTTCCCAGAGGCGGGAAGTACATGGATAGAGGAAATGGATCAAAGTGTTCAAAAAGTATAAACATCCAGTCATAAAATAAATGTCATAGGGATGAATGTACATACAGCATGGTGACTATAGTTAATTATATTGCATTGCATACTTCAAAGTTCCTAAGAGAATAAATCTTAAAAATTCTCATCACAAGAAGAAAATTTTTTATAACTATATGGTGACAGATGTTAGCTAGACTTATTGTGGTGTTCATTCCACAATATATACAAATATCAACTCATTATGTTGTATACCTGAAGCTAATTTAAAGTTACATGTTAATTATATCTCAATTTTAAAAATTTTATGTAACATATGTATGGAGATTAAGTCGATAATATAATAACTATAACATAGTCAAGGGAAAGTAATTAGACAAATGATAAGGTATCAACATTCCAAATGAACTGACAAAATGGTCACTTTAAGTAGACTGAAAAGTTATATATAGTATAATTCTTATAGCAAGTACCAAAGCCAAACTATAAAAAGATACTGTCAAAAACTCAAAGATAAAATGGAATAAAAATATTCAAACAGGAAAGGGAGAAATAAAGAAATGAAAAACAGAGAGAATAGAACCTAATAATAAAATAGTAGACAGAAACCCAAACATACCAATAATGCCATTAAATGTAAATGGTCTAAACACAGAAACTAAAAAAGAGATATTACCAGAAAATGGCAACAGTTACAAGCAAAATTAGTTAGATCATTGCAATCTCTCACCTACGTGTTTCTGTAAAGATGAGAAAATGTCAATTATAACCTCTTTGTATGTCATTATTTCCAGCTCTTCTTTTTGACTTCTATCATTGGATCTTTCAAACCAGTAATGTTTCTGTGTTATTTATTAACCTTTAATTCTCAAACGGAAGTTATAATACTGGTTTCCATTTTCCCAATTTCTCAAGTGAATTTTCTCATTGGTAAAACACATTTCTTGAGAAATTTGAGGAATTCCTATATGGAGACAGTTTTTGTACCTTCAGTGTGTCCTGCATGAAGAGAAGTATGTTAAAGTCTGCTAGTGTTAGTGTTCATTCCTCTTTGCATGTTCTATAGGGTCTTTTTTATGAGGGTGACTGCTGTGTTATTTGGTGCATAGATATTACTTTTTTAACTTTATTCAAAATTGTACTTTCCAGCAATATAAAGAGTATTTTGTCTCACTTAATCCTTTTTGATATAGACGCTACACTGTCTGATGTCAGGTATAACCCTGATTTCCTCCTGTTTGCATTTTCCCATGTCTTTATCTTTTGTGTTACTACAGCATTTTGTTTTCAACATATCTGTTATCTATAGCATAGTTTGCCTATGCTCTGTGAAACAATATGAAAACAATTTTATTAATAGAGGAGTTATTCTCATTTACATTTACTGACACTGATGAAGGATAGAAGCAGACATTTTTCACCTTTAACCTAGAAGGCTGATCTATGGCATCCAAAACTCTGATAAGAATCAAATACATGCTAGTTAGTACATTCTTAAAGGGCCTCATGACTACCTGGATATCTCACCAATAGTTAATATTGACCTGAATGATAAGCACCAGATAAATCTTGTGAAAGTAGTTTTAGGAGTAGAGATTTGAAGAAGACATTTATGATCTAGTACTTCCTGCACATCCCCTATGCCTTGGGTACTAAGCATATAACCATTGGCTTCAGACAGCAAAAGTACAGCTCTTTCTGTCCATGGGTCATGTCCCCGTGCTACTCAAATAAATTTACTAAGTTGCACCATAAAACATCCAAGAATTATTTCTTGACTATTGCATTCAACAACCCTGCAATATGACCAATATGTTTGCTCTCAATTCTGTCATTATTATAATCACCATATGTAAAAATTTACAATTTTGAAAAAGGAAACATTTTAAAGACTTACAAAAATGCTTATTAATCAAATAGCAATTTCTTCCTGGCTCTGAGCACCCAAGTAAGGACTTATTGTTTGGTCAACTAACCAAGACTTACAGCTATTAGTAACCATAACATGTTCATCATTTCAAGATATTGTTTCACAAGATGCCTCAATTTGGACATGTAGACAGAAAAACAAAAGGAGGCTGGGCCAGTACCACCAATGCAAACTAGAGCTCCATATGTACAACACTAAGACACAGAAAAGAAAGCTACTTTCTAATAACTTCCCAAGTATGTGAATGCACTACTTAAAGAAGTCATATAGCAGAATTTGTTTAAACTATGGGTTGTGACTCACATTTTGTAAAAACTGAAATATAATGAGTACTACTAGGCTGCACGAAACACAGCAAAATATTGTATTATGAATTTTTGTTTCAATTACAATGTGTACTCGTTTGCTAGGGTTGCCATAACAAAGTACCAGACTAAGTAACTAAAACAACAGAAACTTATTGTCTCACAGTTCTGAAGGCTGGAAGTCCAAGAGCAAGATGTTAATAGGGTTGCTTACATTATGACACTTTTCTCACTGACTTCTCTCTTTATGTTCACATGGTCGTTCCTTTTCTTATAAGGATATCAGCCATATTGAGTTAAGGCCCACCTAAAAACCTGATGTTAACTTAATTACCTCTTTAAAGGTATTAACTCCAAATATAGTTACATTCTGAGATACTGGGGATAAATCAATACGTGACTCTTGGCCGGGTACAATTCAGCCCATAACATTATGCTTATACACATATATGTGCACTGTGTCACATTCAAAAAAGTTTAAAACTATCTTAGAGGACTCTGAATAGACAGTTCAAATGTATTAAATATATTCTAAGCTTAAGAGACCTGCCTTAATACTATAATGGAGTCAGGACTCCTTTACTCCCCAGATTTCCAGGTCTTCATGAGGCAGTTTAGACTGTAACTACTTCAGGGATCCTCATAATGCAATTATTAACATTCAGATGAACATGTAAATACTTTTGATGATATTCTTCCTCAACAGTACCTGATTAAAAAAATAATCCTAGTGCTTTAAGTCTAGGGTTTATTAGTATAAAGCTCTGATAGTTATATTCCCATGTTTTTGAGACTATTATTCATTATTATATTGACTTCCCAAGCTACCCAATCAAACCATAGAAACTTAAAGCCATACTGTCTCTCCTCTCTCTTTAAACTCAAAGGCCTCAAGTATCTAACAGTTTAGTTGATGGTTAACTTAGATGTATTTTTAAGGCCTGAGGGAAAATATTGAGGCTTTAAATACTCTAAATTCACTTAAGATAACAATAATTATCTGTTTAAAATGTACTACTTTACATACATCAAGTTAAAAACAGGTAAAAAATAACGTATAGGCCATAAAATATTTTAAATATCATTTTAAGAATACAGACATCCACATTTTATATTTAGGCCCCATGTCTAAGAAAATTTCCTAAACATTTAGGTTGGAAACATTTCCAAATTTGTTCTACTTAGTTGTAATATATTTCATGATTTATACTGTCAAAGTTGGTTGAGTTGGCTCAATAACATAAAATAATGAAGTAACAAATCAGTCAATCTTGAGTCTATCACAGTATTTGGTCATGACAATTTTGAAAACCATTGGAAATAGCCAAATATTTGTTTTGTCAGAGTAGCTGATTATTTCCGAAGCCAAACAGACTCAAGTAAAGGCTGGTTTCACACCACTGGAACTTCTAAGTTTCCTGTCTCTGCAATTCATTCCCTCATCTCCCAATAACTTTAACAACCAAAGCATACGTCTACCTTTCTCTAACAAGCTATGTTCTTTCGTATTTCCAAGGCTTCACACACTTTGAAAAGAGTACTGAGAAGCAAAGAGCTTTCCTTTTTCTTCACAAATATGTATTTTAACCTATACCTGGCATTCTGTGAAAGTGTATGAAAGATTTCAGAGGTCTTGTGATGTCAGCCAAGCTTAGTTATATGGATTTGAGGGTAAAATTTAAAAAAATAGTTTTGTTTTTACTATAAAATAAAGAAGGAACATAAGATTGTCATCAGAAATTCAAGGGAAGAGGATTAGTACACTAAAAAGAGAATTCTTTATAATTGCTCCAGCTATGAGCTCAGACTACACAAAAGTACTAAGTTAATAATTAGTATGTACTAAAAAAAAGCCTCCTATAATTTAGGAAAAAACTAATATTCACTATCTCAAATCTTTTCAATATGTGATTGAAGAGGCAAGACAGAAATCATATTACAACAGAATTTAAGGCACTCACAACAAGAATCTTACTCGTTGTGATATTCTCTGAAATAGAACATTACCTCATATATACTGGGCTCTGAACAAATATTTTCTAAATAAAAATAAATAAATGAATGAAATTATCACTTTATTTTATAAGGATAGTAACTGAAATTAGTTAAGAAAAGCTCACTTAAGATCTCATAGCTGCTAAATGGAAGAATTGGGACTTATGCTTTCTAAATAGAATGCCTTACAATGGTCATTACGTTACGTTGCATTTCTCATACTTGCCCAAAAGTTAGGAGGAAATTATAATGCAAAAATGAGAAATCTCAGACTTTCTTCAATATTTCCTATACTCTATATCACCAGTCTCAAAAGTTCTCAGGTCAAACTCATCTTTCTACTCATTTGAGCATATTACTTGGTTTTTGCGCTCCCCTACACTTCCCCTGTTGTTTCAAGTGCAGCAAGGTATCAGACAGGTGTGGAGGCATATGGCTATCCACCCACAATACAATGCCATTTGTATCAGTGGGATTCCACATTAAATAATTCATCAGTTTCTCGTACTGCTGAAAAAACTCCAGAGAACTGTTGGAGATAAAAATTTCTGAATGATTCATTATGGTATAATTTTCACTGAAGAAAAAGAGGAGGTTCAAGGTATCTTTCCTTCGTAGCCATTAGACCTATTTGTCTCTTTTCCCTACAATACATCCAACTAGGTCTTGACATGCCAGGATACAAACATCTACAAATGCACTTGCCCAGAAGCTCATTTTTTAGATGGAAAAGTTAATGATGCTGACCAAAACTGACTTTGATAAATCACTATCTTAAACTGGATTAAAATGGCATTAAAGAGTGGTATCTTTTGGAGATGTACTAGTCATGTATATTATTTAATCTTAAAGACATGGAAATCATGTAAGCACAATTATGGCAGAACTAGCAATTAGTGTTTTCTACCATTGCTAAAGGAATAGTGAACTAATAAATTTAGAATTAAAAATAAGTGATTTTACTGTGTATAGAATTTTAATTTTGAAGGATGATTTATGAAACATTATTAGTCATATGAAAATTCCTGAGAAAAAATTTGAAATACAACTCGTCAGATTCAGAAAGTATCCTTGAAAATCATAAACATTAAACTTTAAATTAGATAAGTACATGTAACACAAAGAGAAGCACCTCAAAAATAATTTGGGCTCTGTAGAGAAAGATACTGAATCTCAGAAGCATGAGGTAGAAGTACTTTCGCAAATACTATGATGAAATCCTACCTGGAATGATAGAATTTGAGCAAAAGCAAATAGTAAGAATCATACATTAGTTATTACCAATGAAGAAAGATCTTATTTCTCTTAAGTTTTCACAATGTTAATTTTTTTAATTTGGATCATATCTACTGTTAACCTTGATTTTACCAAGACTAATCACCCCCTTAAGGTTACCTAGCAAGCAATTAAAACTTCATGGATGGTCAAGCTTAAACCAAATTCCAACTATTCTCCTATATTCCAGTATTCATTATATAATGTATAGTCGACTAAGCTTTAGACTTCAACATGAATTTACTTTCAAGAAACTATAATTAAAAGAGTATAAATGTCTTAAAATAATGCTCAAACAACCACTCTAAAAGCTTCTTGCTTTACAGAAAAGAATATCCAATGGAATAAAGACAGTCTCTTCACCCAATGGTGCTGGGAAAACTGGACAGCGACATGCAGAAAAATGAACCTGGACCAGTTTCTTACATTGTACACAAAAATAAACTCAAAATGAAAGACCTAAATGTAAGACAGTAAGCCATCAAAATCCTCGAAGAGAAAACAGGCAAAAACCAATTTGACCTTGGACACAGCAACTTCTTACTCAACAAATCTCTGGAGGGAAGGGAAACAAAACCAAAAATGAACTATTGGGACCTCATCAAAATAAAAAGCGTCTGCACGGCAAAGGAAACAATCAGCAAAACTAAAAGGCAACTGACAGAATGGGAGAAGATATTTGCAAACAACATATCAGATAAAGAGTTAGTCTCCAAAATCTATAAAGAATTTATCAAACTCAACACCCAGAAAACAAATAACCCAGTGAAGAAATGGGCAAAAGAGATAAATACACACTTCTCCAAAGAAGATATCCCGATGGCCAACAAACACATGAAAAAATGCTCAACATCACTCATCATCAGGGAAATACAAATCAAAACCACAACAAGATACCACCTCACACCTGTCCAAATGCCTACCATTAGAAATTCAGGCAACAACAGATGTTGGCAAGGATGCAGAGAAAGATGATCTCTTTTGCACGCTGGTAAGAATGCAAACTTGTGCAGCCACTCTGGAAAACAGTATGAAGTTCCTCAAAAAATTAAAAATAGAACTACCCTACAACCCAGCAATTGCATTACAAAGGTACTTATCCAAGGGATACAGGTGTGCTGTTTCAAAGGGGCACATGCACCCCAATGTTTATAGCAGCACTACTGACAACAGCCAAAGTATGTATGTAAAGAGCACAAATGTTCATCGATGGATGAATGGATAAAGATGCGGTATATATAGACAATGGAGTATTACTCAGCAATCAAAAAAAAAATGAAATCTTGCCATTTGCAACTACATAGATGGAACTAGAGCGTATTATGCTAAGTGAAATTAGTCAGTCAGTCAGAGAAAGACATATCATACGACTTCACTCATGAGGACTTTAAGATACAAAACAGATGAACATATGGGAAGGGAAGCAAAAATAACATAAAAAGAGGGAGGGGGACAAAACATAAGAGACTTAAATATAGAGAACAAAGAGAGGGTTGCTGGAGGGGTTGTGGGGGGGGATGGGCTAAATGGGTAAGGGGCATTAAGGAATCTGGGGCATTAAGAAATCTACTCCTGAAATCACTGCTGTACTATATGCTAACTAACTTGGATGTAAATTAAAAAATAAGTAAATTATTAAAAAAAGAAAAAGCAAAAAAAAGAAAATAAAACCTTCTTGCTTTAAAAGCTGAGTACTGTTTAAAAGACAAAAGAAATAAAAACATGGCTCATTCGTTCATGAAATAGACATTTATTTAAAGCACACTGGGCAAAATTCTGTACTATGACTCCTGCCCTATGACAATCAAAATTTTAAAAATACAATGCAGTGAATACAACATGACATGATACATTTGAATACATAAAAACAGAGGTGTTAAGTAATGACAATAGGACTAAGATAATTAGGAACACCTTCCCTAGAGAGATCATTATTAAATCAATCAATGCCATTTTAATTGTAGGAAATCACACATAGACAAAAAGGAGAGTATTAAGAGATCCAGCAAATGTGGAAGTCTTCAAGTGGAAGACTAAATTGGGGGATTAATGAGATCAATTTGAAGAAGACAGTAAACCTGACAAGACTGATTTTACATTCAACATTACAGGAACTATTATAAATACTTGGATGACAGAAGAATAACGTGAAGAAAAAACTAACTGATGTAGGTGTTGCTCTCATATCTATATGTAGGACAGACTACAATACTGAAAATAAAACCGGTAAAATCACTGCAGTTACCCAAAAGCTGAGGTGATAAAGGTCTGTGTGAATGTGGCCGAAGAAGGCTTCATGTAGCCAGATGACAGGCTGGGATGTGAAAGGGCAAATCTACTAGCCTAGGTTATCACACACACACAAAAAAAAGCAATAAAAATTCCCGGCCTACCAGAAAACTGTAAAGCCCAGAGGTCTTCAGTGCAGAGCAGATCAGAACATCCCCCAGCTATGGTTTCAATGATGTATGTAAGGATATTCTGCTATTTCCATGAGGCAACACACACTGTCTTAGAACTGAGTAAGTAAAGCTTATTCTATTAATCACCCCAGAGTTGGTGAATTAGATTTTTTTTTAATGTTTATTTCTTTTTGAGAGACGGAGAGAGAGCGAGCGAGCCAGGGGAGGAGCAGAGAGAAAGGGAGACACAATCAGAAGCAGGCTCCAGGCTCTGAGCTGGCAGCACAGAGCCTGAGGCGGGCCAAACCCAGGAACCTGTGAGATCATGCATGACCTGAGCGGAAGATGGACTCAACTGGCTGAGCCACACAGGCACCTCGGTGAACTAGATTTTAAATCCAATTTGATACTATGCAGACAATAAAGTTCAATGATAAATTCAAAAATGTGTTCTTAACACATTATGCTGCACCTTTCAACTTGGTGGAAGATCTCCGTGATCTTATTGTTGAGTAGGAGTTAATCTTTATAGGTAAATAGGAGCCAAAAAGATTTTAAGTAAAGGCGTAATAATTACTCTTGCCCAATGATTGCCTATGCCATCTACCTACTCCAAACACCCATTCGTGCCCATGACTTCAGGGAAATTCAAACAGGTTATACCACTTATGTGGTCCTCCTTAAGTAACAACCCATTATTTGGCCGTAAATTACAGCAAGCAGATAATACATGAAAGTAACAAATTATTCTGTCACATCAGATTTTACCTTTGTTCTACTGAAAACAGGCCCCAACATGCAGACTAATAAAATGATTTTAAAAAAACCTAGCAAATAAATTCAGTTTGAAGAAAAAAAATTAAGTTGGAACTATTTAAAAATTTCATAATGCTTTATGAACCCAAATACTAAACACCACGTATTTGTAAAAGTTAACCTGTCACAAATATCAAAAAGAACCCACACTAGCTATAATTTATCAAATTATAAATTATTAAATAAGAGAAATCACAAATCTCCAAGCCTTCAATAATGATCAACAAATCACCAGCAACATGATCAGAAGGTAAGACTGGGGTCCAGTTCCTAATGAAAAAGAGTATCTACTAAAGAGACAATCAAAATGACTAAACATATCTCTGTTCTGACTGACAGCATTTCCTGTATCTTAAATAAGGAAATGTCAAAATCACAGTTACACACAAACACAAAAAGACACAGTTACAAACACACACAAAATGACAATCTAGAGAGAAATTTGGCTCTTTAGAGAGAAATTTGGTGAATTTCACTATAGAGTAAGTGTGACTGTTAGGATCTATATAAGCAAAATTATAAGTTAGGTATTTTTCATTTCAGAGAAATGCTAGGTGTTTACTCCACATCACCAGTGAAGAAAAATGAAGTGTTACCAGATCTGAAAAGGGGTCTATATAATCTACAGTGAATCCTTGTTTCCAGGAGAGGTCTCTAAAAAAAAAAAATGTTTTTAATTTCCAGAAGCCCAGATTCAAAAACACAGGAATGGCTTTACCCACAGCCCCATGTCTATGACAGGGATTTTATACCAGGCCATGCAAAGTGTCCAAGGCAGAAGCCACCCACCACGCATTCCCAGCCTCCTAAACGCGTCACTCCAGAAACCAAGAGGCCTTGACTTCTAGCTTGTTAATGTGATAAGGCTGAGAACTCATTTGTGTCCAGGATGGACCAGTAGGACTTCTCTCCAAGCAGCGTTCAAGAATTGCCACACTCAGTGGAACCAGTAAGTAGGTGGCACATACAGGCTGAGCTGGCAGCCTACCTGCTATCTTCACAGAAACAGTTCACGCACTTAGCCTGATACTGCTTTCTTTGGCTTGGCTCCTGGAGAAAAGCAGCCAAAAAGTAAACAAGTTACACCTCCTCTGTTCCCAAAATCGGATGCCAAGGCGAACCAGCACCGCGCGCCCATCACACCGCTGGGCACACAGCCTACTGGGCAGCCCCTCCATTCTGCCCGCACCGAGGGCCGCGTCCGGTGAGAGCGGACAGAGGGGCGAGGCCGCGTCGGGGTACACCCCCCGCCCCCGGAGGGCCGGTCCCAGACCGAAGGCGACCACGGGGCCGCCAGGTGGGCCGGCAGACTCACCTTGTTGAGGTGAGGGTTCCGCGTCACGGGGTAACCGCGCTGGTGGGTGTGGCGGCGGCGGGGAGCTGCGGGCTCCATGGCTGGCGTGCGGGTGGGCGGCGGGGTCGGGCTGCAGCGCTCGGCGCTCGGCGCAGGCGGCGATGCTGCTGGGACGCCGGCGCAGAGTGCGGCGGCGGCGGCGGCCCGGCTGGGAAAGAGCCGGCGGCCGGGGGCGGGCGTGGGTGGCGAGAGGGGGTGGACGCGGCGGGAGGAGCCCGCGAGAAGCCGGTGTCCCCAGCCGGGCAGCCTGCGAGAATCGCTGAGTCATGGCAGGAGATCAGCCGAGCCGGCGAGTTAGGAGGAGGAGGAAGAGCGAGGCTCTCGCGGCTCCCCAGGGGCGGCGGCCGCGGGAGCCGCTCCCTTCCACTTACAGGGCCCGGCTCACCACTGGGTTTACGATCACAAGTGTCCTAGCCCGTCCTTGCGTCGGGCGTGCCTCGGTTGTGCACGGAATGCTTTTGCCCCCGAGACCCATGCGGGTAACAAGGTCACGTTCCCCCGCCCGTCCCGGGGGACTTTAGGGTACCGTGGCCCGGAGCCAAAGCGGGCCCTCAGCGGGAGCCTCAACGAAACGGCGGCAGAGGTGCGAAATGGGGAGGTTCAGGCGGAAACAGCGGCTGCAGGACGGAGGGATGGGAGCTCTCAGGAAGTGGACCAAGGGGCTCTTTGCAGAAGACCTCGACTGACTGAGACCCAGACCTCTATGTCCCTTCCCTGTTAGGCGCTTCGAAGCTCTCTCTATCCAGGGCCCGGATGCCGGCCACGCCCAGGGGCCAGATGGAACCAACCTTGACCCAGAAAGCAGAGACCTGAGTAGAAAAGGGAGAAAGGAGTGTGGGCCGCAATTCCACAGGAGCTGTAGATTATCCACGGGAATTTTATCCTAATATAATTGAAAGCCAAGGTGTGTTAGGGCCCACTGAACGTTTATTCTATGTATAATTTACATTAATCTTGTATATAATTTTGTGAGTTCCAGAAGCCAGGAGGTTTATGAACATCTTTGAATTTTAATGGATAACTCAATATTCAAGGGCTACAGTTTCTACTTTGATGAAAGGAGAGGGTCAGAATAAATGATCTTCCAGCACTGGAATTCTGTTATTATTGATTTTTCTACTTGAAGTTTTCAGAAATGGAGAAGCAATCAGATCAAAGCCAAAAGGAGTGTGTAACACACAAAAAACACTAAAGCTGTCGGCGCCCCAGTTTCTTTTCCAGGTAAGCAGGATGGTTAGTTTCTCCCGATTCATTTCTATCTAATGGTAGTACAAAAGACAGTATTAGGGATTGCTTATGGGTTGATTTTGTATATCCGTAAACTAGACACACAGCCAATGATTTCTTGTGTTACCTTATCAGATTGTTATAGTAATTGTTTTTTAGCCATGCTTATATCCAAAAGCTTCTTAGACCTATTCTTTGAATTACCTAGAATCAGTTGTTTTAAGGGAGAACATTTTATTGATGGGGAACATTTTATTGGCATCTCAGAGTTTAAAAAAAAAAAAAACTACTTGTATTTAAATAACACTTCTCACTGTGAGTGCTACAATCCATAAATAATTAACCCTAACTACAATACCTGAGAAGAAGGTATACTTTACAAAACTCACTCCCAGAGAGTTAATTGATACATGTCACAATTAGAGTGCTTCATCAGAAACAGAAACAGTTTAATAACGGGCCTCGGAAGCAAACAGATGCTGAAGAAACAAAAATGTCAGTACAAGAGCACCTCATTATTATGTCCCTCTTATAGAAGGTTAGCCTGTCTTTTCCTGTTTCTGTGATGTATTATGTACAGATAGGAAAACTGACATAAATATAGGGAGGAGCCCAAAGTATATGGACTCTTCCCCCAAGCCATCATTATAAAGGGAGTACAAGATCCTGGCAGTGCAGGTAAAGAGAAGTAAACATATGGGAGATGTGAATTTACGAGAAAAAAAGTTTAGTCATCTTGAATGATAACAGTAGGTGGTTTAACTGGGGAAGCCACTTTGTATATTCATGTGCAGTTCTAAGAGTACTGGAAAGAACTCTTTTTCCATGTAAATGTTATCCAGAAGATCAAATATCAGTCCTGTTTATTTGTTTGTAAGGCTAGATTTTAATATAAAAACAGAACAAAAACAAAATCTCAGGAAACATAGGGAAAAAACCTTATTTAATTTTCCTTGTAAGAAACTACAGTTGCGCAGTCACTCTGCACGTAATTGGTAACCTTAAAAATGGGCATGATTCACAAACTAAGGGATTAGAACCCGTAAATTTCTGTTAGATGAATGCACAATGAACTCTAGTCATTAAAATCATTAAAATATGATTACAGTCTTCTGACCTAATGTCATTGAGATGAAGTACAGAAGAGTCAGGAAATTTCTAATAGCACGGAGAGCATTTCAAGTGTTTTACTTTCATGGTGAACTTAAAGGAACGTAAATTTCCCGCAAGAAACGATTAGTCTGTGTCATTGGTAAATATTTGCAAAACATTTCAACACTACAAACACTAAAACTTTTAATATGGGGCATTGGAAATGTTTTACTTTCCTGAGAAAAAATATCATCTAATTTTTTTTTACATTTATTTATTTTTTAGAGACAGAGCACAAGCAAGGGAATGGAAGAGAGACAGAGAATCTGAGGCAGGCCGCAGGCCTGAACTGTCAGCACAGAGCCTAACATGGGACTCAGACTAAAGAACCATGAAATCATGACCGGACACCCAACCGACTGAGCCACCCAGGTGCCCCTCAGCTGGCACTCTTTAACAAGAGGGCATTAACAAAAAAAGTCTATTAACACTTGCAGTGCACATCACACAGGAGAAACTTGAAACAAAGAGTAACTCAAAAAGCTTCTTAAACCCCGCAGTTTATATAGCATCTTCAACAAAGACCAGTGCATTTGTAGAGAAATGATAGCACAAAGGAAAGCAGTTTCAGGCTCTCAAGGGCAGCAAACTGGAAAGGTAAATATATGGGAAGAATCTTTTTATTTGCCAATTCCTCTTCTCAAAGATACATATTTTGGAGTGACGTATCCTAGTTTCCTTCATTAGGCTTTATACTTGGCTCTAAGGAATCCCTGATGAATGAAACTCTAAGTTATTGGAATTTAAGTATTCCAGTTATAGGTGAAATGGGTGCAGGAGGGATTTCATTAAAATGTTTTAGGGGCACCTGAGTGGCTCAGTTAGTTGAGCATCAGACTATGGCTCAGGTCAGGATCTCACAGCTCATGAGTCAAGTCCTGCGTAGGGCTCTGTGGTGACAGCCTGGAACCTGGATCCTGCTTAGGATTCTCAGTCTCCCTCTCTTTCTCTCCCTCACTTGCATGCATGTGCTCACTCTCTCTCAAAAATAAATAAATAAACATTAAGGAAAAAAAGAAGAAGAACTGGGGCACCTGGGTGGCTCAGTTGGTTAAGCCTCTGACTTCAGCTCAGGTCATGATCTCGCAGTTTGTGAGTTTGAACCCCATGTCAGGCTCTGTGCTGACAGCCCAGAGACAAGAGACTGCTTCAGATTCTGTGTCTCCCTCTCTCTCTACCCCTCCCCTGCTCACACTCTATTTTTAAGAGAGAGAGAAACATACATTAAAGGGAAAAAAGAATGTTTTAAAAAGGTGTACCTTATTCTATTCTTTAAGCAAAAGTTTGTGCAAAAGCCCCATCCTCTAAGGGATTCTATAGAATGTCTGGAGCTCTAGAGAGTTGGGGTTTTTTCCCCCTCTGAAGAAAGCAATATTATTCTTTAACAGTTAAAAGCACTATTCCTATTAGGGATAATGTAATACCACCTCATTCTCACTATGTATTACAATCATTAAACATATTCATATAAATATAAAAATACAGACACTGTGTGGTGACTACTTTTGGAATAAATCTATAGACTAAGTTGCAGCATGTATAAATCATTTATATCTTAATTACTTACCTATACCTGAACAAATTTTGATTAAGCATATTATTAATATTCAAATTATGTAATCTGGTTGCAGTATTTTATTTTGCTGAAGCACATTTCAAAAAGAAGCCACCTATTTCACCTATTTTCATACCAGTATTTTCTGGATCATGTTATACAGTGAATGTATACAAACTTTAAAAAGCATACATTTCCCACAAGGAGATACTTAGTCTCTATCATTGGTGTGTATTTACAAAACATTTTAAAGCTACAAACATTAGCTGTTTCAAGATGAGACCCTAAAAAGGTTTCTACTCTTTTACAATGATACAAGTGTACCTTTACACAAGACCTCTTAGTAATGTTAATCAACTGCTGGTAAGGGTTGCGAAAACCAATAAAGAAGCTAAGTCAAAATGGAGTCTGGAGGCAACTGAAGGGAGAGTTCTCAGTACCACTCCTGGCAGCTTACTTAGCATACCTCAGGAGGAGGAAGGACGATTCTCCTTGCCCAGCAACAACCTAGCCAATGAGAGGTCCTCACTCTCCCTCAAAGTCTCCCTCTCCTCCAAAGAACTTTTCTTTTTCTTTCCCAATTCCGTTCTTTCCTCTATACAAGGATACTCTTTTTTTTCTTCCTTCTTGGGACTTGCCTATGGTTTGCCATAATTGCAGTCCCAAATTGCAATTCCTCTGCTATTCCTAAATAAATTCATTTTTCCTGGATAAATAACTGGCTATTTTGTTTTTAAAGTTGACAAAGCTTATCAATGAATTGCTTCATATCCATCATTCCTTCATAGGTTTTCAAGGTTACATTGGTTGGATTTACCAATGTTTTTAGCTTTTGACACTAAGAGAACCAACCATTATAGAAACTAAAGGGTGGTAGTCTCCATGCCACTAAGAATAGAAATATCTGTTAGCCGCTGATAGGACTCCATGGAATGGAAGCACACAGGTGAGGTCAGTGCAGTGACGTCTACCAGCTTCTGCTGTGTGATAGAGCCATATATAAAAATAAAGCTCTGTCCTGAGAAAATCCTCCCAAAATAATGTTAAAAGGAATACCTTTCTTCACCTCTGCTCTATCAAGGGCTTTACATTTCTGCTGTCCAATTCCAGGTTCATCCTCCTGTGAATCTGGTAAGAGCCCAATAATGTTAAACCAAGAAGGCATAGCCATGTTCACAGTTAATGTAACAGGCATAACTGGCACACGTGGGTAAATATATTTGGTACGTGAACTTATGATATCTGCAAAGTTTTCTGCCCATCCATGTTCCGTACGCGGATGGTACCGCCATGGGAGAAGCAGGAAGGAAAGTGGCGGCCGTAAGCTGCATCCCCTGTAGAAAGCATGAGTATCATGGATCTAGACCAGTAGTTTTCAATCTTTATCCCATATTAGAATCATTTGGAGAGCTTTAAAATACACTCTTGACTGGGCCAAGAGTTCTTGATTTAATTAGTCTGGGTTATACCTTTAGCACCAGGACTTTTTGCCCCAAGCTCCCCAGATGTTTCTAATTCACAAAGTGGGGAACCACTGATCTAAAATAATGGTTCTCAGGGCACCTGGGTGGCTCAGTTGGTTAAGCATCCGACTTCGGCTCAGGCATGATCTCATGGTTTGTGGATTTGCGCCTTGCATCGTGTTCTTTGCTGACAGCTCAGAGCCTGGAGCCTGCTTCAGATTCTGTGTCTCCCTCTCTCTCTACCCCTTCTCTCTCTCTGTCTCAAAAATAAATAAAATAATGGTTCTCAAATTTTTGCATGTATCACAATCATTTGGAAAGTGTTAAAACAGAGAATCTTTGATTCAGTAAGTCTGAGGTGGGGTTTATAATGTGCTTTTCTAACAAGTTTCCAGGTGATACTGGTGCTGATGGTCAAGTAACCACATTTGAGAACTACTAGTCTAAAGAAATGCTATCCAACAGAAATATAATGCGAGCCACATATGTGATTGAAAACTTTGCAAGGAGCCACATTTTTTAAGGTAAAAAGAAACAGGTAAAATATATTTAAAAAATATAATTTACTTAACAGATTTTATCCAAAATATAATGTCAATATGTTATCAATATGAAAATTATTAATGAGATGTTTTACGTTCTTTTGTTTGTACTGTCTTTGAAATCTAGTGTATTTTATACTTAGAGCACATCTCTATTTGGACATCAAATTATCAGAAATACTTGTTCTGTACTTAGATTTTATAAAATTTACAGTTGACATGGTAGATACATATACCCAATTTGTTGCAACCATAGAAGTTTTCAATAACTGAGTATATATTTTATATTTAAATTAAAATAAAATCAAATTTGTATTTCCCTATTTGAAAAATACATTAAAACTATTTACTGGAGGTCAATCATTATCTACCTGTTTCTTCCTGCTTCTACAGTTTCCATATTATTAATAGGTTGTGCTTCCTAAAGTTCGAATGCAAGTCAATGATTTAGAAATCAAATTGCCTTTTTTCATAGAAATAACACAACAAATGCTTCCAGGGTATCCTATTAAAGCCCACTTAACACATAATGGCTGAAATATACAAAGATTCAAAGAGTACTTCCCTGCAGTTTTTAAAAATAAAATGTTTCTGAAAAAAAATCAAACAGATTCCAATTAAGTATTCCATGAATAGAATTCTTTTTCAATAAGCCCCCTTTGAAAATGGATGAACAATATAAAGATTTAGTTCCTAACAGATGTGAAGTATGTCAGTTGCTTTAGAAGGCAGAATCAATTACAGTCATATTTGGTTTTAAATAACAATTGTTTTCATTTCCTACATAAAGGACATTCATACAACCTATGTATTAAAAAAGAAACTACAGGAATGTTTCCAAATGTAAAATATAGTTTAGGTTTTCTCTACTAAAATTAAAAACAAGAACTAGTTCTAAACTCAAGTCCTCTGCTCAGAATTCTCCGATGGTAGGTACCCACTCACTCATAGAAGCAAGGTTTTTAATTAAATCTACTAAGACACACATGATCTCCTCCAGTCTTATCTCTGTGGCTTTGTTACCTTTATCTTTCCCTTCCTCTCTCACTCTGTTCCAATGGACCCTGGCCTTCCAAACAGGACACATTCCTGCCTCAGGGCCTTTGCTCTTGCTGTGCCCTCTAACTGAAACACTTCACCCAGATTGCTACAGGGCTTCCTTAATCCTTTCATGTCTTTCGTCTAAATATTTGGGCCTTCACCACTCCTCCCACCTTCCTACCTATCATTCTTTTCTCCATATACTTCTCACATTTAACTATAGTATGCAATTCACTTATTTGTCATCTTACTGCTACCAACACTAACATGTCAACAACATGATAGTGGTGATTTAATATTTTTTGGCCCTTTCTGTGGAACCCATCAATTTTATGTTCCTGAACTCTACATAAGCAACTTTTCTAAGTTATTTTATGATCTATTTACTTATACACACATTTCTTTCATGTGTACAACTTTTACTTGATTGTCTCCTTTAAGTCTTCTGCATAAAGGGAATAGATCATCTTCTTTTTGGCAAAAGATTTAACTGGAGATAGAAAATTTGTTGTATTAACTGGTGAAACAGCCTTCTGGTAATTCTTGGTCTTCAAACATTTTTGAAAAATCCATGTTTTCAGGGCTAGCTCAGTCAGAGTGTGTGACTCTTAATCTTGGGATTGTGAGGTCGAGCCTCATGTTGAGTATAGAGATCACTTAAATAAATAAAACTTTAAAAACAATTCATGTTTTCTGGGGTGCCTGGGTGGTTCAGTCAGTTAAGCATCCAACTTTGGCTCAGGTCATGATCTCACAGTGCATGAGTTTGAGCCCCACGTCAGATTCTATGCTCTCAGCATGGAGCCTGCTTCAAATCCTCTGTTCCCCTCTCTCTCTGCCCCTCTCTTGCTCTCTCTCTCTCTCTCAAAAATGAACATTAAAAAAAAGACTTCATGTTTTCTATACTCCTATAGAATGACATAAATTTGGTTGAGGCTGTTCTTTAATCAATATTCATTTGGATTGTGTAATTGTATAAGTACCCTGTAGAATTGTATCAGCCATCTAAATGAAATACCCATTTGTGAATAGTGTGTATTATATTATTTAAAACCTAAAAATACAACTTCTATGAAAAAGATCTAGTTCAATGATTTTTGGCATTTGATTTCACTGAATTAAAATTGTGCCATTTTCTTAAATCTGTTTTTTAATCATTTAATCTATATAAAAATCAAATTCCCATCATTGTCATGAATAAATCTATATCATTGCTTCCAAGTACTGTTTATCCTAGCACTCTGCCATTTGTTGGTGTGATTTCCTTTTTTTTTTTTTAATTCAAACTAACAAAAGGAAAAACCATTCACCCATTTCTTCCACACACACAAGCCCACCCCTATCTCTGGCAACCACCAATTATAAGCCTGATTTTATTCATTTGTTTGTTTGTTTGTTTATAGATTCTACATATAAGAGAGCTCATGTGGTATTTGCCTTTTTCTGACTTATTTCACTTCTAATAATGTTCCCAGGACCATCCATGTTGTCACAAATGGCAAGATTTCATTCTTTTTTATGTGTGTATATGCATACGTATATATACCCACATACATACCACATTCTCCTTTTCCATTCATCCATCAATGGACACAAGTTGTTTCCATATCTTGGCTATTGTAAATAATGCTGAAATGAACATAGAGGTGCACATATCTTTTCGAGCTAGTGTTTCATTTTCTTTAAATTCCCAGAAGTGAAATTGCTGGGTCATGGTAGTTCTATTTTTAATTCTTTGAGGAACCTCCATACTGTTTTACACAGGGGCTGCACCAGTCTGCGTTCTCACCAACAGTGCACCAGAGTTCCCTTTTCTTCACAGCACTTGTTATTTCTAGTCTTTTTGATGAGAGCCATTTTAACTGGTATAAGGTAATCTCTCATCGTGTTTTTTTTTAATGTTTATTTATTTATTTTGAGAGAGAGAGAGAGAGCACACATCCATGAGAGGGGCAGAGAGGGAAAGAGAGAATCCCAAGCAGACTTCATGCTTAGCGTGGAGTCCCATATGGGGCTCAGTCCCACAACTGCAAGATCCCAAACTGAGCCAATATCAAGAGTCAGTCAGTCAACCAACTGAGCCACCCAGATGACCCTCTCATTATGGTTTTGATTTGCATTTTCCTAATGACTAATGATATAATGCATGTTTTCATGTACTTGTTGGACATTGGTATGTCTTTGAACATTTAATTGAGGGTCTCATTTGTGCTGGCCACGTTTCAAGTACTTAATAGCTATTTGTGGCCAGTGGCTATCATGTTAGTAAAAATCTAATCCAATGCATTTGGGTTTTTAAATAAATGCTTCAAGTGATTGAAGAAGGTCAAATATACATATCCTTGTTTTTGTGATATTCATGTAGGAGTTGTTACTTTACGATGCACTGATTCTTCTTTTCAGTCAACCTAGCTGATTCATTACTCAAATTGTTTCATTAAAAGTTCACAGAGTCCCAATTGATATCATGATATATAGAATAAACCTATAAAATAATGAGATTACATTTAAAACAAACTTCTGGAATTCAGGTGTTCAGACAAGTATTGCTCTTCAAAATAGTCGTGCTGCTGGAGAAGTTTTGTGCATATTCCTAACATTGCTGCCATCGACTGAAATGTTTTATTCCAATTGTTCTTTTGGAATTCTTTCTTATTCATTCTGGGTAAGCAGTATAGCACAGCCTTCTGAGAGTATATTAGTTTGATATCCATGGGTCCCAGAGGTTAGGACTTCTTTGGGGAGTCACAATTCAATACATAACAAGGAAGCATTCTGAAATCAGACTGTGTTTGAGTCTTGTGCTACCACTTTTTAGTTCTGTGACTTTGGGAAACTTATTCTCTAAGGACCAGTTTTCCCAACTGAAAACATGGAAATAATAATGGTACCTGCCTTTTGGAGTTGTTATGAGTCTTAAGCAAGGAGTTACTTGTGTATTTATTTAAAAATATTTATTGATCACCTACTCCATGCCAGTCCCTGATGTAGAATAATGAATACAAAATCCTTAACCTCTGAAAATTACATTCTATTGAAACAATAAGCTATACTATATCATATCATATGTTATACACTACATGTATGTACTTAGAAAATGCCTGGCACATAGTTAGTACTCAACAAATCTTATCCTTTTTCTTCAAGATCCAGTTCAAACATCAACTTATAAAGCCATCCTCCACTATCCCCTAACTTATTCAAAACGTTAATTGAACATTTACTCAGGCTATGCACTAGTATGCAGAAATAGGCTTATGAGGAGAAACAGCTAATACATAAGTAAAGAAGTTGATAATTATAAAATATGAAGTTGAAAGAAATTAGTGTGCATGTCAGCAATCCATAACATGAAGACTAGTTTTATTTGTATTGTTCTTTTTTGTTTCAAGTTTTAAGTTCTAAAATTTAAATTCTAGCTTGTTAACATACAGTATAGTATTGGTTTCAGGAGTAGAACCCAGTGATTCAACACTCAACATATAGCACCCAGTGCTCCTCCCAATAAGTGCCCTCCTTAATGTCCATCACCATTTACCCATCCCGCACCCACATCCCTCCAACAACCCTCAGTTTATTCTCTACAGTTAAGAGTCTCTCTTATGGTTTGCCTGCCTCTCTTTTATTTTCATTCCCTATGTTCATCTGTTTGTTTTGTTTCTTAAATTCCACATATGAGTGAAGTCTAGTTTTAAACACTTAAAATGTTTTTTAACTGTATTTTTTCACAGTTCTTGCGATGCTTTACATATTAAGTACTTGAAAATATTTCTGAAGTATTTCTTCAGGTGTAACTACAAATAACATCAATAAGGTTTCAGTTGCATGTGTATAGCAGATTTGTCCCCAGTAGAGATACTTACCAAAATATTCCATCAAGTATGAAAGGGAAAACACTCAATTATACAAGTGATACCTAATATACTTGCCAAAGAGGTATTAAAAGTAGTAGTTTGGAATATAGACTCTGGAACCAGACTTCCTAGACTCCTATCCCAGTTTTGCCCCTTTCTAGCTTGTGTGCTCTTGTTAAGTTACTTACCTCCCTTTGTCTCCTCAAATGATTTATCCTCACTAGTAGTTATGCCATATAAATATGTATCAAATGAAAACAAGATAAATCACGCACACTAGGTACTTAGCTTCAACTTTTAAAAAGAAAACACTATCATCATCATAAGAAGTTAAGTGTCCTAAGAATATGATTTTGACTTACAGTTTCAGCAAACAGATATTTTGGCAGAATTCAGTGAGACTTGACAGGTGTTAATATCAATCCTGGAGGACTGACTCATGCACTAGTCCTGGAGGATTGACTCATGCACTAGATTCTTCTATGTACTTTCTATTCTCATAACAAAATTTTATTTGGAATTGCTTGTTTTGTTTAAATTTCATGTTTCTTTTTTAATTTGGAGCTGAAGGTGCCTGAAAATACAATTGAATCCATGGATTTTTTAAAATTGGTTTTGTTTTTCCCAGATACCATCACAGTACCACTGCCATAACATCATTTATCCATCTAGATTAACTACCTATGTATTGCACGTGAAGCTCACCACTCTAATTGCCCCTCTTACCATATAAAAACACATTGAAAGCAGTTTAGAAAGCACTTGGAAATCTCTTTGTATTCAGAATCACCAGTGACTCCAAAATCTGATATGTCAAAGAGACCGTAAGGGATAGGGCCTGAATCTAAACTGGTTTATAAAACACTCTCTAAATTGCTTTTCTGGAATAGGCTTTTCTCAACTTGTTTACTTATGTACATTTTATATCAGTGCCAATAACTTGCCTATGTCCAGCGCACCCCCACCCCCACTGTGTGTTCCAGATGAACTAGTGATATATAAAGTAAGGGGAACAAATGTACATAGACTTCTTCACTACTATGTGGCAGATGGTATTTCCCAAATGCCTATCATCACGTCTCCTATCACAAAAGCTCTTCATAAATGTGACTTTGGCACTCCTCTCCTTGAGACAGGCTTTTGTGACTGGATCAAGAGAGTATGGGAGAAGTGACAATATGTGACTTCCAAGGCTAAGTAATCAAAAGGAAAAGCACTTTCCACCCTGTTCCCTGAAATACTTGTTCTGGAAGCGTTCAGGCTGCAGGTAAGCGGCTTGACTGTCCTGAGGTGGCCATGCTGTGTGTAACGGGACTCAAGCTAACCCACAGTAAGAGACCTCACATGGAGAGCCTGAGATGACCTGTAAAGGAAGGGAGGGAAAGAGAGACAGAGAGTTTCTGCCCAGCCCCCAGCTGCTCCAGCCATCCCTTTTCCCAGTTCCAGCTACTGTTGAACTGCAACCATGTGAGAGATCCTGAGCCAGCACTGACCAGCTAAGCCCTTCTCAAATTCTGAACACACAGAACCCATGAGAGATAACAATATGGTTATTTTATGCCACTAAACTTTGGAGTAATATGTTACATACCAACACTCTACTGGAATACCCTGTGAGCTTTTCCATATTTTTAGTAACATAATTTCTCTGCTTCTTATAGAACCTGAATAGTTCTAGCACTCCTCAGTCTAAAGGAGAGGTTTGGACTGGCAGGAACTCTCTGTCTCTCTTTCCCTCCCTCCCTTTACAGGTCATCTCAGGCTCTCCATGTGAGGTCTCTCACTGTGGGTTAGCTTGAGTTCCTCACACACAGCATGGCCACCTCAGGACAGTCAAGCTGCTTACCCACAGCCTGAATGCTTCCAGAACAAGTATTTCAGGGAACAGGGTGGAAAGTGCTTTTCCTTATGATTACTTAGCCTTGGAAGTCACATATTGTCACTTCTCCCATACTCTCTTGATCCAGTCACAAAAGCCTGTCTCAAGGAGAGGAGTGCCAAAGTCACATATAAGAAGAGCTTTTGTGATAGGAGACGTGATGATAGGCATTTGGGAAATACCATCTGCCACATAGTAGTGAAGAAGTCTATGTACATTTGTTCCCCTTACTTTATATATCACTAGTTCATCTGGAACATACAGTGCGGGTGGGGGTGTGTTATGCCGAGAGACACAGAGACCAACCGAGACCACTGAAGCTGAATTAAGGGAGTCTTTATTACCGGCCGGGACTGCACAGAGTTAACACAGAACTCTCTAAATGTGCGGTTCTGAACCCAAGGACTTAGGGCTTTTTATGATGAGCAAGCAGGCAAGTGGGCAGTACAGAAGCAGAACTGACCAGTTATTATAAAAAGGCTACAAAGTGATAAAGAGAGCAGCCCTTATCCTGGTATGTAAGACAACATTTGTTATTTTGAAGGCATGGCTCAGGGTTTTGGGGAGTTTCAAGGGAATAGCCATTATCTCAAGGACAAAGTATGCAAACTGTGTCATAAATAACCTTTAATAGGGAACATTAACCTTTGTCTTCTTGGTTTTTTTTTTTTTTTTTTTTTTTCTTGCACTTGAGGATAGTCACGTAGTCCTCCAAGCGCAGACCCACAAGGTAAACTCTGGGTAACGATGGAAGGACTGAGGCAACAGGTGCACTGGACATAGACAAGTTATTGGCACTGATATAAAATGTACATCAGTAAACAAGTTGAGAAAAGCCTATTCCAGAAAAGCAATTTAGAGAGTATTTTATAATCTAGTTTAGATTCAGGCCCTATCCCTTACGGTCTCTTTGACGTATCAGATTTTGGAGTCACTGGTGATTCTGAATACAAAGAGATTTCCAAGTGCTTTCTAAACTGCTTTCAATGTGTTTCAATGTGGTATGTTTTCTTCTAATACTTTGAAAAATGGCAGTTCCTAGGAAAATATATGTCAGTGCCCAGCCAGAACATTAAATTAGCCATAATATACCATTCTACAATATCATAACTATCTTAAATACTTAGGAGATTATTAAATTGGCCTAGTTTCATAGACTGTTTAAAAAAAATTTTTTTTAAGTTTATTTACTTTTGAGAGAGAGACAGAGCATGAGTAGGGTGGGGAATGCAGAGAAAGTTGGAAACACAATCCAAAGCAGGTTCCAGATTCTGAGCTGTCAGCACAGAGCCTGACACAGGGCTCAAACTCACAGACTGCAAGATCATGACCTTAGCTGAAGTTAGATGCTTGTTTAACTAACTGAGCCACCCCAGCGCCCCTCATAGACTGTTAACAAGAAGCAGTAAAAGAATTATATATTAGAAACCAAAGACATTTGGGTTTATTAGAACCATGTACTAATTTAGCTGTAGTAGGAATGCCATATTAAAACTGATCATGGACACAAAACACTGACTAGCTAGAGAATTCTTTTTTATTTTGAAAAAGTATGCTCCAAAATTACTGATGGTTTGTTTCATGTTATAGTTTTGCAATGTTTGAAGTTTGTATAAAGAATATATATTACTGAGGTGCTTGGATGGCTCAGTCAGTTAAGTGTCCGACCATGATCTTGCAGTTCGTGAGTTAGAGCCCCGTGTTGGGCTTTGTGCTGACAGCTCAGAGCCTGGAGCCTCCTTCAGGGTCTGTCTCCTCTCTCTCTGTGCTTCCCTCTCTTGCACTCTGTCTCTCAAAAATTAATAAATACATTTAAAAAATTGTTAAAGAATCTATATTACTTTCATATTCAGAGACAAAAAAACCACAAAAATTTGGGGCATATCCAGGGGTGTGTATATGCTGTATATTTATACTGGGAGCAATTTGCTGTAAAATTTTAGGAACCTCAATTTTTTTTTCTTTTGTTCCGAAGGTAATGGAGATGATGATTTTCTCTAATTACTCTTTCTGCAATATGGATGCATTAAAATCTCTGACTGCTTTCCAGGAGGCACTGAAGCCAACCACCTAATGCAACACTGAGACAGAAAGGTATTCAGAATACCTTACTCTTACTCTACCAAACACCTGTGCAGATCTACCCTGCTTTTCTTACTTTGAAAAAGCTGGAGGGACGCCTGTGTGGCTCAGTGGGTTAAGCATCCAACTTAAGCGTCTCTGCTCCTCCCCTGCTCATGCTCTCTCTCTGTCTCAAAAATAAAAATAAAAACTATTAAAATACTTTTAAAAAAAGAAAAAGCTGGAGTAAAAACAACACCCCTCCTCCAAAATCTAAACATAAAATTTAAAGTTAAAAAATTTTGCACAAATGTAAACTTTTTTCATAACAACATATATTAAATTTTACCATTTAAACCTAACTCACAGAACAGGTTTGCATGTAATTTAGTTAATAAATCATTGATTTTCAAATATAACAGGATATTAATAGTAATTTTCTAAGTGGTGGTTTTATAAGCTTTTTACTTCTCAGTATCTGCTACATATTTTGAAAATCGTGATGTTATAATTAGAGAAAATAAATGTTTAAAAAATACCTTTTTATTACTTATTTTTGAGAGACAGAGAGAGATAGAATGTAAGCAAGGGAGGAGCAGAGAAAGAGGGAGACAGAGAATCCAAAGCAGACTCCAGGCTCTGTGCTGTCAGCACAGAGCCCAACATGGGGCTTGAACCCACGAACTGTGAGATCATGATCTGAGCTGAAGTGGGATGCTTAACCAACTGAGCCATCCAGGAGCCCCAAGGAAATAAACATTAAATACGACTTACTTTCAAGTAACATTTTTAATCACAAAACACTCATGTTTCCAAAACTACTTAAATTTCTCCTTGGAAGGAATTTCTAGCTAGCACTTTAAGATTGTCATTAGTTTCTGACACAACATCAAATTGTCTTCAAATCTCAAACAAATATTATAAAAAATAACGAACCAAAAAATCACACACATGAAGACAACCTTATTAAGTTGCTTTATTTAAGTGGAATTTTAGGAGACAGAATATTCTTTGTTTTGGAGATCAACTCAAAGTACATTGACCTTGTTAACCTGGCATCCATGGGCTGTATCTAGTGGTTAGCTTCAAGTGACCTGCCAGAAGTACAACTAAGCCAGAATTAGGCACCAACTATCAATCTGTAATGTCACCAGAAACTTGGTATTTCAAATCTAGGTCTAAGCTGAAGCTCCAAATGCAGTGGCAGAGCTCCAGACACGCTGGTTTATGGGAGAGTGAGAATATGTGTCTGAAAGGAAGTACTCAGGAGAGTTATACAAGAGATTCATTCATAACAGATGAAGAGACTCGATAGAAAGCACGTAGGCCAGAGGGGAAATTTAAGGACTAAAATAAATTTTGCCATAGTGGAAAGAGCAGGACCAAACCATTTTTCTAAACATATGGCACAATTTCTAAGGGGAGTTGGGAATCTTTGGACAGAAGAAAAACATTGCATGGATTTGGTAGGAAAGTTATTAAGTCATTCTGGGGGTTTGAAAATAACTAGTCTCTAGCTACATGTTTTCCACACAAATCCATTTAGTCATTCAAGATTTTCCAATTAGAGTAGAATTTATATTGACATAGGAAATTTACATGTAATTGTTTTCAGGCTCTTCACATTCAGATTTGGAGACACATATTCTTTGCTAGAACTATATGCAAAAATAGTTGGAAGAAGTAGCCAATCACTTGTCCTGCACCTCCCCCACCCTCATCTCCACCCCAAGAGTGTGTTTATCTTCTGTGGCTTTGGTGCGACCTGAGACCATTATACTGGCCCCGCCCCCTCGCCCTTGCCTAACTGTGATGACGAAGAAGGGCGAGGCAGGAATTAAGTTTTATCAGGTAAACCAGAACCTAACAGAGACCGGAATAATCCTCCACTCTTTTCAGCTCTTTCCTTTCCTTTCTTCATGCTTTACTAAACCACTCTTGAGGCAATGGAAAAAAACAAGGAGCAAGAAATGAAAAGACCGTGCTGAGCAAAGAGGGAGGAAACTTTCAAAAACACAGGCAAAGTTAGAGGAAAACTATAAAAATTTCTGTTAAAAGGAGTGTATCAAAATGTCGTAAAGGTCTTGGAATGAATTTCAGATAGTCTAGGTCCATCAGAGAATAAATGTTTGAATGCTTTATAGGTTGAGTCCCAGAAACTCATACTTTGATTCATACTTTGACTTGTTAGCCCTATCTACACAGAAACCTATATGTAATTATAGAAAAGATATTACTTAATACAAATATTAAATCACCTGCACTTTGTTTTCTATCATTTTTCTCCCAATTCTTCTGATGATATCTGTTGGAGAGACATTAAGTCTATCTCATGAGGCTAAAAGAGTTTTTTACTCATAATATCTTTCTCCAATCTGTACATTTCATAAGTAGATCTGCACATAGAAGAAGTAAAAGGACATAAGAACAAAGCTGTATACAGTTGAAACCTTACAGTTGTTTCTGAACGATTAAAAAGCAGCAGAGAAAGAGCCACAGTATATCAATTATTAGTTCTCTAGTACCTAAAGATCCCACTTTTTCATATGCCCCTCCATACTTTCCAGTCCCCACACCTCCAAGGAGATAATGTTATTACAAATTTTCTAGAATTAGCTGCTTTAAACTTTATGTCAAAACACAGAGGACAGAGTGGTATCCTTCAATGATACAGTTAACTTGCATATAGGTTCTTATTGATTCCTAGTTCTACCTATGACATCTTTATAATTTATCATATTCTTACAGGAGGAAGAGCACTCAATAAACCCAGCCTAAAATAGAAATCTCCCTAGACAGATCCCTTTTAGAAATGTATAAATAAAAATTCTACCACATGCAACTTTTCAAAACTCTCAATAATTGTAATGAATGTAAATATCAATTTATTTTATAAACTTAATAGATTTTTCTTTTTCTTTTATTTTTTTAATGTTTATTTATTTATTTTGAGAGAGAGAGCAGATGTGTGCAAATGGGAGAGGGGCAGAAAGAGAGAGAGAGGGAGAGAGAGAGGAAGAGAGAGAGAATTCCAAGCAGGTTCTGGCTGTCAGCATAGAGTACTACATGGTGCTTGATCTCACAACTGTGAGATCATGACCTGAGCCGAAATCAAGAGTTGGATGTTTGACCAACTGAGTCACCCACATGTACTGATTTTTCTTTTTAGATATCCTTATTTCTACATAGTCATTTAATTAATGATACTATCAAATTATTTTTTTAATTTTTTTCAAATCTGTTAATTTTAATAAGACATTGTTAATATTTCTTCTCTTTCACTGTATTAAAATGATATAGAGGAAGAATACCAAAAATAAAATTCGGGGGGAAAATTTTTTGGAAAACCATGAAGTTAGGTAATTTTTTTAAAAAATGGGTCAATTGAAATCTTAGTAAGTATGGTTTTCCTAGAACTATGTTATGCTTACTTTGAAATACTACTGATTTACTGACATCTATCTTACAGGCCATTTTAGTAACATTTTAATTATGACATCAAGGTGTTCCTGGCAGTAGATAAGGTAGTTCTTGATGTATTTGTTATCTCCTAATATATAAGCAATTACCACAAAACGGTGGCTAAAATGATGAATGACAAATCACAAGCATTTTTATCTCACAGTTTTTGTGGATTAAGAATCCAAGAGTGTTTTTGCTGGGCACCCTGGCTCAGGGCCTTTCACAAGGATGCAGCCAACGTGATGGCCACGGCTGCTTTATCTCTAGGCTCAACTAGGGGAGGATCAGATTCTAAACTCACTGATGTTGGCAGGATTCAGTTCCGGGGGCCCCGCTTATTTTGTGAGGCCTTGCATAGGGCAGAGCAACCACAGCAACTTGCTTCATCAGAATGAGCAAGCAAGCAAATCCAGAAAGAGAATATGAGCAAAGTGGAAGTCAGTCTTTTATGACCTAATTTCAGAAATGACATCACATCACTACTGCCATATTCTGTTCTTTAGAAGCAGATCACTAGGTTTAGTCCACACTTGAATAGAGGACTTGGCACCAAATAAGTAAATGCCAAGAGGCACGGATCTTTGGGAGACATCTGAGAGACTGCCTTCCACCCCTGCCCTGGGAAATTCTTTATAACTCCAGAAGTTTTTCATGTTGCAATATTTTTGAATAACCATTTTCAAAGGTTTTATCTGAATAAATTGTGGTCTATTTTGTATTCTGAAATGTTAAAGGAAAAAAAAGGCTGTTTCAAATATTTTTACATATGTTTAAAAATAGTCGCCTGGTTTTCACATATTAGCGATGTATCTGAACACTTGAATATTAAAACACTTTCCTGGCTAACCAAAATTAAAGGGAGTCAGAAGGAGGAAAAATCAAATAAATAAATAAATAAATAGATAGATAGATAGATAAATAAATAAATAAATAAAATATTAAATAATTATATATATGTATGTGTGTATATATATACATTTTTAATATGCTTCAGTATTGACCTAGACAGTATCATAAAATGTAGCTTCTTTGACATATCTATCATTCAGTCTCTCTCATTTTACAAATAAATTAAGGTAAATGACAGTTGTAGTTGGACAGTAAACTTGTTTCCAAAAAACAAGATTTGAGTAAATCCACAAAAAAGTCCAGTCAACTCTTTAAAAAATGTTCTCTTCTCTACTGGGTCAGGCATTCTCAACTAGATATTTTTCTGTATTTATTGATGTCAAAACTTCACACCTCCATGCATTTTTCTATAGAGGGAATCAATAGCATCCATGAGATTTTTTTTTAATGTTTTATTTATTTCTAGGAGATAGAGAGAGAGACAGCGTGAGCAGGGGAGGGTCAGAGAGAGAGGGAGTCACAGACTGAAACAGGCTCCAGGCTCTGAGCTGGCAGTCAGCACAGAGCCCAACGCGGGGCACGAACCCACGAACCGCGAGATCATGACCTAAGCGAAAGTCGGACGCTTAACCGACTAAGCCACCCAGGCGCCCCAGCATCCATGAGATTTTTTAAATGTTTATTTATTTTTGAGAAAGACAGAGTGAGTGGGGGAAGGGCAGATGAGAAAGGGACAGAGGATCCAAAGCAGGCTCCACACTGACTGCAGAAAACCCAATGTGGGACTTGAACTCAGGAAATGTGCCATCATGACTTGAACTGAAGTCAGATGCTCAACTGACTGAACCGCCCACCCGTCCCAATAGCATTCATGAGATTCTTAAAAGACTAAGAACCATTGCCCTAGGAAACAAAAATTTAGACACTAAATTCTCATATGGCGTCTCATGAATTTATTGGATTTATTGGATTTTTTTAAACTGTCTGTTTCACCAATGTGTCTAGTGTTGGTCTCCACATTCATTCAACAAATATTTGTTGGATATCTACTGGATTCAAGTCATAATTCTAGGTAAAGAAATGCAAGTCCCATTCTCAAGGAGCTCTCATTTCTGTGGGTAGAGGGGGCAGACAATAGGCACACTAATATAGACAATATTGGATGCAATACACTTTGTGGAAAAAATAAGTAGGATATACCTGAATCCTTTGAAGCATTAATAGAAACATGCAGTTCATCTTAAATCAGCCTCTGGTCTTACACAAAACCTTTTACATCAGTAAATTACACTCAGTTCAGTCCAGCAGTTATTTATTATGCATTTACTAGGGGCTCAGCACTGTGCTAGATGCTAGGGAGGCAGAGATGAGCCTGCTGTTCTGAGAATTTAATTGTCTGGCTTTAGAGGGTATTATTTCCTCTAGGAATCTCTTTGGGCTGGATTAGGTTTTCCCCCTTTGTGACCATAAAAAAATGTAAGCATACCTTTATTGGGTTCACCTCCAAGTTGCATCTGTTTTAGTGTATCTCTTTCTTCTTGCTTGTGAACTGTTTGAGAGCAAGACCTACCTTTCATTACTTTCTGAAAACCTAATGCTTGGGGGCTTAGCAGGAGTTCAATAAGTGCTTGCTGACCCATATTTGAGGAGGCAGGCTAGCAGTGGAAGGATTGCACATACCCCAGAACTTTCTATAAATTCTGCCTTAAGCAGTAAAATATAGAGTGGCATTTTTCTCTTAGGTTCCAGGCAACATCAATGTGTATCATTGATATGAGATCTGATACTGATGAGGTTTGAAATGTTGGGTTCAGATTCTGCGTCTCCATCTATCTCTTCCCCTCTCACCCCTTCTCACAATAAACATTAAAATTTTTTTTAAAAAATTAAGACAATTGAGTGTTCTCAGAGGAATGTCACTCTGCTGTCTCAAGAACTTGTCAATGAGTTTTAAGTTGTAAGGAAACTTAATTTTCTGTTTGCTTGTTTCCCAAGTCATTCCCCCTTGAAGAATTTTGACGCTTAAATCTTTAAGGTTGTTAAGGGTGGAAGGTCACATCTTCTGTAACTTCTTCCTGTTGAATAGGACCAAAGAGATGTCCCTACCTTTGTGTCAACATTGGTCAGTTGAGGGCTTATATATGTAGGAATTACAAAAGGCAGAGACAGCTAAATCCAAGGGAGACTGTATATGGAGCTTCCAGAGTGGAAAGGATCATCTATCACCTTGAAATTATCATACAGTGAAGGAGTCTTAGCACCAAATGGAGAGACCTAGGAGGAAACAACAAAACATGATTAGAATAGCAGAAAGAAAAAGAAGCCCAAATAAAAGTCTTTTGGTAGCTGACAAAAATCCTCCTCTAGTCCAGGAGTTTATCCAATCATTAGACAAAAGAGAGGAATAATTTAAAGTAACTATTTGAGTTTTCATGTCAGTTAGAAATCAAGAAATATTTTTGTGGTTACCTGAAATGTATGCAGAGCATTCTGTTTCTATGACAGCACAAGTTCCACTTTGTGCAGTAGTTAGAACATCTGATGCCATTATATTTTGTAAAACTGCTTTATGAGCCATTTCATAGGAAATGCTATGTTGAATGTCATTGAGGGCTTTGACCATGTACTTGTTAAGAGCTTCCATGTGCCAAACAACATCCTCCAGTCCCAAAGAGGGAACAAAGGGGAACACAGGTGGTCATACCAATGAAACACAGAATGTATCCACCATTGTTTTAAATTTGGAAGGTTGGCTTGATTGGTAGTGGTTTTAATAATAAATCTGTGCATCCAGGAAAAACCCAGAATGCAAGGGCCTATTCATCCTTGGGGAAGCTATGGCTACAAGTTGGAGCCACATAGTCTTTGGGTCCTGTTAGGAGCCAGCCCTCTAATTTTGGGTCTCCTTGAACTGCAGTTAGGATATCAAAGTCCATTTGGTTTTGGAGAGCCATCTTTTGAATTTGTGGGTAACTGAATGTCAGCCTTAGTTAAAGGTGGTCACTGTATGCTTGGTTAAAGCCTCTATTTGAAATTTTCTATCAGTAGAGGTAGTTCCTGAGACAAATATTCCTAAGGGATAGAACCATCAAGAAGCCCTCTTAATCTGAAGTCTAGCCTTAACATTATCCTAATTATAAGGAATCACTGGCAAATAGGAGAAGACTTGTTTCAGGAGATAAGGGCACCCACAAGTGAATTCCCTAGTGCATGAGGAAAGTGGGGTTGCCTCCACTATCCCCACAGACTAACAAGCACGAAGATTGTCTATACGTGAGCTATTGTGGCAGTGTCTCTGAAGTTTACCACGAGCTGTCTAGCTTAGGCAAAACAATGAACATTCAAAGAAAATTAGAACTAGAATTTAACATCTGCAGAGATGTGTTATTGAAACTCTTTTTTTTTTCTCTCTAAAATCACTCTGATTTCCAGAAGTAGCCAAATTAGCACTAATTTGTTTGAAAATCAGGTCTAGTTTTTAACAAACTTAGCCTAATCATTTACATAAGTTCAGCAAGAGTAGTGATTGACCATATAGATCTTTTAAAATCTGCTTTGCCGGAACCTTTTATAAGGAATCTAGATTGAACTTATAGTAGCCTCTCTAGGCCAGAAGCTAAGCCAAGCACTTGCCATCAGACATGCCTGCAATACCTGTAGATTTGGGTGAATTCCTCTTCATGAGGTCCCCATTATATGCCAAGGTTCCTGTACCTGCCTGGATCTTCTTTACTCACTTGGGAAGGCTGCTGGGAACTCTGTAAGCAAGGTATCATCAGACCAGCATTATGGCTCCATATTTCATAGTCAATCTTAGTTCTTTCAAATTGTTAGGTCTTATCTGGGTCTATGCATACCTTTCCAAATATGACATTCCAGTCAAAGTCTTGGTAAAATAAACAATGTTTCCAATGATATCCTAGGAGAACAGATTCTTATTGGACTTATGCAAATGACTATGATTGCCATGTAAGAAAGAATACTCACTGAGACTTTTTATTAAATTTCGGAGAGTTCAAGTAGAGAGAAAAGTTAAATGCTTAAGTTGGTTCACAAATGAATAATTTATCACATTCTTTCTTGGATTATAAGTCACTGACATCTTAAGAGAAAGTTTCCTCAATCCAGAAGAACATTAGAGAACCAGCAATATTTCAAATAAGAGTTACAAGAACTATAATAATTTTTTCCCAGTTCATTTAGTCCTATGTTACTAATTCTTGTTTAGTTTGAACGTGGCTTTTTAGTTCTGGAAATTCTTACCCATTTCAGTTTTATGATCTTAAAAAATGTCAAATACCTATATTTGTCCTAAAAGTCCTTTTTATGAATCTCCTTGAATATAAAACATATTTTGTAAGAGAATAAGAACAATTATAAATGACAAAGACTTGGAAATGGACATTGTTAAAGATCTAATATGAGAGTTCATTGTGAGGTCACTGACAAGGAAATTTGGTTATTTCTTTCTGTAACACATAGCACTTCAATAATCAGAGTATCAAGTGATGACCTTATACCAGAACATATTAAAACTTTAGAAATTATATATATATATATATAAAAGTTTTAATATATACATATAATTGAACAGTTATAGCATTTACCCAAATATAACCTAAGACTTTTATTTGACAGTGCTTTTCAAGTAACTTAACATACCAAAAAAAGGCCTAATTAGTCAAAAAAAAACCCTTCATCTACAATTCAAATCTTGAGGACGTTTGTTAAAAACCTCAGAAAGTTATAAAGCACATGCCTAAATAGAATTACAAATCATTATAAAACTTAACTATTTATTAACCAATGTGGCAATAAGATATCCCAAAGGCAAATATGTAAGGTTATGTAGTTGTTAGCAAAATTTAGCTCCTTTAATATTGAGAAGTTTTAACTAAGTAATCAAAGGCCTGAAAAAGATAAAACATAGAAACTGGTTTTACGGGCAGACGCAAAAGAAAAAAAACTTTATTTACATTTTCCTATCCAGAGCAGAACAACAATCCAAGAAAACTTTTTTTTTTAATAATGAAAAGGAGAATTTCAATCTTATGCCAGTGTACTTTTAAAATTCATTTATTTCAACCTTAGTCTGACCTGACCACACATAAAATTCCTTTCCAAAGATTTCCCTTCGCTAACCTTCTACAACTTTACTTTGCATTCAGATTTTGTCCCAAGTAATTTCTTTCCAAACAGCCAGACTCATTTAGAACAAAATGACTTTCTTTTATCTTCAACAAAAACGTATTTTCATTCCTTATATCCTCCTTACACATCTCCTACTTTCCTACATATAGAGTTGCTTCCATTATTTCCCTCAGTCTTAACTCTTAGAAACCTTAGTCTCCAGTGAAAACCAAGTAGTAACCAATCATGAATTGTCACACCAGAATTCTTTAGATGACAAATTTATGGATACATTTAAGCACAAAGTATGTTTTTCAACAAACTCAAGTATCCTTAGTTTCTCTGCAATGAAAAGTCAAAAGCAGATAAACCTTTTGCTTACTAATCAATGCTTTAGCATTTAACTTGGAAATAAACCTATTTGGGAAAGACCTAGATATACAATGAATTCAGTCCAATTTATCCTATAAGCAAAACTTTAAAGTTTCAGGTTACCAAAGACTTTGAAAGCTACGTTAACAATTACCCTTGAAAACCTTGAGACAGAATTAACCATCATTTTAAGTCACCTTTTGGTGTCAAATTGCAACAGAGATAACACAAGCTTAATTGACCTTTAGTAAACTTAGGTAGAATGAAAATTTCATATGTAATGCTGATAACTCTTAAGATGTGTATCTTAATTAAACAAACAAACTTAAATTAGCTTAAACTCTGAACGTGTTCTACCTGTGTCCATTTAAAAGGCAATTAATTTGTTCCCCATTGTCAATTTTTACTTGGGACACTGGTGAGGAAATGAAGCGGGTGGTGTTGAGTCCAGGGGACACTCTTGACTCCATGAAAGCGAGGGTATGAGGAGGAGTCAAAGGCACTGGAGGCACCAAGGATGGTTAAGGAGCCAGTTATGCAGACAACACACAAAGTGGTGCATAAAAAAGAAGGGGAGGAGGGCAGAAGAGGTGAGGCACTGCAAAAAGACAGAGAAAGACAGTTCCTGGTGCTAAACCTCATCAGCTCAGTCAGATGAACAGACGCCATGTTTTTTTTCCCACCAAAGTGGAAATATGCAATCCATGATGAGCCAGAGAAAACAAGGAATTTCCCAGAAAACATAGGGAGTTTTGGCAGCTGCTTAGGAATATTCCTTAAAGACCATGCTCTGAGGTCGACTAGCTATAGTTGGATCCAACCAAAGACATTAACCAGAGAAATGAATGAGGGAGAAGCTCCCACATCAATTAGGAGGAGGAACAGTGAGAGAGTTAGTGTCCCCTTCATTAGGAAAGGCCTGTTTTTCCTCGAGTAACCTAGATTCTATTAGGAGGAAGCCTATTTAGATAATTATCATCCAACATATTAGGAGGGAATTTACTGGCCTGATTATTGACCAGACATGTTCTGCAAGAAGCACTTAGGTCTGGGTCCTGATTAGAGCCCTGACAGACTGGACCTAGGGTACCTCCATCCATTTGCCCTGTTTCCTGCAGAAGAGATCTAACTGACAGATCCTATTGAGGCCATGTAGTGTTACAGGAGATCACTCCTTTCTTAATTTTCACAATCTGAATTATTTTCAGTGGATTAAAAGGCATTCCAAGGGAGAATCTTTGGAAACTGAAGAAGAGAGAAGGTCCATTACCAAAATTCCCCCCTTGACGCTCAGGCGATATCCCATGCAGGATATGTCAGAGGTTCTATGGGTCAAATGTGACTGGAGGTGGCCCTCAAATGAAAATTGCTATTGATCACCATCCTGCCATAATGGCTCTGAACATAGGAAGGATGCTAATGCGCTCCCCCCCCCACCTTCCCCACTGCATCTGAGGCTACAGATGTGTATCTGGTGAATGGACTGAAACACCATGCGATACTGTGTCCAAACATTCCCATGAATGCCATGCTGTGAAGGCCTATGCTGTGCCTTGCTTTGGCTTGCTCTGAAGGCCAGGCCATGAAGACCATAAGGGACCTGCTGATTTTAACCCATAGAAAACTTTTACAAGGGGAAATTACCCAATTCCGTAGTTTAAGTAGTTAGTAGGGGACACTGATGGAAAACAGTAAAAACAGAAATCCATCATGGTCTAAGCAACATTCTAAAATATGTAGTCTTTATAGCCAGTTTCTCTAGGAAACAGTCACTGGTTGGAATTTCAGTCAGGTACTATTTTTGGCCAGCTCTGAGTAGAGTTCTTGCAGCCAGAAGTGGCTAGACGAGGGATGTGGAGGGGATCACATTAAAACAATAAGGAAGAAACCTCACATGGGAGTCTGAAGATTGGCAGCCATGCTAGTCACTTAGGTGGCTGCCCCATGCCTTATACAACTTTGTATAAGGACAGAAATGAAGAGAGAGCATCACCTTTCTGGATCTTATTACCATTCCAGGCAGGATACTAACATCCAGCCTCCCCACAGAGTAGCCACAGGCTGGAGGATTGCAGCCTGAGCAATCAACCTGACAGTGTTCCAATAAGACCATACTCTGAAATGAAAGTAAAGGAAGAGGAAAGAAGAGAAAGTACTCACCAAGTTTGCACCAAGGCCCAGAGTCCAGATGGAAGACTGAATCCCTTTGTAGTTGCCAAATGATGCGGTTTGAAGTATTGAGGTCCAGAGTCGACTGCCAAGAAAGACTTCTTGATATGTCTTGGGTGCAAAAAGGGGGCTTTATTAAAGCATGGGGACAAGACCTGTGGGCAGAAAGAACTGCACTTGGGTTATGAGGAGTGACTTCAGGGGCCCAGGAAATGGAATCTATAGGTTTCTGGAAGTTTAGCTACTGATAAAATGGCTGTTTTCCTTGTAAATCATTAAGACATTGTAAACTGATAGAGACTCTGGTCTGATCTCTATCAGTTAACCACTTATTTTGCCTCCAGCAAAGCATTAACATGAAGACAATTGCGTGTTCCTGGAGGAGGGTCACTGCTGTCTCAAGGATTGGTCAGTGAGCTGTAAGTTGTACGGAAACTCAGTTTTCCATTTGCCTTTGTTTCCCACATCAATATGATGTAAGAAATGTATTTATCATGACCTTATGCATTTTTTTCCAAGATAACTGGCTAGAAACATGTTGGTGTGCTTTATTAACCAACAATCCTTCCTTATCTCCGTCCTCTCCCTCTTTCCTGGCCAGAGCCTGTGCAGCAGCTCCACCCAACATGGTCCACCTCACTCTTGCCCTGGGATGAACAAGCCATCTGGGGCTGGAGAAAAGAGGACCATGTTATTAAGGGGATGATCCTTGCTTCTGTTTTAGTGGCAAGTGTTACCAAATAACAAAAAACACAGATTAAGTTTTAAAATAATCTTACCAAAAAAAGAATCAGATTCAAATGTCAAGTCTTTAGGGAAATAGAGAGATAAAAATTCAAATAAAACTGAATTTCTCAAGGTCAATGTGTTCTATGCATATAGTGTATCAAAACAATTATATCATGTAGCCATTTTTCTTTGAATAAGGCCTAATATCTGCCCACACACAGCAAAGTGTTTATTTATTTTTTCTAAATTTTTCTCAAAGGCAAAGTCTTTCTCACACTCAGACATGTGTTCTTGGTCCCCTGAGTATCTGTTTTATGCCAAGTTTGAAAGTTTTAACTCTAAATTCTTTTGTTTGGTTTTTAAGCATACACTATAGCAATAGGGAACATTATTTTCTTATGTTTGATTGACTCAAATAGTTAATAATTATTTCTATGAATTCTTGACAAAAGTACTTTTAAACCAGGAAGTAAAAGTGCAAATTCCACCAGACAATCTCACATTTTGAAAATGTAACAAATTTGAGGACATAGAATCAAAGGCCTTCTTCTTCTAGGTCATTATGTTGGTACCATACCATATTAACAAACTATTAATATGTTACTATTACCCAGGAACAGCTGGATTAAATTAACAACCCTAATAATAAATTAACAGCCCTATATCAACCTGGAGGGAAATCTCTAATTGAATGACACAGGGCTCTATCATTGTCTATATTCTTTAACACTCATCAATTTTTTTTAAATTTTATTTATTTATTTATTTATTCATTTATTTATTTATTTATTTATTTTTAAGTAGGCTTCATGTCCAGCATGGAGCCCCAACAAGAGGCTTGATTTCATGAGCTGAGATCAAGAGTCAGATGAGGGGCACCCAGGTGCCTCAGTCGCTTCAGCGTCTGACTCTTGGTTTGAGCTCAGGTCATGATCTCGTGATTTGTGAATTCAAGCCCTGCAGCAGGTTCTGCGCTGACAGAGCTGCTTGGGATTTTCTCTTCCCCTCTCTCTGCCCCTTCCCTGGTTGTACTCCTCTCTCTCTCTCAAAATAAAAAAATTAAAAAAGTAAAAATAGTACCTTCTAGAAAAGAGTCAGATGATTAACCAACTGAACCACCCAGGTACCCCAAGACTGAACAACTTTATAGACAAAAGTTGTGAAGTCACAGCTTTTAAGAAAGTAATGTGATATGTATTTTTTATAACTTTTCATTCTAATTGTAAAAAATAGCTCATGATTGGGGCGCCTGGGTGGCTCAGTCAGTTAAGCGTCCGACTTTGGCTCAGGTTATGATCTCACAGTTCATGGGTTCAAGCCCAGCATCAGGCTCTGTGCTGACAGCCAGCTCAGAGCCTGGAGCCTGTCTTCAGATTCTGTGTCTTCCTCTCTCTCTGACCCTCCCCTGCTCATGCTGTCTTTATCTCTCTCTCAAAAATAAATAAAACATTAAAACATATTTTAAAAATAGCTCATAATTAATACAGGTAATTTAGAAAACACAGAAGAAAATCATCCATAATAATGTGACTTTTCTTTCTCGTGGACAAATTATATTTCTTGAATAATATGGCTCTGAAATAGGTTTGTATCTGATAGACATCTAATTGGTAGGCTGAGCAACATATTAACTACATTTATGAATGACAGGGAGATTAAAGAATAGTTAATATAGAGGAAGAGAGAACTAAGATTCAAAATCTCACCATAGGCGGGAAGAATTAGGTTGAAATGAACAAGATAAACTGCCGCAAAAGTAAATGTAAAGCTCTGGTACAGAAACAAATGTGCAGACATAGGAAAGAAGCAATGTGTCCAAATAGGAGTTCCTATGGAAAAGACCAGGCACTTGTAGTTGATGACAGTTTAGTCAGTATTTTGCTATAGTCACTACAAAAAAAAAAAAAAAGCCAATTCAAGCTTATGTATCATTAGTGAGGCACAGAATCCAGATGAAGGGAAGAGATACCTTCTATTTCACATGGTTTGGGCTACATCTGGAGAATTGTTTTCATTCTAAGTGCACAGTTAAAGACAGTGTTGGTAAATCTGGAGGGAGTCTTCCCAGTTGGAATTTTTTTGTTGAAATCGTGTTATATAAGACATAGTCGGAGGGACTGGTGATGTTTAGCTTTAAAAAGAAAGAATCTGGTGCACCTAGGTGGCTCAGTCGGTTAAGTGCCAACTTCGGCTCAGGTCATGATCTCACAGTGCGTGAGTTTGAGCCCCATGTCAGGCTCTGTGCTGACAGCTCAGAACCTGCTTCAGAATCTGTGTCTCCCTCTCTCTCTGCCCCTTTCCTGCTCACACTCTGTCTCTCAAAAATAAATAAACATTAAAAAAAAAAAAGAATCTAAAGGTAGATATAGTAGTTGCCTTCAACCATTTAAAAGTTTCTTTGTTGTTGTTTTGGGGTTTTGTTTGTTTGTTTTGTGGGCAGCTCCAGAAAGCACAATGAGGATCAGATCCTGGGGGAGAATTGTTGTTCAGATTTCAGCATGATATTTCCTCAGCAATGTCTTGCCTGAAGTAACCACTAGGTAATGAGTACATAACCCTATTTTAATTTTCTGTATAACGGGTTATCACTGTCTATTCACTTGATTTTTTTTCCTGTAAACTTAATTCATTTACTTATTGTTAGTCTGTTTTTTCTCAGTAGAACATAATATCCTTAAGAATGAGGTACTTTCTACCTTGTTCATCGTTATATACAGTCCCTTGAACAGTGTCCCTATAACTGTTTATGGAATGAATTAACGTATAGAGGCAGATTTCTTCTTTCGGTGGGGATAAAGTATGGAGGGGAAACATCAATCTCTGAGCATATTTTGCATTAACTAGTTTTATCATTACAGTTTATCATTAGCTATTTTTTGAGCATTTATACGCCAGAAATAGACAAAGATGTTAAGGTTCAGAGAAGGCAAACAACTTTGTCCTACCTCATGCAGCTAGAACTGGGATTATAGTCCAGTCTGTTTCCCAAACCAGTGGATTTTGTACCATACCATAAACAGAGCAAGATTTTTATGGAGATGAATTTCCCACAACTTAAGCCAAGGTTAGATGATCATCCAACAAGGGTGCTAAATTATGCTAGATAATGGATTCTTGAACTGAGTGAGTGCTGAACTAGGTCCAACTGTAAGACTCTGTGATTCTGTGATAGAATCAGCCCATTCATGATAGGAAGTGACAGGATTTCTTTATCTTGCAAATAACAAAGAAGAAAAGAAAACTTTTCTGAAAGTGTTGCTTAGAAGCCAAGAATGTGAACTTACACAATTGCTGAGACATTATCCCTTAATCCTAGTTGGATGGTGTGGAAAGTGAACACAGAAACATACTTGTGTTTCAAATGCACTAGGTCTTATAATCCACACGGAAAAATAAAAACTAAAACTTTGAAACTATAAAATGGACAATTTTCAATAAAGAAAGCAAATTGTACAGTGATTGGGATAATGATTGTTTCATGTGTGTGTCTAAGTAAAGCTCCTATCGTGAACTGTGAAAAAGGAGTCGAACAATGAGAAAAGAATATTGACAATGTGCCAGGAATCATTCTTGGAAAGAATTAGTCTACCTATTACAGTACTACCCATTATAGGATTAGCTGATACAAATCACTTTGAAATTAAAATATGTTATATAGAAGCTACCTATTACCTTACACCTTGAATATATTCAGAATTATTTTTTTTAAATCAAATACTGAGGTTTTTGATGTAAACCAGATACTGGTGAACAATTCATTTATCAGAAATCTTTACCTCAGGTGTTTGAAAGGAGTCACATTTAGATCTGCAGACAAAAGGTATTCTGCAAAGAGATTTTCTATGATATAGAGGTAAAACAATAAAACAAGGCTTCTAAATGATCCTTAGGGGTTAACTTTGTGAGAGAATTTTTTTTTCTGAAATTTTAAGTACTTCCCATCTTCCCAATTTTTGCTGATCTTTTTGGCTTAGCTCTTTAATGCTTATAAATAAGGATATTCTTATATAATTTACTTAAAACTCAATCTATGCTAAGTTCAGTAGCTATCCATGAGAAACTAATATGCTTTTTAATTGATATGAAAATTACAAGTGAAAGCAAGTTATCTATTTGTAGAATATAGAACATTAGCATGTTTAATCAGTCATCACAACATAAAGGTAACTTGTAGTATCCAAATGATGAGGAAGAAAAAGGCAAGCTGAGAGCAAAGCACAAACTAGCAACCTCCTCCAGAGTCCCCCTCCCCCCACCCCCTGCCCCACCTTCCTGGCTGGGATATGTGTGACACTCCTCAGGCATAGGCATTCCTGGCTGCCCAAGAACAAAGGGGAAAAACAAATGGTTAACTGATAGAGGTCACAGTCCTGCAGGACAAGAGTCTCATCAGTTTACAACTGTCTTAATGATTTACAAGAGGGAAAGCAATCTCCAGAAACCTATATACTCAATTCTCTGGAACCCTAACACCACACTCCCCTCCATAGAATAGAAGATCTTATATAACAAGTCACTCCTCACAACCCCAGTGCACCTCTCTCTGCCCATGGGTCCTGTCCCCTGCTATAATAAAAACACCTTTTTGCATCAAAGATGTCACAAGAATTCTTTCTTGGCCATCAGCTCTGAAGCCCAACACTTCAAACCACATCATTTTGGCATCCAACATGGGGCTTCGAGTCTTTTCATCTGGACTCTGAGCCTTGGTGCAAACTTGGTAATTCCTCTCCTTTGCCTTTACTTTTATTTCAGGGGCTTTTCAGGGAGTATGGTCTGTCTTACTGGGACATTTGCATGTTGATTGTTCAGGCTGCAATCCTCTAGCCCATGGCTACTCTATGGGGAGGCTGGAGGTTAGTATCCTGGCTGGAATGGTAATAAGACCCAGAAACTTGATACTTTCTCTTCCTTTCTGTCCTTATACAAAGTTGTCTGTCTTAGGCATGGGACAGCCACCTAGATCACCAGGATGGCTGTCAATCTTCAGACTCCCCTGTGAGGTTTTCTCCTTATTGGTTTAATGTGATTCCCCTCCAAATTTCTGGTCTAGCCACTTCTGGCTGTGAGACCTCCACTCAGAGCTGGCCACAACCAGTGCCTGATTGAATTAAAGCCTAACTGGAACCAATTCCTAGAGAGGATGGTTGTAAAAGATTACATGTATTAGAATGTCACGTAGACCATGATGGATTTCTATCTTTACTGTTTTCTGTCGGTGTCCTTTACTGACTATTTAAGTTAAAAATTTGGGTAGTTCCCCTTTAAAGCTTTTCAAGTGTTTTCCATGGGTTAAAAATGGTGGGTTCTTCATGGCATGTCACAGCTTTCATAGCAAGGCAAGGAATATAATGCCCGGCCTTCATCACACGGCCTTCAAGGCAAGGCAGGCAAGGCTTGGTATCTCAGTCCATATGCCAGCACTAGGATTTGATGGGGAAGCAGAGGGACACTAGCATCTCACCTTCAGGGCCTTTAACAGCAGTGAGGTAATAAGCAATTTTGTTCCAGGGACGTCTCAGGTTGCTTTGACACAAGGAACTTCTGACATATCTTGCATGGGACACCACCTGGGAGTCAGGGGGGCAGTGGGGTGTTTTCTTGGTAATAGACCTTCTCTATGCTTCAGTTCCCAGGGACTCTCCCTTGGAATACCTTTTAACCCATGGAAAACAATTTGGATTGCAAAATTTAAGAAAGGAGTGATCTCCTGTAACACTGCATGGCCTCAGTAGGATCTATCAGTTAGATCTCTTCTGCAGGAAACAGGGAAAATGGTTGGAGGTACTCTAGGTCCAGCCCTTGAGGGCTCTAAATAAGGACCTGGACCTAAAGGCCTCTTGCAGAACCAGGCTGATAAACTCCCTTCTGATATATTGGATGATAATTATCTAAAAAAGACTCCTCCTGATAGGACCCAAGTTGCTAGAAGAAACACAGGCCAACCCTAATGAAGGGAACACTGTCTCTCTCTCACTATTCTTTCTCATAGACCCAGGTTACTCTTCCTGTGTGTGGAAAGGCTTCTTCCTCATTCATTTCCCAGGTTAATGGGTATGATCATTGGAAATAACTGTCTCTGTTTAGTCTAACTCAGGACAGGGACTTTAAGGAATATTCCCAAGCAGCTGCTGAAATTCCCTTTGTTTTGGGGAAGTTCCCTGTTTTCTCTGGCCTGACATGAACTGGCTAATTCCACTTTTTGGTGGAAAGAAAGCTTTTATTTTCATGGGTCCAAGATGATGAACTTTAGGACTAGGAGACCTTCTCTGGCCTCCGGGCTTTTATCTACCTCCAGCCTTGTGAGTGACATCTCATCTTCTGCCTTCTCCTTTTCCACCTCCTATTTCTGCACCATCTTGTGTGTGGCCTATATCACTGGCTTCTATACCATCTGGGTGCCATTTGGCATCATTGGCTCCTCCTCCCACCCTAGCTGTCAAAAAGCAAAAAGCACCCCCTTGGACTTAACATCATCTACCTCAGATTTCCCTACCAGTGTTCCAGGTAAAAATTAACAATAAGGAATAAATTGATTGATTTTTAAGTGGACCCAAGTGGAAAGTAACTCAGTATTTAAATGGTTAATTTGTTAGTTTAATTACAATAGACATGTCTTTAGAGTTATCAGCATTAAATGTGAAACCTTTCATTCTACCTAAGTTTACTGAAGGTCAAATAATCTCGTGTTATCTCTGTTGCAGTTTTTTAGGAAAAGGATGACTCACGATGATGGTAAATTTTGTCTGTCTCAAAGTTTTCAAGGGTAATTAAGATAGCTTTCAAAATCTCTGGTAACCTGAAACTTTAAAGTTTTGCTTAGATGATGAAATGGATTGAATTCATTGGACATCTAGGTCTTCTCCAAATGAGATAAAATACTAAAGCTTTAGTTACTAAACATGAGATTTATCTACTTTTGACTTCTTATTGCAAACTAAGGATATTTGAGTCTGTTGGTACACATGCTTTGTGGTTAATTGATTCATAAATTTGTCATCTAAAGAATTCTGCTGTAACAGTTCACAACTGGCTACTACTTAATTTTCACTGGAGACTAAGGTACCTAAGAGTTCAAAATTCTGCTAAATTTAATTAAGATGGAAATAAGAGAAGCAATTTTGTATGTGTCAAAAAGATATAAGGAATGGGAATACGTTTTTGTTGAAGGTCAGATAAAGTAATTTAGTCCTAAAATGAGGCTACTTGTTTGGAGAAAAATGGCTGGGGCAAAATCTGAACACAAAAAAAAGTTGTAGAAGGTCTGTGAAGAGAAATCTTTGTAAAGGAATTTTATGTGTGATCAGGACAGACTAAGGTTGAAAAGAGTGGATTTTAAAAGTATACTGAGGGGCGCCTGGGTGGCTTAGTCAGTTAAGTGTCCGACTTTCGCTTAGGTCATGATCTCGCGGTTCGTGGGTTCGAGCCCCGCGTCGGGCTCTGTGCTGACTGCTGGCTCAGAGCCTGGAGCCTGTTTCAGTCTGTGACTCCCTCTCTCTCTGACCCTCCCCTGCTCACACTGTCTCTCTCTCTCTCTCCTAGAAATAAATAAAAACATTTAAAAAAAATTTTTAAAGTATACTGATATAATATTGAAATTCTGCTCTCCTGTCTTTTCAAACGACAAGGTTTTCTTGGATTGTTGATCTGCTCTTGATAAAAAAAAAATGTAAACAAAGTTGTTTTCTCTTGTCTTTATCTGCCCAGAAAAACCAGTCTCTAAGGTTTGTCTTTATCAGGTCTTTGATTAGGTAAAGTTAAAACTTCTCAATGTTAAAGGAGCTAAGTTCTGCTAACAACTATATAACCCTACACATTTGGAATCTCTTATTGTCACATTGGTTAAAGAAATAATTAAGTTTTAAGTTTTATAATGACCAATAATCTTATTTAGTCATGTGCTTTATAACTTTCTGAGGTTTTTAACAAACTTTCCCAAATTTAAATTTTTAAAGTTGATTTATTTTGAGAAAGGTTAGTAAGGGCAGAGAGGGAGAGAGAGAATCTCAAGCAGGCCCAAAGCAGGGCTTGATCTCACCAATTCACCAATCCTGAGATCATGACCTGACCTGAAATCAAGAGTCAGATGCTTAATCTACTGAGCCACCCAGGGGCCCCCTCCCATGACTTAAATTTTAAATGAAGTCTTTTTGACCAACTAGACTTGTTTATTTGGTATGTTAAGTTACTTGGAAAGAACTGTCAAGCAAATAATGGTAAGTCTTAGGTTATGCTTGGATAAATGCTATAACTGTTCAAATATGTATATAAAATTCCTGAAGTTTTAATATATCCCTGAAGTTCTGGTATAAGGTCCTTACTTAACATTCTGATTAGCGAAGTATTATATGTCACAGAAGTCATTGGGTTTCCTTGTCAGCTAAATTATAATGAACTCTCATCAGATATTTAAACATGTCCATTTTTTAGTCTTTTATCATTTAGAGTTATTGTTCTTATTCTCTTGTAAAACATGTTTCATCTTCAAAAATATTCATGTAAAGGGCTTTTGACAAATGCAAGTATTTGATATCTTTGAGATTATAAAATGGAAATGGGTAAGAATTTCCAGAATTAACTAAAATCTGCATTCAAACTGAATAACAATTAGTAACATGGGATGAAATGAACTGAAGAAGAGGAGTATAATTTTTGTGACTCTTGTTTGAAACACTGCTGGTTCTCTAATGTTTGTTCTTCTGGATTAAGGCAATTTCCCCTTAAGATATCTATAACCTACACAAATGTAATAAAATATTCATTTGTGAACAAATTGAAGCAGTTAACTTTTCTCTCTACCTAAAACCCTGAAATTCAAAAAGTCTTAGTAAGTATTTTTTCTTTCATGGCAATTACTATTATTCATGTAAATTCAATAAGAATCTGTTCTTCATGTAACAGAATACCATTGGGAATACTTTACCAAGACTTTGACTGCAATGTCATACTTGCGAGAGACATACATGGACTCAGATATGACCATACAGCTTTAAGGAACTAAGGTTGACTTTATGAAGCATGAAGCCAAAAGAACCCCTTTGAAATGTTGACCTGATACCTTGCTTACAGAGTTCCCAGCCGCCTTACCAGGTGAGTAAATAATGTCATTGTTGCTGGGTTGCTCATTCGGTTGAGTGTCTGACTTTTGATTTTGACTTTGGTCATGATCCCAGGATTGTGGGATCGAGCCATGCACCAGGCTCTGCACTGAGCATGGAGCCCTCTCTCCCTCTGCCGTTCTCCCCAACTCACGTTTGCTTGTACTCACTCTCTTTCTATCTAAAATAAATTTTAAAAAAGAATGTCAGGGGTGCCTGGGTGGCTCAGTCAGTTAAGCATCCGACTTCAGCTCAGGTCATGATCTCACGCTCGTGAGTTCGAGCCCCGCATCGGGCTCTGTGCTGACAGCTCTGAGACTAGAGCCTGTTCCAGATTTTGTGTCTCCTTTTCTCTCTGCCCCTCCCCCACTCATGCTCTGTCTCTCTCTGTCTCAAAAATAAATAAACTATTAAAAAATTAAAAAAAAAAAAAAAGAATGTCACTTCTTTGGGGCAATTACCTAGCTCAGTCAGTTAAGTGTCCGACTTCAGCTCAGGTCACGATCTCATGGTTGGTGGGTTCAAGCCTCGCTTAGGGCTCTGTGCAGACAGCTCAGAGCCTGGAGCCTGCTTCAGGTTCTATGTCTCCTTCTGTCTCTGCCCTACCCCACTTACTCTCTGCCTCTCTTTCTCTCTCTCTCTCAAAAATAAATAAACATTAAAAATTAAAAAAAAAAAAGAAAAAGAAAGGAACTCACCCAAATCTATAGGTATTGCAGGCATTTCTGATGGCAAGAATTTGGTTTGGTTTCTGGCCTAGAGAGGCTACTAAAACTTCAATATATTCCTTATGAAAACTTGCAGCAAAGCAAATTTTAAAAGATCTATAAGATCAATCACTATTCTTGCTGAGCTTATGTAAATAATTAGGCCAACTTTGTTAAAATTGGACTTGTTTTACAATCAAACTAATCTCAATTTGGCTATCTTTGATAAAAATGAGGGCAATCATAGAGAAAAAATGTGTTTTAATAACACATCTTTGTAGATATTAAATTTTAATACTATTTATTATAAACTAGAGTTTATAATAACTAGAGTAGATCTTGAGTCTTCTAGTTCCCTCAAATATTTGACTATGGTTCTCCAGCTAAGATTTCCAATCTTCTTCCATTCTCTTAGAGTCATTAAAAACTAAAAACTGCCTTTTTCCTGGAAGCCCTAAAAACTGATACTGGACAACATGAGGTGAACTTCAGAGAAGTTGCCACAATAGCTCATGTATAGACAATCTTCTTGCTTGTCATTTTGTGAGGATAATAATAAGACCCCATGGGGATATGACTATTTGAACAGCTGGAAAATGGGATGGATTCCCCAATAGTTGTATAACTCAAATAGCACCTTGACCAATTCTGTGTGGCTGAGATGACAAAATCACTCCTTAAAAGCCAAAGCATACCACTCCAAGTTAACTATGGAGATAAAGGATGGTTCCACTTTCCTTATGATTGCATTGGATGATACACGTTGGGATGCCCATATGCCCAGACAAGTCTTCTCCTACTTGCCAGTAATTCCTCATAATTAAGACATTGTTACAATTAGACATCAAACAAAGAAGGCTTCTGGACTGTTTTATCCCTTAACCATATTTGCCCCAGAAGCTACCTCTACTGATTAAAAAAAAAAAAAAAATTGCAAATAGAGGTTTTAGCCAAGCACACAGCAGCCACCTTTAGCCAGACCTGAATTGTAGTCATCCACAAATTCAAAAGATGGCTCTCCAAAACCTAATAGCTCTTGATATCCTGACTATAGTTCAAGGAGGCCCAGAATTAGATGGCTAGCTCCTAATGGAACCCAATGGCTATGTGGCTCTAACTTGGGGCCATAGCTTCCCGCAGGCTGGATACTTGGCACTCTGGGTTGTATCCATGATCCATGCCTGGATGCACAGATGCATTATTAAAACCATTACCAAGCCAGCAAACCTTCAAAATTTAAAACAGATGGACACATTATCTGTTTCATCAGTATGACCATCTAGCATCCATCTTTGTTCTCTTTTTGGAACTGGAGGATGTTTGGTGCATGAAAGCTCTTAATAAGTAAATGGTCAAAACTCTAAATGACATTCAACATAGCATTTCCTATTAAATACTGAAGTAACACAAATGTGTAAAGTAGTTTTACAAAACATAATGGCATTAGATGTTCTAACTGCTGCACAAGGTGAAACTTGTGCTATCAGAGAAATAGAATGCTCTGCATACATTTCAGGTAACCATAAAAATATTTCTGGGTTTCTAACTGAGATGAATACTCAAATTGGTGCTTTAAATGATCCCTCTCTTTCTTTTAATGATGGCTAAACTCCTGGACTGGAGGAGGGTTTTTGTCAAAGGACTTTTATTTGGACTTCTTTTTCCTGTCATTCTAATTGTTTTGCTGTTTTCTCCCAGGTCTCTCCACCTGGTGCCAAGCCTCCATCACTGCAATAACTTCAAGCCAATAGATGATCCCTTTTACTCAAGGATGTTCATGTATGTTGTTCACATTGGATTCAGCTGCATCTGCTTTACATAACTCGCCTGTACATTCCCCAATGCACCAATATTGACCCACAGGTAGGGACATCTCTATGCCCCTACTCAGCAGGAAGAAGCTACAGAAGATGAAACTTTCAACTTTCAACAATCTTAAAGATTTAAGGGTCAAAACTGTTCAGGAGGGAAATGATGAGGAAGCAAAAGGCAAGCAAAAAGGACAAAAGGACAAGCTAGCAACCTCCCATCGAAGCACCCCACCCCAGCCCAGGTGAGATATGTGTGACATTCCTCCGGCACTCCTGGCTGCCTAAGAACAAAGGAAAGGGGGATAACAAATGGCTAACTGATAGTGATTGCAGTCACGTAGGACATGAGTCTCATCTGTTTGCAACTGTCTTAATGATTTATAAGAAAAAAAAGCAATCTCCAGAAACCTATAGACTCAATTTCCTGGAGTCCTAACATGACCCTCCTTCCATAGGATAGAAAATTTTATATAGCCAGTCACTCCTCACAACCCCAGTGCAGCTCTTTCTACCCATAGGTCCTGTCCCCTGCTATAATAAAAACATCTTTTTATACCAACGACATCTCAAGAATTCTTTCTTAGCCATCAGTTCTGAACCCCAGCACTTCAAACCACATCACAAAGGAATCATAAAATGGTTGTAAGTAAAAACACAGTGAATTCAGGGCAAGGTGTATGGAAATTAAAAAGGTCTTCACAAAACAGGATTATCAGAGTCTCTTTCAGGGCACCTGCTCAATTGGTTGAGCCTCTGACTCTTGGTTTCAGCTCAGGTCATGGTCCAGGTTTATGGGATCAAGCCCGGTGTCTGGCTCTGCACTGAGCATGGAGCCTGCTTAAGATTTTCTCTCTCTTTCTCTCTCCCTCTGCCCTTCTCTCCCACTTATGCTCTTTATCTCTCTCAAATAAAAACAAACATATATTTTTAAAAAATCTTATGGGGGCACCTGAGTGGCTCAGTTGGTTAAACATCTGACTTTGGCTCAGGTCATGATCTTGCGGTTTGTGAGTTTGAGCCCAGAATCAGGCTCTGTGCTGACAGCTCAGAGCCTGGAGCCTGCTTCAGATTCTGTGTCTCTTTTTCTCTCTGCCCCTCCCATGCTTATACTCTGTCTCTCTCTTTCTGTCAACAATAAATAAACGTTAAAAAAAATTTTTTTAAATCTTTTTCATCTGTGCATCTGGCACATAAAACTTACCAGGCAAATGTTAGTTTCCTTCCTTACTGTTTATTGTATGTCCAGCTCTGGCAAAGGAAACATCATTGTGTACACATAGTTCCCAATTTATGATGGTTTGACTTCCAATCTTTCGACTTTACCATATGCAAAGGCAATACACATTCCATAAAAACTACTTTGAATTTTGATCTTTCCCAGACTAGCGATTGCGGTACAGTCCTCTGTCCTGATGCTGCGTAGGTACAGCGGCAGCTCCCAGTCAGCCCTGTGATCGTGAGGGTAAATAACCGATACACTTACAACCACTCTGTACCCCCACAACCATTCTGTTTTCACCTTCAGTATTCAATAAACTACATGAGATATTCAACACTATTATAAAATAGGATTTGTGTCAGATGATTTTGCCTGACTATAGGCAAGCCGAAGTGTTTTGAGCACATTTATGAGAGGTTAGGCTAATTGATGAGGTTTGATAGGTTAGGTGTATTAAATGCATTTTCAAATTACAATCTTTTTACCTGATGATGGGTTATGCAAGCATTTGCTTTAGTGGTATGTAGCAAATGATAACATTATCATTTCTACATGTGTAAAATTGTATTGTTTTCAGTAAATCTTGCTTAAACAAAATAAACTTGTCAAGCTATTGAGTAATGAGTCATATCTGCTTGGCATAAGATTCAGAATAAAATGATAGTTTATGACATCTCCATATTTAGACCAATGAAATAAACTGCTGAAATTCACCTATTCTTAAGTGTCACTGTGGGGGGATCTGAGATCAGAGGTTCCATTATTCTGCTTTCGGTTGCATACCACACTCCAAACTCTTGAATCAGAAAAGGTAAGTGTGGTTTGTTCAAAATAATTATTCTTTCATATAAACATGCTGATCAAGTTATAACAATTTTACCATCTCTTGGGGCAATTTATCACTGTACAATTCCCAAGAGAGAGAATATTGGGATGGCATTATTTAACATAAGTGGAAATAATGTGGAGAAGAAAGGCAAAAGGAAATGTAGATAAAATTAAATTTCCTTATAACCTGCTGCCCATTGACAGATAAATACTTGAAGCAGGCCGAGATGACATTCCAGGAACTTGCAACTGTCTTAATGTTAATACCTTGCTAGAGGCAAAAACAATCTTACCTTGACAATAGTCAGACCTCCAGGATCCTGTAAGTCTTCTTTAACATATGGAAATCCTTTTGGTGGGGCATCTGGGTGGCTGGAGATTAAGTGTCCAACTCTTGATTTCAGCTCAGGTCAGGATTTCTTGGTTGTGAGACGAACCCCACTTTGGGCCATGCTGAGCCTGAAATAAAAAAGGAAAAGATTCTCTCCCCCTCTCTCCTCTCCCTCTGCCCCTCCCCTGCTAATATATATATATACACAGCAGTGCAAGTGCTCTTGCTCTCGCTCTCTCTCTCAAAAAATAAAAATAAATTTTAAAAAACAGATCAGAAGTTTTGGGATCAGTCCAAACAAGGTTTGGATCTTGTTCCAACCTCTTGAAAGGAAAGAAGGAAGGGAGGGAGGGAGGGAGGGAGGGAGGGAGGGAGGGAGGGAGGGAGGAAGGAAGGAAGGAAGGAAGGAAGGAAGGAAGGAAGGAAGGAAGGAAGAAAGAAGTCTTTTTGGAAACTTCTCCTTGTCTTTACCTCCCCCAACTCCCAAGTATCTCATCAGTTACCCCTCACACTTATAATGCAGCTCTTTCTGCCCGCAGGTCCTGTCCCATGTTTTTTTTTTTTTTGCACCAAAGACGTCTCAAGAACTCTTTCTTGGCCATCAGCTCCAAACTCCAAGATTTATACATCAGAAATACATGACAGTAATTAACAGAGGAGGAAAAAACAGGCATAGGGGAGAACACAGTACCTGGAAGAAACTGCTATATATTTATAGTTTAACAATGTGGAATTCCTGATGGCTAAGCCTGTAGCAGCTTCACTTCAGACGAAGGCTGATTATAGTATCCCAAAATCCTCATATTCTGCTGCAACACATTTGCCAAAATTATTATTTCTTTCATTACATATGCTATTTTCCCTTTCCTCCTCTGTGTATCTCACATTTCTGAATACATAATTCACTGTCAGTAGGAGAGATGAGTTCTTTTAAAAACACACATATATAATGTATATAATACATAAAATCATGTCTTTGGATCAGAGGTATCTTCAGAGGATACACATTCTGATTTGATTTAGTCTTTAGATTACTTCTGTTTATTTTAACTCTTCCATGGGAAAGAGTGCATCAAAATCATGCAATAGATTATTATTAATATTAAATCAATATTTAGAGGAACCCAAATGAGTGCAATTTCTGATTTTAAAATTTGGCATTTTTATTTGAGTCAATATAAAGATGGTGTTTGTGTCCAAGATTAACTAACACCTATACATCATAAAAGACCAAGAGCATCTATGTATTGTAACAAGGAAGAACATTAACATACCTGTTCCTAAACATTCCCAACCTAGGCCCTATTATGTTCTATATTGTAAAGACCCTGTCACACTGAGTATGTGCCCTTGAAGGAGACTGAAAAGGTAACTAACATTGTTGGCTATCTGTTTTGTAGGAGGCATTTTGCTAGGTACTTTACATACAATATCTCAATCTCATCACCATCTTGCAAAGTGAATTTAAGTATTCCTATGCTCTGCTGATACCTCCTCCTTGAAGAATGACCCAGATTATAGATACTACATTTGGTAGTATCAATTTTTCTTCAGATAAAATGATAATGAGATCGATTTGAAGGTTGCATTATCCAATATGGCAGCCACTAGCCACATGTGATTTATTTAAATTTAATCTACAAAATTAAAAATTCAGTTTCATAGTAACACTAGCTATATTCAAAGTACTCAATAGGCACATGTGGCTAGTGACTACTGGATTGGACAGTGCAGATTATAGAACATTCCCTCATTGAAGAGTCTTCTATTGGGTGGTGCTAATTGGAGGTTTATAACAATTAAAACAGATGGCATTTTCATTGCAAAAGACAAAAAAAAACGGAGTTTTATATACAACTGAGTAATTAGATTGAGCAAAAATTGTTTCAATTTTATTTTTTTAAATTTATTTTTACTTAGGTTTGAGAGAAAGAGAAAGAGAGAGAGAGAGAGAGAGCACAAGTGGGGGAAGGGCAGAGAGAGAATCCCAAGCTGGCTCCATACTGTCAGCACAGAGCCAGTTGTGGGGCTCAATCTCATGAATTATTAGATCACGACCTGAGATGAAATCAAGAGTCAGACACATAACCGACTAAGCCACCCAGACACCCCAAAACATTATTTCAATTTTAAATGATAACTTATTTGGTGGCCAATGACAAAGATGCCCTTAACATTTCCTCTCAACCTGACTAATCTTTAGACAGGCTTAGATAGGCTTCTTCCTCACGCTGGAGTCCCTGACCTCCTTTCTCTCAGGTCATTTTCTTTAGAAAATTTTTAATTGGAAGTGATTTCTTTGAACCTTTGCATTATATGTAAGTCTTTTAAAAGAATCTTGCTGGTTTTACAACTCAGGAATATCGTTCTCAATGAATTGGGAGCCATCTTTGAAATGTAATCATCAAAGGAGATCGCACCTCTATCTCCCTGTTCCTGTGGGTGGATTTGAACCTAACTTCAATGGGCACCTTGCCCCAGGTTAGAAAACTATCTACTGTCATAAAGATACAAGATTATTACTTCAGATAAAGCCAATGAGCAACTACTGATGGCCTATGACTTCCATCTAATATTTTCTAGGGCTTATCCACTACCTAACCCCAGTCTTTAAAAAGCCCTACCCTTTTTGTCTTAGTGCAGTTAAGTTCCGAGTTAATTCTGACATCTCTCCCCTAATCCAAGAGCCGTAATAAAGTCTTTCTTGCCACTTAACTTTGGTTCAATTTTTGCTTTGACATCAGTTTTCAGAAAATGGAAATAGTCATTCAAAATAGTTGTCTCAGTATGCTGAAAATAGTTTTGATATTTTCTTAATATAAACCACCTATTAAGTGGTCTACATCGTTGTGATCTTATAGTTGTGTGGGCAAAGTGAAATGGTTTGATTGCAAAGGTAGATCCAGTTCTAGGATTTAAGGGTATAGAATTACGATGATAAGTAGCTATGCCTGACGCCACTTCAGCTCTACATATACTCATTACCCAGCTTAACTGCTCTACCATGAAAATACAATGGGAAAGGAAACCAAGTTTTTGCTCTAAGAACACTTTCTTCTAGAACATGCCCTCCTCTGGCTGACCACCAAAGTATACTTCATCTAGGATTAAAATAGTAGAGCTGGGTTCACTGGGGGATCCTTTCAGCAATCTACAGTACTGCCCCCCTTATTCATGGAGGTTACATTCAAGACCACTAATGGACACCTGAAATCATGGAGAGTACCAAACCATATATATACAATTTTTTTCCTATATGATAAAATTTAATTCATAAATTAGGCACAGTAAGAGATTAACAATGATAACTAATAATAAAATAGAAATATAACAATAAACTGTAATAAAAGTTATATGAATATAATATCTTTCTGCCTTTTAAAATATTGCAGGGGCGCCTGGGTGGCTCAGTCGGTTAAGCGTCTGAATTAGGCTCAGGTCATGACCTCACGGTTTGTGGTTTGAGCTCCACGTGGGGTTCTGTGCTGACAGCTGGGAGCCTGGAGCCTGCTTCGGATTCTCTGTCTCCCTCTCTCTCTGCCCCTCCCCAACTAGAATTCTGTCTTTTGTGTCTCTCAAAAATAAATAAACATTAAAAAAAACATTTTTTAAATATCTCATGGGGGGCACCTGAGTGGGTTAAGCTGCCGACTTCGGCTCGGGTCATGATCTCACGGGTTCATGGGTTCAAGGCCCTTGTCGGGCTCTGTGATGATGGCTGGCTCAGAGCCTGGAGCCTATTTCAGATTCTGTGTTTCCTTCTCTCTCTGACCCTCCCCTGCTCATGCTGTCTCTCTCTCTCAGAAATAAATAAAAAGCACTAAAATTTTTTTTAAATAAAAAAATTATCTCATGGTATTATACATACCTTCCTCATGATAATGTGAGATTATAAAATGTCTATGGATATGATGAAGTGAGGTGAATGATATAGGCTTTATAATAAAGTGTTAGGCTACTACTGACCTTCTGATGATTCACTAAAAGGAGGGTCATCTGCTTCTAGAGAATGGTTGACTACTGGCAACTGAAAGAGCACAAAGCAAAACTACAGCTAGTCAGAAAGAAGGAGGGAGGGGAAATACTACTGTATTTCCGTTAAGATTTTCAGGCCCAGCCATGACCACTCTCAGCCTAAATCTACCCTCTCGGGTCTTCCTGGAATTTATATTTTCTGAAAATTTCAGGGAATTAATTATTAAGTCTTTTGGCTGGTTTTCAGCATTTTGCCAAAGTCAAATCACTACTAATAAAAAACACTTTCTTCTTCTCAGAGAATAAATTCAATTATTTTTTGAGAGATCGCTCTTTGGGGTGATTTTCTTACTGGCATCCCAGGGCATTTACTTCCATAACCAGTTGAGTATCAAAGAGGATCAAGAAATTCTGGCTCCCCGCAGCTCTTGTTCCTGGTTCATGACTTAAAAACATATTTTTCTAACCATATTTGAAAAGTGATACCTCATGGGGGTGCAGGGGATGGCATAGGAGGAGTCACAGACTTTCAGTAGAACTAAAAATATGTGACAATATACGGATATATTTATGAATTTCATGTGCTTTATAATTTTCAGAAAGTTTTCATGTTAATTCTTTTAATCATCTTAATAGTCTCATGGGGGTAGGTTTTAATATTTGCCTGTTTTACCAAAACAATACAAAACAAACAATTCAGGAAGCTGAGAGACAGTGAGGGGTAATCAGCTTACATGAGAGTTAAGGACTGTGTACTTCTACTTCTCACTGTCATTCTCTGTAACTCATGACAACGTGTGCTTGGGCTCTTACCACTTGACCAGAACTACTTCTACCTCTTTGTGAAAACTTTTCAGTACTCATCTACCCAGATTATTATTAGTCCTTGACTTTCTGGGCCATAACCTGCTTGGTTCTTGGACATCATTCTCCTTTGTTTTTTCCATTGCTAAACCAGTTGCCTTTTTCCCTCCCCTCCCCTTCCCTCCCCTCCCCTCTCCTCTCCTCTCCTTTCTTCTCCTCTCCTCTCCTTTCATTTCCTTTCCTTTCCAAGAGAGAAAGGACACACAAGTGGGGGAAAGGGGCAGAAGGAGAGAGAGAATCTTAATCCCACAACCATGGGATCATGACCTGAGCAGAATTAAGAGTCAGATGCTCAACCGACTGAGCCACCCAGACACCCCTCCAGTTGCCTTTTTAAGGACTCAACCTCTTCTACATTAGAGCTTTCCAACAGATATGAAGCAAAGAGAATGCTTTACGTAGGCAGGCCCTGGAAGTCCAGAACCTCCAGTGGATGGCCATCATTGGAAACAGTTTTGTTCTGTGCCCCAGTGAGAACTACCTAACAAAAGTGGATCAGAAAGGTGCCTCTCTCCTTCCCACAACATGCAGAACTCACTGCTCTATTGAGTAGCTCTGGTAGAGGCCAAGTCACACATCAACTTTAGTATCCCAAGAAAGAATTTCAGCCTAAAACAGAACTGAAGGATATGAAATGAAAAAATCTCACACATGTGTTCTCAGGAAAAAAAAACCTAAGGACTGAGAGATTGATTTCTTGTAAATGCCTGATTCACAGAAAACTGATAATATTGGATTTTTCTTAAGTGACAGGGAATTGGTCACGGGTTGCCCCCTATCAACTTTGGGAAGTTTTACTTATGGCTGCCAGAGGCATGAACAAGAAATGACCCAGATCAGGCTGGTCTCAAAAAAAGCTGACTTGAGCCCTGTTTGTGTGGCTGGGCTGGTTATGTCTGCTTGGAGATTTTCAAAGCTGGTCTCCCCTCCTTTTGATTTTCACAGACTCTGACTATGTTCTCTTCTCTAACTGAGCTCTCTTCTCTTTACATCCCCTGCCCATAAATACGGCCATCCCAAACCCTCAAGAGACTGGCACGCAGCTTGCTACCATTTGCGTGTCCTAAATTGCAATTCCTCTGCTATTCCCTAAAAATTCATCTTTTTGAAAATGTTGAGCTTGCCTCAGTTTACGACTTTAGGTTGACAAGGCCAAAAAGGGTAGTACACACTTTGGGGCGCCTGGGTGGCTTAGTTGGTTAAGCGTCCGACTTTCGCTTAGGTCATGATCTCGCGGTTCGTGGGTTCGAGCCCCGCGTCGGGCTCTGTGCTGACTGCCAGCTCAGAGCCTGGAGCCTGTTTCAGTCTGTGACTCCCTCTCTCTCTGACCCTCCCCTGCTCACGCTGTCTCTCTCTCTCTCTCCTAGAAATAAATAAAACATAAAAAAAAAAAAAAAGGGTAGTACACACTTCAAGATATAGCTGGTGGTGGTAGGGAAGCCAGAGGGGATCACTCCATCCCTATTGGAGCAGTGATCAAAGGACCAAATTCTGTCCTCAAATCTATAGCACCAACTACACTTTTAGTAGTCTCTAAGGTAGCTGCAGGATGACTATCCATACAATGCATACTTGTTCATCAAGAGAGCATTTGATTGGATTCAAAATCCATTCTCATCTTTGTAAGAAATTTACTATTACTTTTGTCAATTTTAAAAAAATGAGCTGATAGCATCTTTAAGTATAATTTCAACTGTCATAAGTTTTTGAGTGAATATAAAAACGTTCTTACTTTTTTAAATTTTTTTAAAATGTTTTATTTATTTCTAGGAGAGAGAGAGAGACAGCGTGAGCAGGGGAGGGTCAGAGAGAGAGGGAGTCACAGATTGAAACAAGCTCCAGGCTCTGAGCCAGCAGTCAGCACAGAGCCCGACGCGGGGCTCAAACCCACAAACCGCGAGATCATGACCCAAGCAAAAGTCGGACGCTTAACCGACTAAGCCACCCAGGCACCCCCGTTCTTACTTTTTTAAATTACTTATTTGTGTGAACATGTCTCACCAATGGTCATGATCAAGAATTTTAGAATCAAATTTCCCAGAAGACAGTAATTACATCTGTGTTAAGATGACAGGGTGTGTGGGTATCCATAACCCTGACTCCCCCATGCACCAGCTGAGAGGCCCTAAATCCTGAAACACCTCTTGTGTGCCTATTCACTATTTTGATTCTCAAGCCAGTGTGCCACAAGTCATGGCAGCTACGGTGTTTAGCTCCAAAAGATCTGTGTTGGTCATGAGGACCATGGATTCTGAGAGCAACAGGGTCCTGTCCTGGAGCAGCCATACTAATTTGTTGTAAAAGCACTTTAACCAGACTTTCCACTCCAGTTTAGAAATCCCCTGTGATGCTAAGTGGGTAGCGAAAAGCTTTAAAACAGATATGAATCTATGGGGTACCTGGGTGGTGCTAGTGGGTTATGCTACTCAGGTCATGACTCTTGATCTCAACTCGGGTCATGATCTCCTGGTTCTGGTGTGGAGTCTGCTTTGGATTCTGTCTCTACTTCTCTCTGCCCCTCCTCCACTTGGGTGTGTGTGCTGTCTCTCAAAAATAAGTAAATAAGCTTAAAAAATATATAAAAACAGATATGAATCTGCCTACCTGGGGCAGAGAGTGCTCCTCTCTGTCTGAAGAGGGAAAGGAGTGAGGGAGCAAGGAGTGAAGGAACACAGGGCTCTCAGAGTCTTGGCGACCTCAGCTGGGCCACAGCTGGGCATCACAAGCAGGCTAAACACAGCCACTTTCGGGAGAAGGGTGCAGAGCCCTGTCACTGACAGGTTTAAGGATTTAGATAGAGATCTGTCCCTAGGACTTTCTCTGAGCCCATTTCCCATCACAGTGATGACAGTGTTGAGAAGCATTCCTTAGCCTAGAAGAGAACACAGGTGGTAAGTTCTTTGACATCAGCCATTGTAACTTATTTCTAGATAGGTCTCCAGAAGCAAAGGAAACAAAAGAAAAAATGAACTATTGGTACTATTTCAAAATAAAACCTTCTGCACAATGAAAAACAATCAACAAAACTAAAAGGCAGTCTATGGAATGAGAGAAGATATTTGCAAATGACATACCTAGTCATTTGGTCAGTAGCCAAAATGTATAAAGAACTTATAAAACTCAACACCCCAAAACCAAATAATCCAATCAAAAAATGGGCAGAAGACATGAATAGACATTTCTCCAAAGAAGAAATACAGATGGCCAACAGATAAGTAAAAAAATACTTAACATCCCTCATCCTCAGGGAAATACAAATCAAAACTACAATGAGATTATCACCTAACACTTGTCAGAATGGCTAAAATCAAGTATACAAGAAACAAGTGTTGGTGAGGATGTGGAGAAAGGGGAACCCTCTTGCACTGTTGGTGGGAATGTAAACTGAAACAGCCACTCTGGAAAACAGTATGGAGTTCCCTCAAAAAGTTAAAAATAGAACTACCTTATGATTCCATAATTGTACTACTTGGTATTACCCAAAAAAACATAAGAACACTAATTCAAAGGGATACATGTACCCTTATGTTTACAGCAGCATTATTTATAATAGACAAGATATGGAAGCCGTCCAAGTGTCCATTGATTGGTGAATGGATAAAGAAGTGATATATTATATACAATGGAATATTACTCAGCCATAAAAGAGTATGAAATCTTGCCATTTGCAATGACATGGATGGAGCTAGAAAGTATAATGCTAAGCTAAATAAATCAGTCAGAGAAAGACAAATACGGTATGATTTTACTCATATTGGAAATTTAAGAAACAAAACAGACAAGTGAAGGGAGAAAAAAAATATATATATATATAAAGAGAGCAGAAAACAGACTCTTAACTGTAGAGAACAAACTGATGGTTACCAAAGGGGAGGTGGGTTAAATAGGTGATGGGGATTAAGGAGTGCACCTGTTGTGATGAGCACTGGGTGATGTATGGAAGTGTTGAATCACTATATTGTATGCCTGAAACTAATGTTACACTGTATGTTAACTAACTGAGATTAAAATGAAAGCTTAAGGAAAAAAAAGAATTATCACTAAAGAATATAATCATCTTGGGGAGTTGAAAATGCTGACTGAATGTAGTACACCATCTATAAGAATTCATCCACACTAAAATAGAGCCAAATATGTCACACACAATAACTGGCTAGCTCCTGATGTTAAAAAGAAACTATTCATTGGACTTTTGTTAAAAGTGGCAACACAGATTTTACTCAAGCTACTGCAGTATGGGAAAGAGAGCAGTATAGACCAGAGCTAAACTCTGCAAAATAGAAGACAGGAGGCTTTTTAAGCTCTGCATCTGTTAAAAGTACTGAAGGACATTGTGTGTGTGTGTGTGTGTGTGTGTGTGTGTGTGTGTGTGTGAGAGCAGTGAGGCAGGGAGAGGGTTTGGCCAATGTGTTGATACTGTCTTTGCTAACAGGGGTCAAAGTTAATGGCTCCTATTCTCCCACAGAGACTAGGAGAGAGAGCCCTATCTTTCTTGAAGATTACATTTCAAAGGGATGGTCCTATCTTAAGAAAGGCATTCCTGGATTTTAGAATATACAATCTCAAAAAAGATTTACAATTGCATGCTTTCTAAAGTAAATGCTCCAGGAAGAGGGAGGTCAGGGGCCTATAGTCAGATTTTGTCTGGAACAAACAATACATTCTTTAGGAAATGTTGAGTTTTCTCAGGCATGGTATTTTGAAGGGGTTGGGGTCATCATCCTAGGAACATAGATTTGAGCTGATAAAAGCTGTTTGTGTTTGTCCAAGCCTTGGTGCGGGAGGTAGATGAAGTCATTTTGGCTACAAGTTACAAATTCTCTAGAGGTAAAAATTGAGGCCTAGTTAGGAACAGGACTCAGAGGAGTTTGACTAAAGTTTAGTTAAGGAAAGAGTCTTTGTCAGTGACTATAAGGATATAAAGTTCCTCCATGACACCAGTGTTCTCAAAGAATAAAGTGAAAGGAGATGTTAATTTTTCACTATTATAAAAATACCTAATAGTCCACAGTTATGCCTTTTGTGAAAAGCAGATTTCACATTCAATGAACTTGTGATGTCTATTATCATAATGTCTAAGACGCAGAAATTTAATTCATATTAATAAGACTGAGAAAGGAGTTTATTAGAAAAGCAAACTAGGAGACCTTTGAATCTTTGGGGTTGCATCTCTTATCATAAACAAACAAATGGACTCTGTACCAACCTAGATATCTTACCTTGAAATATGTTTTGTGCCCTAAGGAAAAGCCAAATCATTCAACAAATATTCATAGTGTGGCTACCATGTACTAGACTCTGTTCCAGGCACTGAGGATACAGGAGTGAGTAAGACAAACAGATCACTACCCTTAAGGGTTTCATATTATATTTATGTATGTATTTATTATTTATTTATTTATTTATTTAATGTTTGTTTATTTTTATTTTTTTAAATGTTTTATTTATTTCTAGGAGAGAGAGAGAGAGAGACAGCGTGAGCAGGGGAGGGTCAGAGAGAGAGGGAATCACAGACTGAAACAGGCTCCAGGCTCCGAGCTGGCAGTCAGCACAGAGCCCGACGCGGGGCTCGAACCCACGAACCGCGAGATCATGACCTAAGCGAAAGTCGGACGCTTGACAGACTAAGCCACCCAGGCGCCCCAATGTTTGTTTATTTTTGAGAGAAAGAGACAGAGTGTGAGTGGGAGAAGGGCAGAGAGAGAGGGAGACACAGAATCTGAAGCAGGCTCCAGGCTCCGAGCTATCAGCACAGAGTCGAATGCGGGGCCTGAACTCACAGACCATGAGATCATGACCTGAGCTGAAGTCGGATGCTTAAGCGACTGAGCCACCCTGGCACTCTAGAGATTTTATATTTTAATGGTGGGAGACAGATAATAAATAAGAAAGAAAATAAGATAATTTTAGTTGAAATATCTTATAGAAAATTGCTATAAGATATTCCAAATAGGGTAATGTGATAGAGCGTGATGGGCTGTGGGAGATGTGCTTCAGATATGGAGGTCAGGGAACTTCTCTGCACAGGCATCTCAATTGAGACATGATTGGTCCTGGGGTCATACAAAGATGTGAGGAATAAGCATGCTGGACAGAGGCCACATGTGCAAATGCCTTGATGTGAAAATAGTTTGGGCGAGTTTACAGAACAGAAAGGAGTAGCTGGAGCATGATGAATGAGCAGGGAGTGGTCTGAAATGTGGCTGGAGAAGGAAAGCCAGGTTACGCGGGACCTTAGAGGCAATGGTACAGAGTTTGGATTTTATTCTAAGTATAATGGAAACTCAGGAAGGATTTTAAGTGGGAGAGGGGACCAGTGTGGGAGGGTAGTGAGAACATTATATCTATTATCTATCTATCTATCTGTCTGTCTGTCTATCTATCTATCTATCTATCTATCATCTATCTATATCTTTATAATTTTGATTGTGAAAATAAGAATGGTAAGGGGCAAGAGCGGAAGGAGGAGAACAATTCTGAAGGTGTTAGAAAAATCTGGAGAATATGTGATGGGAGCTTGTACCAGGCTGGTGTAGTGGTAGCAGCAGAGAGCAAAAAGACACAAACAGTTGAAAGATATATTTGAAGGCGGAAATGATTTATGAATAGATTAGATGTAGGGAAAGGAGAAATCAAGGAGGACACTTAGATTTATGGCTTGGTAGAAATATTGGGGGAAAATAGATTTGGGGAGGTGTGTAAGAGTTAACCATTTATTTATTAACTTTTTTAATGTTTATTTTTGAAAGAGACAGAGTCCAAGCAGAGGAAGGGCAGAGAGAGGGAGACACAGAATCCAAAGCAGGCTCCAGGCTCCGAGCAGTGGGCACAGAGCCTGACGTGGGGCTCAAACTCATGGACGGAACCGTGAGATCATGACCTTAGCCTAAGTTGGATGCTTAACTGACTGAGCCACTCAGGTGCCCAAGAGTTAAGTTTTAATTTTTTTATTATTTTTTAATTAAAAAACATTTTTTCGATGTTTGTATTTATTTTTGAGAGAGAAAGCATGAGCTGGGGAGGGGCAGAGAAGCAGGCTCCTCACTGTCAGCAGAGATCCTGATGCAGGGCTCGAATTCATGGAGTGACGAGATCATAACCTAAGCTGAAGTCAGACGTTCACTTGACTGAGCCACCCAGCCACCCCCCAAGAGTTAACTTTAAAAGGAAATGTTGGGAGTCTGGTGGTTCGGTCAGTTGAGTGACTGACTCTGTTTTGGTTCAGGTAATGATCTCATGGTTTTGTGAGCTCAAGCCCTATCTTGGGTTCTGTGCTGATGGTGAGGAGCGTGCTTAGGATTCTCTTTTTCTGCCTCTCTCTCTGCCCTTCCCCTTCTCGTGCTGTCTGTGTCTCTCAAAACAAATAAATAAAACTTAAGGAAAAAAAAGGAAATGTCAATCAGCTACTGCATATATGAATCTATAACTCAGAAAAGGGTTCAAGCTCAAGATGTACATTTAGAAGTCATCTATTTAAACACATCACCTTTAGGATTTGAGGAGCACAAAGCAGAACTCAAAGTGGAAACATGTTAGCCAAACGGGCAGATGAAGCAAATATAGTTGTCTATGTTATTTATTACATTGAATGGTAGTTGTTATTATGTCTTGCAAATGTGCTATATGTCAGATGTACCCACAGGCACGTTCAGAAATATCATGAGGGAAGGGAGAGAGACTTTGCCATTATGTTTTATGGTGTTGTAATCCTCAAAGTATATACCAAGTTTTCAAGTCAACAGTGCTAATAAAAAGTCAACGTGCTAATAAACAACACAGTACACTCACTGGTATAAAGGCAAAGAGCAAAAGTGTCAGTCATTATCTCCCAGTGTGTTCCTGTGTGATTATGCATCAGTGATAGTAAATGCAGTGACTCTTAGCTGTCGCTCATTTCTGGAAATAGCAGGGTGGAGCAGAAGCACTCCAAACAGAATTGCTCCCATGGCCCATCTAAGCCATGGCTCATGGTGTCATCTATAACGACTGCGTGATTGAAACAAGCCTTTCATGGCACATCCCAAAAGAGTGTCAGGCTGGACCTGTCACAACCAGTAGGCAGTTGGGCCATGGTTTGCTTATGCCTAATCCCCATTGCTCATATGTTCCAATAAATTCTTCATTTTAACGAGATTGCACATTGTCCTGCAGCGGTTCATAAAGCTCTGGAATTCAGTCAGTACTGTTCAGATGTTGGAGATGTGCCTTGGGAAAGGTGTCTTTCTTATTGGCTTTGGGCTAAACCTCAGTATGACCACACCAAGTTCTGCTGTAGTCTCAGCATGACTGCGGCTCTGTAAATGTTACCATGCACCCAAAGTTTAATAAGCATTTTGTGGAATTAGAAGGGAAAACTATGTTTTCCACTATGGGGGTGGTTGGATTAAATAATTATTTTCTTCAAGTTTTAACGTTCTATTTATGTGAAATCACTACTACAGATTGTGGTGCAATATAAACTGTCTTGGCAGCATGGTCTTCTAGTCTAGCCTAAATGCCTCTGGTGAGCAAGAATTTTCAATTCTCGAATGCAGCATGTTCGAAGGCAGCGCTGCGGTGGTTTAAAGCTAATGTGTTTCCTGGTATGTACAGCAGTGGCTGGCACATAGTTGAACAAAAAATATTAACTCAACACACTTTGAATCAGTTATAGTTTCAGATCTCAGTTCTTATTCTTTAAAAAAGTGCTATTGGAGATGTAAATCGTGCAAACCTCACTTTTGTCATCTATGACACAGTATATCTCCTTATCTATCCTAAGAGTTAAATGTGAAGCGCCTAGAGTAATGTTTGGCAATACTGAGCATTTGTAAATGGTAGTAACATAAAATACTGCTGCCACACGTGAAGAATTCTCCTCTCATCCCTCTCACCCCGTGACTCTAACCCATTTGGCCACTAGAAATGCTATCTAAAGCTTCCATTGCCTCAAATAAAACAAGGGACTTCAAATAAAACAACACTCCCAATGTCGAATTCTTCAAGAAGGATCTGGATGAATAAGTGACCCAATTCCTCCCTACCCTGCCTCCTCCCATCCTCTGAATACATAATGATCCCCTGAACTGAGGGAAGCCAGAGGAGGAGTTAGAGAAGAAGACTGTGTTGCTGTGTTCTCAGACCCTGCCCACCTGGCTTTCCCGCTATCCCACCAGCAGCTGTCATACATGTCACGTGACCCCCTTGTGACTCCCTGTCTACGCCCTGTGCCCTGCTGCATGGCTTGATGTGCTTGTGGGGGGAAAGTGCCCCCCTTCTGGGGAAGCTTGAACTGACCTACTTTACCCTAAAATGACTTTTCCCCTGCAATTGAAGACTTGAGATAAAATCTGATAGACTTAGGGTGCCAGGGTGGCTCAGTCAGTTGAGTGTCGGACTTCAGCTCAGGTCATGATCTTGCAGTTCATGGGTTTGAGCCCCACATCAGGCTCTCTGCTAACAGTCTGTCAACACAGAGCCTGCCTTGGATCCTTTGTCCCTCCGCTTGTGCTTGCTCTCTCAAAAATGAATGAAACATTTAAAAAATCTGATAGACTCTGAAAACATAAAATTACATTTTCCAGACGTTAGTATGTAACTTAAAAATCCTACTGGCCATCGGAACTCTTAGCTTAATATCAACTAAGATATTAATATGTGTAATACACCACTCTCCTTTTTATCCAGTGGTCATATTTCTATTCCCTGATGTCATGGAAATTTATAACTTATCTTTTATCCGGTAACTCTTAAAATATTTTAAAATGGAAATCCTGTCTCTCAGATTTTTTCTATGTTAGTATTCTAAGGTTCATTAATCGTTTATCACAAAGAATGATTCTAGACACTTCCATTGTAGTTACTGTTATCTGTACATGTTTAAGCATATTTATTTGTGTCTGTTAAAGACCAGTGATCACAAATAAATAAAAATAAAGATTGGTGATCAAACTGGGTTTTGCATTTTATTTATTTTTAATCTTAAAACAAAAAAAATTTTTTTGTGAGAGAGAGAAAGCACAGGTGAGGGAGCGGGACAGACGGAGAGAGAGAATCCCAAGCAGGCTCCTGGCCCAGCACAGAGCCCAGTGCAGGGCTCAATCCCATGACCCTGGGATCATAACCTGAGCTGAAATCAAGAGTCAGACACTCAACTGACTGAGTCACCCAGGTGTCCTTGCATTTTATATGAAAATTTTATTTGCTAAATGGGATTCATCTTTCTTGACACTAACTGGCTAAAGAATATTTGAAACAATGGGAGTAACTGCTTTAAAACATTGGGGCGCATGGGCGGCTCAGTCAGTTAAGCCTCTGACTTCAGCTCAGGTCATGATCTCACTGTTCATGGGTTTCGAGCCCCGTGTCGGGCTCTGTGCTGACAGCTCAGAACATGGAGACTGCTTTGGATTCTGTGACTCCCTCTCTCTCTGCTTCTCCCCTGCTCATGCTCCGTCTCTCAGAAATAAATGTTAAAAAACAAACAAACAAACAAAACATAGCAACAACTATAAGAGTATAGGGGAGGAACTCAAGTTTTTGTCACTTAAATGAGTTTCTCTTTCCTTCATTCTGAGCTTGGTCATCTCTTTTAGATTCTTCATAAATGCTAATGCTTATTGTGATCATTATAAAATAACTTTATCATTAAGAAAAACCCTTACTGATCATATTTATAAAATTCAGTTAATTAAATCAATTTAAAAGTTAATACATGCACTTAAAGTGAATTCCATATTTTCTTATGTCTTGGAGAAGATTATAGTGTGTTCAGAACACATTATGGGCAAATGGCAGATGGTATAAATATCAGCCAAATCCAAATGAAAAATCAGTCTATTCCAAACATAAAATGATTTTGCAAGGATTTTGTATTTCCTACTTCCTCATGGCCTTATGCAAGCATGACTTTGCTTTCTGGTGAATGTCAAAGATGATTGCTCTAATTCTAGCATTAGAGGTATGACTTAGTGCGTTAACAACTACCACCAGTGTAACCATCTCCAGATTGAATAGCTTACGAGCTGACATCTCTATGCTGTTCTCATTCCTCATTGAGTACAGTGGGACAAAGCTCTTTAGGATCCTGTGCCAGTAGTTCCTGAAGAGAATCCCGTAAATGGGCAGCAATAGCTAGAGAAGCTCCTGAGTCCCTAGGGATCCTACCATGTCACTGCTCATCAAGTTCAGTGTCTAATTCTATGCTCCATGGCCTACTGCACGAAGCCTGGGGAAGAGGTCAAGATGTACAGAGTCCTTTCCTGCCTTGCAGCAGATTTCTGGGTAACCAAAAAGGAAATACCTATGTGTTTGTATCAGCAAAATTTAGTAGTTTAAAACAGCTCCATTTAGTAATGAAACGATTTTGTAAGGATTTATCATTTTCCACTTGCTTATTCTCATTCATCCATTCATTTAGCTATTCACCCATTTTCTTTACTTTTTAAGATTTTTAAAATTTTTAAGTAATCTCTATACCCAGTGTAGGACTTGCACTTATAACCCAGAGATCAGGAGTTGCATAGCCACTGACTGAGCCTGCCAGGCGCCTACTCACCCGTTTTCTGATGGCTTTCCTCCTCTTTCACCTCCATGGCTATTTTTTGTTTGTTTTATTTTTAATTGTAGTAAAGTATACATAAGATTTACCATCTTTTATTTTTAGTAGTTAGTATATATAGTATATATATAGCATATATATAGTATATAGTATATATAGCACAGAGCCCTATGCGGGGCTAGAACTCAGAAACGCAAGATCACAACCGGAGCCCAAGTTGGACGCCTAACCGACTGAGCCACCCAGGAGCCCCAATTATAAAGTAATTCTATTTAAAAATTTTTGCAGATTGCCACACTGCCTTCCACAGCAGCCGCGTCATTTTATATTTTCATCAACTGTATACAAGGGTTCCGGTTTTTCCACATCCTCACCAAAACTTGTTATCTTCTGTTTTTCTGATAGCACCTGTTGTGGACTGAATTATGTCCTCCCAAAATTCATATGTTAAGGTTCCAACCCCCAGTAAATCACAACACAACCATATTTATAGATGGGGCCTTCAAGGGGTAATTAAATTAAAATGAGCCTATTGGGGTTAGCCCTAATCCAATCTGAATAGTGTTCTAATAAGAAGATATTAGGCTATTCAGAGAGAAACTACGGATGTGTGCACATAGAGGAAAGGCTATGTGCGGATACAATGAAAAGGCTGCTCCCTGCACACGAAAGAGAGGACTTGAAGAAGAAAGCTGCCCACACCTTTGGAATTATAGCCTCCTGAACCTGGGAAAAGAAGGTTTGGCTGTTGAAGCCACCTGGGCCGGGACATTTTGTTAGGCAGCCCTAGCAAACTAATACCATAGTCATCTTGCTGGGTGGGAGGTGGTGTCTCATTGTAGTTCTGATTTGCATGTTCTTAAGGATTTGTAATCCGCATCTTTGCATATGCTTGTGGGCCATTTGTGTATCTTTTGAGAATCGTCCATGAAAGACCTATGCCCATTTTTAAATTGAGTTGGTTTTTTGTTGTCAAGTTGTAGGAGATTCTGGGTATCAATCCCTTATCAGATATATGATTTACAAATATTTTCTTCTATTTTTACTTTTGCTGCCTGTCTTTGGTGTCATACCAAGAAATCATTGCCAAATTCTATGTCATGAAGCTTTTCTCTTATGTTTTTTCTGAGTTTTTGCATGTGCATATCCAGTCTTCAAAAGCCATTTTTATGGCCAGTCTTTCTAGACCCCAAGTTGAGTATGAGAAATACTTGGGAGGTAGTCTACACTGACTCTAATTCTCTATGAGCAAAATTTTCAGACTCCTCATTTGGCCCTTCCTGTGACAAATCAGATTTGCAGGATGCAGGCTGGAGGTACGACTTTTGGAAAGTACAGCCCCCATAGGACAAAAGCCTGTGTTAGGAAAGCTGAAGACAGTTCAACTGGGATGCCTCCATTTCCTGGGACTCCCAGAGCTGTCCCAAATGTCTTCCATTGTCTCAAAGATTACTGCCTCTTAGGCATCAATGAAAATTTCACTCAACCCTACCTCTTGCTCTAGCACCTCCTCACTGATAATGTCTGGCTCTGATTTAGTGAAGTCATTCAGGACCTCCCTGGGGCACTTATACCTGCACAGCCTGGAAATTCAGGGGAGTCAACACCTGTGGGCCCGGCATGACCAATGGGGTGTGGAAGGTGATGGATAAATGCTTCTTCCCTTCGTTCTCTAGATGAGAGCTCTAGAGCTTCTCAGATGGCCCCAGCAGCACCCAGCACATGTCCCCTGGCCAACTTGGCCAAGCATCCTTGTTCTGCTCCCCCCACACTGTTTGAATCCCCCTGCTGCCCTGCTGGTTCCATGGAATCTCTGTTCGCAAGCAAACTCACACAAACCTTAATCTGCTTTCAGGGGGAACCCAGGCTCACACAGACATTCTGCAGTGACAGAGTTCCTTGCTCCTGACAAAGTGCCCACTCGCCCACACGGATGGCCTTCTGGTTTTTTTCTTTGGCTGAAAAGGCATGGAGGGAACCAGAAAAGGGAATAAAGAATATGGAGCTGATTTTCCATACATAACAATTAAATTCCTTTAAATCTTATTGTTTTATCACCACAGGAAATGGATCCAACTACTTCTAAGTGGCCGGAATGGGGAAAGAATGACAACAGTGCCTGCGGGGAGTTATTTCTCAGCATGCCTGCCATATGTTACGTGGTGCAAGAGTGAAGCTCTCTATCTTGAGCTTCAACTGGGAAGCTGACCCACAAGAAACCTTCTTACTGAAGCACAGTGGATGGCAGTTTCCTGGTAAGTTAAAAAGGTGTACTGAGTGACACATAGTTTTGCTAAATGATAGGAATACAAGGGAAACAAGAACATAGGCCATTGCGGAGGATCCGTGGGCAGGGAGTTAGGAAATGCTGGCCCTGGCTGACTCTGTCACCGAGATAAGTAACAGCTCAGACTCTCCCAGACCTTGCCCCCCTCTGCCAGCAGGATGTAGCAAGCAGGGACCTTGCTTTTGGTCTCATTTGGGCTCCCTGGAGCAGCAGCTGAGACTCTAAAAGAGGGTGTCACGTAAAGTTGGCTCTGGAAACAAAAAGACAGTCTGAAGGCTGCTGTATAGAGTGGCAAAGACCATCTACCATCAGGTCACCCAGGAGAAGGAACAAATTAAAGCAGAGTTCCCAAGGCAAAGCCAGAGCAGATCTGAAAAGCCCATACCAAGAGCAGATACACTTTTGTGGCATTCCGTAGCCACAATTCCGGGTGCGAAATGAACTAGTAAGGACGCCGAGACAGTTTAAACATCCTCTTAATTAGACTGGCTCCCTGTTACTCAAAGTGGAGCATGTGAAGTAACAGTCTTGGCATCACCTGTGAGGTGATTAGAAATGCAGAATCTTAGCTCCATCCCAGACCTATTTTATCAGAGTCTGCCTTTTTAAAAAAATTTCTGGGGGCACCTGGGTGGCTCAGTCAGTTAAGCATCCGACTTTGGCTCAGGTCATGATCTCAAGGTTCGTGGGTTCAAGCCCCGTCGAGCTCGGTGCTGACAGCTAGCTCAGAGCCTGGAGCCTGTTTCGGATTCTGTGTCTCCCTCTCTCTCTGGCCCTCCCCTGCTCACACTGTCTCTCTCTCTCTCTCTCTCAGAAATAAATAAAACATTAAAAAAAAACCACCAAGATTTCTGGGTGATTCTCCTGCACTTTAAGTTTTACGAAGTGTTATCAGTGAGTCACTTGTACTAGCATAGGTTTCCTGGTTGTTTATGAGCAGTTTGGCTCAGAGGTTTTTCATCAAGGAGAGCTACAACCCCCTCAGGCACATTGAGAAGTCTGTGGTGGGGGGCACTTGATTGTCATAATGGCTGTAGAGGCTACTGATACTTAGTGGGCAGGTGCCTGGGATACTAAACATCTTGCCACGTGTGGGAGGGTCCCTCAGAGCAAAGAACTGTCCCATCCCAATGCCAATGGTGTTCCTGATGAGAAACATGTTGGCTATTTCTTAATCTGTAAAATAAGCACTTTGACTAAATTGATGCCAGTGTTTCTCCCAGCTCCAAGAATCTTTTGTTCTACCACTACCATAAACACTAGTTTAGAAAGTTTCAGTGCTGTCTTCCCCTCCCTCTAATTATGCCTGCTGCAAGCCCATGTCATTTTAACTTAGACCATCCAATGGAGCCAGTCACAGGGATTAACCTTAATGAACATAAATTCATATCATTCCCTATTACATATAACTTGCCCATTCTGGTGAGAATTCAAAGAGCCCTTTTAGTGAACTTAATGTATTTGTCATTGTCATGCTGATAACACAAAAAGGTCTGGAAACACGGTCAGCTAAATCTTTCACCAGCTAGCAGAGCAAGGCAATCGTTGCCCTGTCAGATTTGAGCTGAAGTGGCTCTCCCCACTCTCACAACCTCTGTCCTGTTTGGATTGACTGAGAGTCCTGCTGGGACGGCATGGGAGTAGGGGATGCTGGCTGAGGTGCAATTCCCCAACAGCTGTTTAACATGGTCTCTGAACAGAGAGGACAGGCAGAAAACACGTGGAGGGGCAGAAGCAGGGCTTGGTGAACCTGACCACGCTGACCCTCTTCTGAATCTGTGGGGCTGGCAGAGGAGATTTAGTAAGAACAGAACTGATGGACTCGTAAGAATCTAAGTAAACATTTGAGCTTCTATTGAGTGTGATGTCTCTTTTGAAGACGAAACCGTGAATTAGCCTCTATTTTCCCCATTGCAGTGCTGTGAGGGCAAAAGAAAGTATCTGTAGAAAGAAAAAGGAGCTTCTTGGTACAGGTGGGGTGTACCTCTGAGGGACTGTTGGTTTTTACCACTGCGCTGTACTTGACACACTGCAATGCAAAGGTTAAGAAGTTAAGATCCTTTCAATCACGACAGCTAAAGGAAAAAGCAGAATCCTAGAGGAGATTATTTTTCCCCAGGATTATTTGTCCCTGGGTTCTATCGAGCGGTATCTGCCTGGGCACTCCCCTGGCTACCTTCTGGCTTCAGAAATCAATGGCATGGGTGAAAAGAATAGCTTTCTGGTGGTTAGTGCTCATACATGCCTCCTCTGTTTATACATGTTGGTGGCTGGCTACTGAGATAAGCAAACAAGAGAGACAGTGCTGAAGGCTGGGCTTTTGTCTGTGGCTTAGACTCTAAGTCAGTCAACGGTGTACTAATTATGCCCCAATCTAGCCCTGCTCAGCAGTATAAGAGAAGTTTTATTGCAGTGATTAGGAAAAGCGGTTGGTGGCTAAAGACAGTTCAAAATAATAAAAATATGCCTTATTATTTTATCTTATCATAAAATATGCAAATGCACATGATCTGTCAGCCCTTACTGAAATCTATGCTCTGAATCTACTGACATGAGGGACTCTGTGACTGCATGTTTACCTAAACGTGTTTAATGCATTTGTCACAATATCCAATTTCAGTTTCTTGAAACTGGAATTAGAACTGAAGCCACTTCTGAGACAATCTTGGTGCAAATCCTGGATTTTTATTGTTTTCTAAACATTTATCATTGTCTTGTCAAGTATTTCATAACAATTTTTAAAACCACAGAATCTTTCCTGGAATTGGTAATTTAGTTTTCATAAAAATAGTAACTTCTTCTTCTCACATTCATATTTATTAGTTTGCAGATTAAATCCTATAATTACAATAACAAGTTCAACACATATGAATGAGTTTGGGAATTAACGGAACTGACTCTTAAGAAGCTGACCATTCAACATGTAGGATTAGCAGTGTAGGGCATATCAGCAGGCCATGAGTGGTCAGGCCATAAGTGTGTACACTTTTTACAGAGAGAATGGAGGGGACCAGTTAACCTGAAAAATAAGGTAAGTGGGGGTATTGAAATAGTTATCTGTTATACTGAATGCTTGCATCCCCTAAAATTTGTGGAAGGCCTAAACTCCATATGACTGAATTTTGAGCAAGGAAATAATTAAAAGTCAAATGAGGTCTTAACATTGGGGTCCTGATCTGAAAGCATTGGCATCCCTATGGGAAAAGATATGGAGAGCTTGCTTACTCTCCACCGTGTGAGGACATAGCAAGAAAGTGGCCGTCTACAAGCTGCGACAAGGGTCCCTCACCAGAAACCGACTCTGTGGACCTCGATCTGGGGCTTCAGCTTCTAGAACTGTGGGAAAATGAATGTCTATTGCTCAAGCCACCAAATCTGTGGTAACTTGTTTAAACCACCTGCTCTGTGGTATTTTGTTATGGAAATCTGAGCAGACTAATGTACTATCCTTTTATTCTTATTATTTAACACCATGTCTTTGGTTTTGAGGAACACTTAACAGTAAAGTTCGTTGGGTCAATACAACATTATTACCATTTCTGGAGAACTGGCTTAACTGTACAGCCTAAGCTAATTGATCCTGATAAACAGTATATTCAATTTTATTTTGGGAAAATACTGGAATTATTTATAGGCCTAATTCTAATAGTGAACTATTGAATATAGCAACTTAAATCAGCTCCTGGGCTTATAACTAAAAAATAATCAAAGAGTTCTTTATATGTTAGACATCTCTTTTTCCTGTAGTATCTGTTAGTGAGAGGGTATTACTGTAGCTATATTATATAATTACATTATATAATTAGTATAATTGGTATATTATTATATAATATAGCTACAGTAATACAGTAATAGCTATAGGTATACTATATCATTTAGTAAATGCAGTTGACCTTTGAGCAACATGGAGGTTAGGGGTGCTGACCCACAGGTAGTAAAAAATCTGTGTGTAACTTTTGACTCCCTGGATATTTAAGCACTAATAGTCTACTGTTGACTGCACGCATTACTGGTAACCTAAACTGTCAATAAACATAGTTTGTATGTTATGCATATTACATACTGTATTCTTAAAATAAAGTTAGAGGAAAAAAATAATACTATGAAAACCCTAGGAGAAAATACATTTACAGTATTGTAATGTATTATTCAGAAAAAATCTGCACATAAGGGGAACTGTGCAGTTCAAATCCATGTTGCTCAAAGGTCAACTGTACATATACTATATGATATGTAGTAATATTATAATAGTTAAGAAGGATATAAGGATTAGAAAAAAGTCACAAAACTGTCATTATTTTCAATTTATATGCTTTTCCACTAAAGATATCCACAGGAACCAACAGATAAATTGTTATGCAAACCAGCTACATCCCCGCAACAAAGCAACAAATAGTTCTAAAGTGTAATTTTAAAGATGTCAATTAGGGGTGCCTGAATGGTTCAGTCGTTGAGTGAATGATTTCAGCTCAGGTCATGATCTCGTGGTCTGTGAGTCAGCCCCATGTTGGGCTCTGTGCTGACAGCTCAGAGCCTGGAGCCTGCTTTGGATTTTGTTTCTCCCTCTCTCTCTGCCTCTCTCTCACTCATGCTGTATCTTTCTCTCAAAAACAAATAAACATTTAAAAAAAAAGATTGTCATTTATAATAGCAAGAAAACATGTATGGTATCTGGAAATAAATCTTTTACAAGGGTGTAAGGCTTTTTTTTTTTTTTTTTTTTTTTTTGAGAGAGAGAGAGTGAGGAAAGAGAGTCTTAATGACCATGAGATCATGACCTTGAGATCATGACCTGAGGCAAAACAGCAAATTTAAAAGTCATTTGCTTAGCCAACTGAGCTACCCAGGTGTCCTTGTGTAAGGCTTTCACAAGAGAAAAATAGAAAACTTTTATTAAAGAAACAAATGTTCACAGATGGGAAGTCTCAATAACATAAAGACATCTGTTCTCCCCAAATCCAAAGTCCTTTTCTGATAAAAATACAATTTCTTTGATAAACGTTAACCAATATTATCCTAAAGTCCATTTGAAGGAGCAAAGGGCCAGGAATCACCAAAATGTTTGAAGAAGAACAGGGGGATTCACTCTTCAAAACATCACGGACCTTGTATCCTGAAGCTATAGTAATTAGGACATTGTGGTTTAAGACAGAATTAACACAAGAGCAGGGACAGAACAAATAGATTGATGGAAGGCCTATAAATAGTTCCACTTCCATATGGAAGCCTGTTATATAAAAGAGTAGGCATTGCAAATGAATGGGGATAGAGTGTGGGAATAGTGAGCCTTCCATACTGAGAAAAAAATGTTTCCATTTCTACTTCATATCATTCCCCAAAACAAATTTCAGGTGAATAAAAATGTAAATGTGGACAGAAAAACTTTAAAAATTCTAGAAGAAAAAAGTTTTTAAAACATATCTGAATAGAATAAATATTGTATACCTGAAACTAATATACTGCTGCATGTTCACTATACTTCAATAAAATATTATTAAAAAAATAAAAGCCAAAAATAAAACAACAACCATGCATTAGCTCACAGTCCTGTGGGTCAGAAGCCCAGGCACAGCATGGCTGGGTTGCCTGCTCAGATTCTCAAAGGCTGAGTCAAAGTATTGGTTAGACTGAATTCATAGATGAGAAGAATTCCCTTCTAAGTTCATTCAGGTTTTTGGCAAAATCCAGCTTCTTGCCATTGTAGGACAGAGGTCCCCTTTTGCCTTGCTGGCTCCCAGCCAGGGGCTACTCTCAGCTCTTAGAGGTCACCTGTACTGCATGCCACATGACCCCCCCGTATTTTCAAAGCCAGCAACAGAGATTTTCTCTCCTGTTAAATTCTTCTCAAGTTTAAACTCTCTCTGACTTCCTGTCTTACCTCTAGAGTCAGATTGAAAGGATGATATGATTAGGTTAGATCCACTCAATCTTTCCATCTAGGGTCAGCTGGTTTATGATCTTATGTTATGTCTGCAGAATTCTTTTTATAGCAACAGTTAAATTAGTGTTTGATTGAATAACTGGAAGAAAGTGTATGTATACCGGGAGTCAGGAATTTAGAGAACCAAATTCCACCTACCACAGACTGGAACTTGGGAGAGTACAGAATAGAAAGTCAACACCAGGGGAGTTATTAAGTAGTGGCCATAGATGTCCTCGATGTTTAATGTTAAACCAGTATAGCTGGCTCATCAAGTTCTGAATGCTTAAAACTTAGGAGAAGAAAAGAAAGGCCAGAACTCTCTGTGATCTTGGCAGACTGAAGCTCAGTAAATAAGAGGTACCGTAGGCGGTTGTTGCTGGTAAAGGCAGCCACAGGCAGGTCAATGGAAATCTACATTGTTATTTAAATCAGCTTTTGAATTAATGCCATTGTAAATGATAGGTAAATATAATATAAATACAAAGTTAAATATAAATATAACGGAATATAAATAAAAACAAAGCATTTTTTTTTGAGAGAGAGAGAAAGAGAGAGACAAAGAGAGAGCATGCATGCAAGCAGGGGAGAGAGGCAGAGGGAGAGACATAGTCCAAAGCAGTTTCCATGCTCAGTGTGGAACCTAATGCGGGGCTCCATCTCATGACCCTGGGATCATGACCTGAGCCAAAATCAAGAGTCCAGTGGTCAACAGACTGAGCCACCCAGGCGCCCCAACAAAGCATTTTTAAAAACAGAATATTTATAAAGTTGAAAAGAATGGGACAATTTAAATTTAGGGGAATTGTATTTTATTTCCTATATACATATAGACCATGTTTCATTCTTCCATATTTCTACATAGCAGCTATTCCAATTTTTAACACATGGTAAGGGAAATTATAAAAATTGATTGCTTTTGGTAATAATGATAGGTTGGTATTTAACACTCCCTTTGTTATGGTCCATCTTATCTTTTCTGAGTTATCTTTTCCGATTTTCTTTTTTCTTTTTTTTTAAGTTTTATTTATTTCTGAGAGAGAGAGAGACAGCGTGAGCAGGGGAGGCTCAGACAGGGAGATACAGAATCTGAAGACAGGCTCCAGGCTCTGAGCTAGCTGTGAGCACAGAGCCCGACATGGGGCTCGAATCCGTGAGATCATGACCTAAGCCAAAGTCGGACGCTCACTCGACAGCCACCCACGTGCCCCTCATTTCCTACTCTCTTACTTGTACTTTATATACCAACAAAACAGAATTGTTCCTTTTTCCCTAAACCCATCACTACACCTTTGTCCATGAGTCTACCTCTAATAATACCTTCAATGTCATCAGATTCTTCTCTATTTTTTAAATGATTATTTATTTTTGAGAGAGAGACACACAGAGTGCAAGTGGGGAGGGGCAGAGAGAGAGACACATGCGGAATCTGAAGCAGGTTCCCAGCTCTGAGCTGTCAGCCCAGAACCCTATGAAGGGCTCCAATTCATCAACTGTGAGATCATGACCTGAGCCGAATTCGAACGCTTAACCAAGTGAGCCACCCAGGCGCCCCTATCAGATTCTATCAAATTTGATAGTACCTTTAAATTCTACTGATCTTTTAGGGCCCATCTCAAATATCCTTCCTTCATGAAGCCTTCTTTGATCTATCCTAACCTCTGTTGAAAATAACCTTTTCTGCCAGAACTCCCTTAGCACTCTGTTCAGACTTAAAGTTGATGTTACTTCCTACCTTACCCTGTGGTTATTTGTGTTCACTTCGTAGCTCCCTCTTCTTGACTACGTCTTTGCGCAGTAGCAATTAGGACTGTTTCATTTCAGATTACCCATTGGACCTGGCAGAATACTAGCACTACAAGTATTTTTAAAGTGTGGATTAATCTAGTGAATGAATATATCTTTTTGTCTATATCACAGTGCCAAATCAAGGTAAAAGTAATTAATATAATTCCTGTTGCTAGAGAAGACCTTAGCCACGTCAAACAGAACTTCGTTACAATTATATTGCGCAGATTATTTCTCAAAACTCCCCCAAATTTAGTTTCACCATTTTAGTGAACACTTGGTTAAACATAATCCCCACACATGCACAGACTTGCATCATACCTGCGTGCTGCCTGTCTTTGTCAGATCAATCACCAAGGGAATTAAGTTCCTCTAGGCTGCCCCAAATGTTTCCTAAAATCCCTCTTCCCTGAAGCTTTCCAAAACAAAGTATGACCACATTACCAGAGAGAGAGGAAGGTATTTCCTTAAAAAATTAGTGAGGGGAAAAAAGTCAACATGAAGATGAAATAGTACATGCTTCTCCTATGACAGAGTGGTTGACATGTGATCCTCTAAGGCTTTCATGAATTTTATTGTCGTAAGATTTTATGGAAATATGTACTGAATTAAATTAGGACATCATTCATATCTGCCCCTTGAGACTGTTTATGAGCATATAACTTTTTTCTTCTAACACTTGAATTAAATTCTGGCTAACAAGTTAAAATGGTTTGACAGAACCATTTATTCTGATAGACCATTATGCTGTCATTTACCGATTTCACTCTACTCAGAAATTAATGAAGAGATATCGCTGCATATGAAATATGCTTCTAAAATGCATCACTTATTTACTTAAGAATTAAAGGCAACATTCACACAGCATACTATAAACTCAGGCACAAGTACACGCATCCATGTTTGTACATACATATGCACACACCACACATGCACATATGCACAACACCTACCCACTCATGCACATACAAACACACATATCTATACCTACGTACCACCCACACATACTTTGTAATAGGAAACCAAACAGTTCCACATAGCGAAAATAATAACTACCATCCAAAAGTCTAAAGGTAAGTCCTGTGACTGTGAATTTTTGTGCACAAGTCATTTGAGTTGTTAAGTTATTCCCTGGATCATCAAAACATGCCAAGTTAATATGATAGAATAGACAAAATAGGGGGGAAAGTTTTGACTAATCCAAAAGAAGCCAGCAAAGGAGGAGCAAAGAAAAACAGAACAAATGAAACAAGGAAAAGCAAATACTGAGATGGTAGGTGGACTTAAAATCAGATCAGTAATTACATTAAATATGAAAAGACTAACGATTCCAACTATAAGGCAGGTATTATTAGATTGAATAAAAAACCAGATTCTACAATATTTTTGTAAGGCACAAGCTTTGAATGTTAACACACAGAACAGTTGAAAGTAAAATCATGAAAATATAAATACTATATACCATGTAAACACTAAACATAAGAAAGCTTAAGAATCAAGGTTACATTTATAAAAATATAGCTGTGGATACAGTGTCAAAGTAGACTCTAAGGCAAAATGTGTTATCAGATATAAAGAGGGGCATTTAATAATGATTAAAGGGTCAACTTAATAGGAAGATACAATAATCTTTAATATTGTGTGCCTGACAGCATACCTTCAAATAGAATGAAAAAACTGACGGAAATTAGTGGCTAAATCCACAATTTGAATTGAAATTTTAAAATATTTCTTTCTGTAAGGGTAGACAAGACAAACAAAACTTAGTAACAATGTGTAAGATATGAACAATCTGACCTAAACAGACATTTGTAAATTACTTATAGTTTATTACAACCAACAACTATGGAAAAGAAGAAAGAATATGTACTATTTAAATGCACATATGTGACTCCTGATCTCAGGGTCATGAGTTTGAGCCCCATGTTGGGTGTGGACCTACTTAATTAAAAAAACAAAAATGTACATAAACCATTCACTTAAGTAGACCATATTCTGGGCTATAAGGCAAGTCTTGATAAATTTCAAAGGACCAAAATCACCCAGAATATGTTTTGTGACCACAATAGTATTATACTAGATGTCAGTAACAAAAATATAGAAAACCCCCTAATGTTTGGAAATTAAGCAACATGTTTCTAAATTGTCTATTGGCCAAAGAAGAAGTCACTGGGGAAATTCATTAGAAAATTAACAGAGTGTGCAAGATCTGAATAGTAGAATCTATCAAACATTACTCAGAAAAACTAAGAAAACCCAAATAAATGGAGATACACCACTGATGTGATATTAAGATATGAATTTTCCCTAAATTGATCCATAAATTTAACACATCCCTATCAAAATCCCAGCAGGCTTAAACTTTTTTGTGTGATAGAAACCGTAATCTGAATTAATAATTTATTTGGAATTGCAAAGGACCTAGACTAGCTAAAAACAACCTTAAAACAAACAAACAAACAAAAAATCCATTGGAAGACCTATACTAACATTTTTTTTTAAGTAGGCTTCATGCTCAGTGCAGAGCCCAACATGGAGCCTGAATTTATGACCATGAGATTAAGACCAGAGCTGAGATCAAGAGTTGGATGCTTAATCAACTGAGCCACCCAGGTGCCCCCTCCCACTAACAGATTTTAAACTTACCCTAAAGCTTTGGTAATTAAAATAGTGTGATATTGGCATAAAGATAGTCAAACAGATCAATAGAACTGGACAGTCTGGAAAAAGTTCAGGTATATATGTTCACTTGATTTACTAAAAAGATATTCATGTTCCTCAAACAGAAAGGGTGGTATTAAGAAGTGATACTAGAGCAACTGGACATTGATGTGATAAATAAAATTTGGTTTCAACTATGGCTGAAGAACAACCGCAGGTCAAATCGTTAGTGAAGGCCAGCAGTGATGGGGCCAAGATTGGGAACAGCGCCTTCTCCTAGAGACTGTTCATGGTACTCTGGCTCAAGGGAATCATCTTCAGTGTCACCACTGTTGACACCAAGAGGCAGACTGAGACCGTACAGAAGCTGTGCCCAGGAGGGCAGCTCCCATTCCTGCTGTATGGTACCGAAGTGCACACAGACACCAACAAGATTGAGGAGTTTCTGAAGGCAGTGCTGTGCCCTCCCAGGTACCCCACGCTGGCAGCTCTGAACTCTGAATCCAACACAGCTGGGTTGGACATATTTGCCAAATTTTCTGCTTACATCAAGAATTCCAACCCAGCACTCAATGACAATCTGGAGAAGGGGCTCCTGAAAGCCCTGAAAGTTTTAGACAATTACTTGACATCCCCCCTCTCTGAAGAAGTAGATGAGACCAGTGCTGAGGATGAGATGAAGGTATCTCTCAGAGGAAGTTTCTGGATGGCAATGAGCTCACTCTGGCTGACTGCAACCTGTTGCCGAAGTTCCACATAGTACAGGTGGTATGTAAGAAGTACAGGGGATTCTCCATCCCTGAGGTGTTCAGTGGAGTGCATCCATACTTGCGCAATGCCTATGCTGGGGAAGAGTTTGCCTCTACCTGTCCAGATCGTGAGATCGAGCTTGCTTATGAGCAAGTGGCCAAGGCCCTCAAATAAGCTCCTCCTGGGGCTCCACTGCCCTCCTCCATTTTCTCTACGAAGGCACCAGGTGGTTTCCATGTGGCTACCCAGTGGCCACACTCCAAAATGGTCAGTTGGCAGAGAATCCTGGAGCACTTGTGCGGGGCTGGCTGTGGGAAAAGGTGGGAATTCTAGGTAAGATTTTTATTGTGAGGTGGTGTGGGTAGGACAATGTATTCCAATAACAAAATACAGAATGAAAAAAAAAAAAGAAATAAAATTTGACCCTTATTTCACAGCATATACAAAAATCGATTCTAGGGAGATCAAATGTCAACCTGAAAGGTAAAACTATCTTGAGATAAGAGTTTTTAAATAAGATACAACCAGCACAAACCATAAAAATGTTTAATTAATAAATTGGTCTTCATCAACATTTTAATATTTTCTCACCAAAAGATACTATTTAGGTAGTGAAAAAGGTGCTCCAGAAGCTGGAAGAATGTGTTCACAATACATATACCTGAAAAAGTACTTGTATACAGAATATATGAAAGACTTAAAATTCAACAATAAAGCAGCAAACAACCCACTTTTTAAAAAAAATTTAAATTTTAGTTAGTTAACATAAAGTGCAATATTGGTTTCAGGAGTAGAATTTAGTGATTCATCACTTACATACAACACCCAGTGCCCTCCTTAGTACCCATCACCTAGCCCATCCCCTACCCACCTCCCTCCATCAGTCCTCAATTTGTTCTCTATCATTAAGAGTCTTTTGTGGCTTATTTCTGTCTCTTCTCTCCCCTCCTCCCAGTTTGTGTTTTGTTTTCTAAATTCCACATATGAGTGAAATCATATGGTATTTGTCTTTCTCTTATTTACTTATTTTGCTTAGCAAAATACATTCTAGCTACATTCACAATGTTGCAAATGGCAAGATTTCGTGATTTCATTCTTTTTGATGGCTGAGTAATATTCCATTGTGTGTGTATATGTGTGTGTGTATAATTGATAAATTATAATTGTATAATTGTACGCACACACACATCTTCTATATCAATTCATCAGTTGATGAACATTTGGGCTCTCTCTATAATTTGGCTATTGTTGATATTGCTGCTATAAACACTGAGGGACATGCACCACTTCAAATCTGTTTTTTGTAGCCTTTGGGTAAATACCTAGTAGCACAATTGCTAGATCATAGGGTAGTTCCATTTTTAACATTTTGAGGAACTTCCATACTGTTTTCCAGGGTAGCAGCACTAGTTTGTGTTCCCAAAAAGAGTGTAAGAGTGTTCCCTTTCTATACATCCTCACCAACATCTGTTGTTAACTTTAGCCATTCTGACAGGTGTGAGGTTATACTTCACTGTGGTTTTGATTTGTATTTCCCTGATAATGAGAGATGTTGAGCATCTTTTCATGTGTCTGTTAACCATCTGGATGTCTTCTTTGGAAAAGTGTCTTCAACTCATTTTTTAACAGGGTTGTTTGCTTTTTGGGTGCTTTTTTGGGTGCTTTGAGTTTGATAAGTTCTTTACAGATTTTGGATACTAACCCTTTATCAGATATGTCATTTGCAAATGTCTTCTCCCATTCCTTAGGTTGCCTTTTAGTTTTGTTGATTGTTTTCTTCACTGTGCAGAAGCTTCTTATCTTGATGAAGTCCTAGTAATTTATGTTTGTTTTTGTTTCCCCTTGCCTTTGACCATGTGTCTAGCAAAAAGTTGCTATGGCTGAGGTCAAAGAGGTTGCTGCCTGTGTTCTCCTCTACGATTTTGATGGTTTCCAGTCTCACATTTAGGTTTTTCATTGAGTTTATTTTTGTGTATTGTGTAAGGAAATTGTCGATTTTCATTCACTGTCCGGATTTCCCAACACCATTTGTTGAAGAGACTTTTTTCAATTGGATATTCTTTTATGGTTTGTCAAAGATGAGTTGACCATATAGTTGTGTGTCCATTTCTGGGCTTTCTATTCTGTTCCACTGATCTATGTGTCTGTTTCTGTGCCAGAATCACACTGTCTTCCCTACAGCTTGGCAATATAGCCTGAAATCTGGAATCATGATGCCTCCAGCTTTGTTACTCTTTTCAGGATTGCTTTGGTTATTCAGGGGTCTTTTGTGGTTCCACACAAATTTTAGGATTGTTTGTTCTAGCTCTGTAAAAAATGCTAGTGATATTTTGGTAGGGATTGCATTAAATGTGCATATTGCTTTGAGTAGTTTATATATTTTGACAATATTTGTTCTTCCAATCCATAAGCATGCAATGCTTTTCCATTTCTTTGTGTCCTCTTCAATAACTTTCTTAAGTCTTCTATAGTTTTCAGAGTACAGATCTTTTACCTGTTTTGTTAGGTTTATTTCTAGATATCTTATTGGTTTTGGTGCAATTGGAAATAGGACTGATTCCTTGATTTCTTTCTCTGCTGCTTGATTCTTGGTGTATAGAATTGCAACAGATTTCTGCACATTGATTTTATATCCTCTGACCTTGCTAATTCATGTATTAGTTCTAGCAGTTTTTTGGTGGAGTATTTTGCAACCCAATTGTTTAAAAGGCAAAAGACTTAAGGAGATAATTAATACAAAAGAAGATATATAAATAGCCAATAAGCATTAAAAAATTATTTAAGAACACTATTAACAGGGAAATGCAGATTTAAAACACAATGAGATACGTCTATACACCCATGATAGTTCGACAGCTAAAATGACTGACAGTTACTAGTGTTGGCAAAATGCGGAATAATAATTGAAACTCTCACACATTGCTCTTTGACTGTTTTACTCAAAGTTAAGTAAATACCTTTTCTATGACAAAACTATGTCCATAAAAAGACTAATGCCAGACTATTCGATTGCGTATTCATTTATAATAGTAAAAAATTAGGAAGCATCCAAATATTCTTCAAGGAATAAACAAACAGGTCATGGTATATCATATAATAGAATGCCACACAATAATTAAAAAGAAACATACAGAAACATGGAGAAAACTAAAAACATGTTGAGAGCAGAAGAAGTCCGATACAAAGCAATGCATACCGTATGATTCCATTTATATGAAATGCTGGGACAGACAAAGCTATACCACAGTGAAAGAAGTTGGTATGGTGGTTCCTTTGGGTTTGCTTTTATTGTCTGGGAAAATATTATGGAAACTCTTTTGGGGAGATAGAAATGTTCTACATCTTGATTGGTGATAGTTACATGGGTTTATAAGTATTAAAAGTGTATCAAGTTGTGTTTTTAAGATCTGTGCATTTTATTCTACAAAACTATAGTAAGTAACTTGCATGTTTATTACATATTAAAAATTATCTTTATGCTATATAAATTTGTAAAATTTTGACAAATTGTTACCTAAAACTCACACACCAAAGAAAAATGAACAGTCCTCATCATGTAGTGTAAGGAATGAATAGCTGAATGGTGGAATTCCACTCAAAATTGTGCAGTAAGTTAATGGTTTGATGATCAATATCTACTTTTAAAACATAGCAATGATTTCTACAGAGAAATTTATGTCAAATATGAAAAAGAGGCTTACAGAGACATAATTAGGCTCAAAAGAATAAAAACATTTCCAAGAACCAGAAAAGGTACAGGAAATTAGAGAGAGAGAGAGAGTTCTGGTGAAGCCACAGGCAAGCTGGATTGAACATGCAATGACTAAAAAAGCAAATAGTAAATAATTAAAAAAAAGAAAATAGATCTGATCTTCTAAAGTTTCTGAGGATATAAGGGGTATATAGACTTCAACATTCAATGAGAAGAGGAAAAAGGAAGTAGGTAAAGAAGATGTTAATCAGAAAATCAAAAACAGGTAGATATTATACTTTATAAAAAAATTATAATTACAGAAAAACTCAAATATGTTTCAATGGATTATATTCACCTATTAAAAGGTAAGGATGATCATATTGATTTGAAGAAATAAATCCTGGTATATGCTGTATGCAAGGAGACAAAATTACTAGAAAATGGTCCAGAAAGGTTGATAATAAAGGTAAGGAAATATATCTAGCCAGCAAGTACTTACCAAAGAAAGCTAATGTAGCAATAATAATTTAACAAGATAAAATTTATAATTAAGTCCATTAATAGGGATAAAGAGGAGCACTATAAGAAAATTAAAGGGTTCCAGAAGATAGAACAATTACCAACTTCTATGTATCTTACAAGAGTCTCAAAATGCACATATATAGCACAAATTAACAGAACTATAAGAAAAATGACAAAAAGCACATCAGAAGTAGGATATTTTATTTACTTCAAGAATATTCAAGCAAGCACAATAATTAACAAGAACACTCTAGTCATCACGTAATAATTCAACCAGTTTCAAAGAACTGACATGACACCAGAGTGACCAACACCCTTGATTGCCTGGGATTGAGGGCTCTTGGTTTGAGGGATTTTCAGTGCTAAAACTGGGAGAGTCCTGGGAAGTCCAGGATGATCAATCACCCTCATTCTTGGGTCATAAGGAAATTAAAACAGAAACCCATAAATATTTCAGTATGTTTCTACAAAAGATAAGAATTCTTGTTTTACACAGTCACTATACTGCTATCATACCCCAAATTAACAATAATTTCTTATTATTTACAGGATAATATCCATGGGTAGGCTCAATACCCAGTAACTGTTCAAATTTCTTTCCTTTCTTTTTTGTTAAGTTTATTTATTTATTTTGAGAGAGAGAGCATGCGCAAGAGAGAGAGAGTGAGCACAAGTGGGGAAGGGGCACAGAGAGAGAGAGAGAATCCCAAGCAGGCTCCATACCACCAGTGTATAGCCCGATGTGGGGCTCCAACTCAAAAACCATGAGATCATGACCTGAACTGAAGTCAGACACTAACTGACTGAGCCATTCAGGTGCCCCTGTTCAAATTTCTAATTGTATCATAAATGTCATAGTTTTTAAGTTGTTTGAATCCAAATCCAAATAAAACATAAATATTACAATTGGTAAATATTTTCTAAGTTGATTAAAATCAACAGGTTCTCCCCCATAATTTATTTTTTCCTTGCAATCACATTTTTAAGGAAATGGGTTGTTGTGTAGAATTGTCTATAGTTCAGATTTGCCAATTGTATGTCTTGCATCAGATATCAGATAGTTGGAATCATTCCATGTATTTCTCTGTTCAGTTGCTATTACGAGATATCACAGAGTGGGTGGCTCAAATAACAAAATATTTGTTTTTATAGTGAATGAGGCCAGAAGTCCAATATCAAGGGGCCATCAGCATTGGTGTCTATAAAGACCTCTCTTACTGACTTCTAGACAGCTATTTTCTAGACAGTCCTCACATGGCTTCTCTGTGCTCACACAAAGAGAGAGTACTGATATCGTCCAATAGATTAAAGGTCCCATCTTTATGACCTCATTTAAATTTAATTCCCTATCTCCCATGGCCTATCTCCAAATACAGTCAAATTGGAGGTTAGGTCTTTAATTATGGATTTTGGGGGGACACAATTCAGTCTACAACATCCACCTATAGTCTTTTCAAACTTGTTTCTTTCATATAGCAATGTGCACTTAGAATTTCTCCATGTCCTCTCATGGCTTAATAGTTTATTTTTATTGCAAAATAATGTCCCATTGTTCAGATGTACAGCAGTTTGTTATCCATTCAGCTACTGAAGGACATCTTGGCTGCATACAATTTTTGGCAGTCATGAATAAAGCTTTTACATTGACATGCAGGTTTTTGTATGGACATATATTTTCAACTCATTTAGGGCGCTGTTAATAGATTTTATGGAGACTATGTTTATCTTTGTAGGAACTGCCAAACTGTCTCCTGAAGTAGTGGTAGTTTTGTATTCCTAGCAGCAATGGCAGAGTTCCTGTGGCTCCCATACCCAAATCAGCATTTGGTATTGCTAGTGCTTTGGGTTTTAGCCATTCTAGTAGGTATGCAGTGGCTATTTTAATTTGTAATTCTCTAATGACTTCTGATGTTAAGCATCTTTTCACATGTTTATTTGCCATCTGTATGTATTCTTTGGTGAGGTGTCTGTCCAGGTTGTTTGCCCATGTTTTAATTCCCAATTGAAAGTGTTCTTTCTAGAGAACCTGGGTGGCTCAGTGGTTTAAGTGTCTGACTCTTGGTTTCAGCTCAGGTCATGATCTCATGGTTTGTGAGTTCAAACACTGCTTCGGGCTCTGTGCTGACAGCATGGAACCTGCTTAGGATTCTCTTTCCCTCTCTCTCTACCCTTCTCCTGCTCTCTCCCCCGCCTCTCTCTCTCTCTGTGTCTCTCTCTCTCTCTCTCTCTCACACACACACACACACGCTCTCTCTCTCTCTCTCAAAATAAATAAATAAACTTAAAAAAAAGAGTTCTTTCTATATTTTGCCTATCGATCCTTTGTCAGATATGTGCTCTGCAAATATTTTCTTCCAGTCTGTGGATTCTGTTTTCATTCTATTATCAGTGTCCTTTACAGAGCAGAAGTTTTAAATTTTGATGGAATACAACTTGATAATTTTTCCTTTCATTGATCATGGTTTTGGTATTCTATCTAAATGTCATCACCAAATCCAGGGTCATATAGATTTTCTCCTATTTATCTTACAGAAGTTTTATGGTTTAGCATTTTACATCTGTAATCCGTTTGGAGTTCATTTTTGTGAAGGGTAAAGATCTGTGTCTAATTTTTTTTTCATGTGGATATCCAGTAGTTTCAGCACCACTTATTGAAAAGACGATCCTTTCTCCACTCATTTGCCTTTGTTCTTTTGTCAAAGATCAACTGGCTATATTTGTGTGGGTCTATTTCTAAACTATTCTTTTCATTCTATTGGTCTGTCAATCATTTCACTATATACCTGTGTTTATTACTATAGCTTTATATCAAGTTTTGAAGTCAGGTAGTATCATTTCTCTTTGTTCCTTACCAGTGATGTGTAGGCCATTGTGGGTGCTTTGCCTTTCCATATAAATTTTTGAATCTGTTTGTTCATGGCCACCAAAATAATTTTCTGGTATTTTGAGAATGTGTAGAATCTATAAATTAAATTGAGAAGAATGGACATTTTGACAATATTTAGACTTTTTATCCATGAACATAGAATATCTCTCCATTTACTTGGATATTCTTTGATTTCTTTCACATGAATTTCATAGATTTTCTCATATAGAACTTGTACATATTTTGTTAGGTTATACTTAAGTATTTACTAAAAAACTTTTTTAGTGTTAATGTAAATGGTATTTTTTTAAACTTGAAATTCCAGTTCTTCATTGTTGGCATATAGGAAAATTGACTTTGGACTGTTGATCTCATATCCTGAAACCTTGCTGTAATTGCATACTAGTTCCAACAATTTTTTTTTTTTTTTAATTATCACTTCTTCGGTTTTTTCTACATAGACATTAATGCCACCCATGAACTAAGACTGCTTTATTTCTTCCTATATAATCTGTTTATTTATTTCTTTTTTCTTGCCTTTTTGCATTAGCTGGAACTTCCAGTATGATGTTGAATAAGAGAGAGAGGTGAGAGGGGAGATCCTTGTTTTGTTTCTGGTTTTATGGGACAAAGCATCTAGTTTTTCACCATTAAACATTATCTTAGCTATGCATTTTTTTGTAGATGTTTTTAATCAAATTAAGGAAGTTCCTCTGTATCCCTAGTTTGTTGAGAGTTTTTATTATGAATGGGTGTTGAATTTGTCAAATGCTTTTGCATCATTTATTAATATGATCATATGACTTTTGTTTTTTTATCCCATTGATGTGATGGATTACACTACCTGGTTTTTAAATGTTGAACCAGACACACATACCTATAATAAATTCCATTTGTTCTTGGTGAAGTATACTGAAGTCTGCAGCTTACTTTGAAATGTGTTTTTAAAAATAATATGGATAGAGATAGATTTTATAACAAAATGTTAGAAAAAATTATAAATCTATATAGGCAAGGAATAAAAATGAAAGTGATGTGACTTGTGGTGTTTTTGTTATTGTGGGCAATTTTTTTTCTCTTCAATTTAGGACATTCTCAACATTGCTAAAAACTTTTAAAAAGCCATCGGTGGCAAATATCCACTGAGTTTTTAAAAGCTTCTTATAATTCCTTTAAAATGTTACTGTTTCAAAACTCATTTTTTGAGAAACAAAAGGCATACAAACTGGCATAGAAGTCAAACTTTCACTATCTGCAGATGACATGATACTCTGTAGAGAACCCAAAAGGGTTTATGAAAAAATTGCTAAAACTAATACATGAATTCAGCAAAATCCCAGGATATAAAATCAATGTACAGAAATCTGCTGCATTTGTATACACCAATAATGAAACAGCAGAGGAAGAAAACAAGGAATTGATCCTATTTACAACTGTACCAAAAAACAATAAGATATCTACAAATAAACCTAACCAAACAGGTAAGAGATCTATACTCTGAAAACTATAGAAGACTTATGAAAGATATTGAGAGGATACAAAGAAATGGAAAAGCATTGCATGCTCATGGATTGGAAGAACAAACATTGTTAAAATGTCTATACAACCTAAAACACATTTAACGCAATCCTTATTAAAATACCACGAAATAAGTCAGGCAGAGAAAGACAGATAGCATATGTTTGCACATATAGGAGGATTAGGAGGAACTTAACAGAGGACCAAGGGGGAGAAGGGGAAAAATAGTGGGGGAGAGGGAGGGAGGCAAACCATGAGAGACTTTTGAATGCCGAGAACAAACTGAGGGCTGATGGGGGTGGGGGGAGGAAAAGGGGGGTGATGGGCATGGAGGAGGGCACTTGTGGGGATGAGCACTGGGTGTTATATGGAAACCAACTTGACAAACTATTTAAAAAAATAAAATAAAATACCATCAGCATTTTTCACAGAACTAGAACAATACTAAAATTTGTATAAAACCACAAGACTTTGAATAACCAAAGTCCAAACCAAAACAATCCAAAAAAAAAAAAAAAAAAGCAAAGCTGGAGATATAACAATTCTGGACTTCAACCTATATTGCCAAGCTTTAGTCATCAAGACAGTATGATAATGGCACAGAAACAGACACATAGATCAATGGAACAGAAAATCCAGAAATAGGGGCACCTGGGTGGCTCATGTGGTTGAACATCTAATTCTTGATTTTGGCTCAGGTCATTATCCCAGGGTCATGGGATCAAGCCCAGTGTTGGGCTCTGCACTGACCATGAAGACTGCTTAATATTCTCTCTCTCTCACCCTCTGCCCCTCTCCTCTGTTCATGCTTGCTCTCTCTCTCTCTCTCTCTCTCTCTCTCTCTCTCAAGTGAATTTAAAAAAGAAAACCCATAAATGGACTCACACTATATGGTCAACTATTCTTCAACAGAGCAGAAAGGTATAATTAGTGGGAAAAAATTCTCTTCAACAATTGGTGTTGGGAAAACTGGACAGTGAATGAAACTAGACCACTTTCTTACATCACACACAAAAATAAACTCAAAATGGATGAAAGACTTAAATATGAGACAAGAAACCATCAAAATCCTAAAGGAGAACACAGGCAACAAATTCTTTGACCTCAGCCATAGCAACTTCTTACTAGATGCATCTTACTAGATGTGTCACCAAAAGCAAAGGAAACAAAAGCAAACATGAACTATTGAGATTTCTTCAAGATCAAAAGCTTCTGCACATTGAAGGAAACAATCAACAAAACTAAAAGTTGCCTACAGAGTGGGAGACGATATTTACAAATGGCCTATAGGATAGTGTTAGTATCCAAAAATCTGTAAAGAACTTATCAAACTCAACACCCAAAAAACAAACAATCCTGTTAAGAAATGGGCAGAAGACATGAATAGACACTTTTCCAAATAAGACATCAGATGGCTAGCAGATACATGAAAAGATGCTCAACATCACTCATCATCAGGGAAACACAAATCAAAACTACAGTGAGGTACCACCTCACACCTGTCAGAATGGCTAAAATTAACAGTACAGAAAACAACAGATGTTGGTAAGGATGTAAAGATAGAGGAGCCCTCTTACACTCTTCTTGGGAATGAAAACTAGTGCAGCTACTCTGGAAAAGAGTATGGAGGTTCCTCAAAAAGTTAAAAATAAAATTACCCTACAATCTACAATTGCACTAGTAGGTATTTACCCAAAGAATACAAAAATACAGATTTGAAAGGGTACATGCATCCAAGATTTATAGCAGCATTATCAACAATAGCCAAACTATGGAAAGAGTCCAAGTGTCCTTTAACTGATGAATGGATAGAGAGGATGTGGTGTGTGTGTGCATACATATATATGTTGGATATATAGATATAATATTCCAATATATGTATACTGGAATATTAGTCATCAAAAAGACCGAAATCTTGCCCACTTGCAATGACATTGGTGGAATTAAAATGTCTTATGCTAAGCTAAGTCTGTCAGTCAGAGAAAGACAAATACCAGATGATTGCACTCATGCATGGAATTTAGGAAACAAAACAGATGACCATATGGGAAGGGAAAAAAGAGAGAAAGAAAGGAAAGCAAACCATAAAAGACTCTTAAGTGAGAGCATGAGCAGGGGAGAGAGGCAGAGGGAGAGAAAGAGAGAGAGTGAGAATCTTAAGCTCACCCTATGCTCAGCACGGATCCTGACACAAGCTCCATCCCACAGCCCTGGGATCATGACCTGAGCCCAAGAGTCAGATGTTCAACTAACTGAGTGACCCAGGCACCACAGGAGACTCTTAATGATAAATAACAAACTGAGGGTTGATGGAGGGAGGTAGGTGGGGGATGAGTTAAATGGGTGGTGGGCATTAAGGAGAGCACTTGTTGGGATGAGCACTGGGTATTATATGTAAGTGATTTATCACAAAATTTGATTCCTGAAACCAGCATCACACTTTGTTAACTAACTAGAATTTAAATAAAATTGGGGGAAAAAAGTGCTTAGAGTTTGTGACTGGTGGGAGAATTGACCTGCTTGCTTCCTTAGGCTCTTCGCTGAACTGTCTTTGGGGAGCAGACAGAGGCAAGAACCTCACAGCCACACAGATCGAGGCTGAAATTACTCACCAGCTATTTGCTGTGGGCAAATTCAATAGGTTCTCATGATTCCTGTTTGCTCCTGTATAAATGGAAACGGTACTCATGTGTTGTTGCAATAAAATGAAAACTGTCACCAAGGAATGGAGTTCTTGGCCCTAGCAGGTGTGCAATAGATGAGAAAGGGTATATACTTTTTCCTAAAAGATTTATTTTTAGAAAGACAGTGTGGGAGCTGAGTAGAGGGGAAACGAAGAGAGAGACAGAGAGACAGAGAATCTCAGGCAGACTCCACGCTTAGCATGGAGCTGGACTCAGGGCTCAATCCCAAGACCCTGGGATCATGACCTGAGCCTAAAGCAAGAATCATATGCTCAAAATTTAGCCAACCAGGCTCCTGGGGAATATACTTATTGAACTTCTTTTCCAAATTGTGTGTTTAAGCCTATCAGTTGGAAGAGATGGAGTTAGGAGTCACAAATGGACTCATAGGAGGCACTGTTTGTGGCTTAGCTTCCTATACCCTTCAGGTTTGCTGCAGACTCTAAAGAATGTACTCCGTTTTTACTGTTGTAGAAAAAAATGCCATTTTATTAAAATAGGTTGTGTCTAGGGGTGCCTGGGTGGCTCAGTTGGCTAAGCATCCAACTTTGGCTCAGATCGTGGTCTCAGGTTTTATGAATTTGAGCCCCACATTGGGCTCCCTGCTGTCAGCACAAAGCCCACTTCAGAGGATCCTCTGTCCCCTCCTCTTTCTGCCCCTGGCCCACATGTGTGCATGTATTCTGTCTCTGTCTCTCTAAATGAATAAATAAATAAACATTAAAAAAAAAGTTATGTCTACAAAAAATAAATAAATTTCACTTTGTTTTTTTAGCTTAATGGTCAAAATTCTATTCAATATAACTTTTTCACTAACAGCAGAAACATTCCTTCTCTTGAACCTGGTATGCTTTTTTTCTATATTGACTTAAAAAAAAATCCAACTAAATGCATAATTGATTGTTTTTTCTAATGTCCTAAATTTTATGACACACTACTTCTTACGGGTAGAAGCGAAGATGTTAAACTTATAGCAAAGTAAACAAGTGTCTTCCAGCCATTCAGCACGTGTGTATTCATCACCACTTGGATTTGGGAATGATTTTTCTGATCTTGAAGATCCATAAACAAAACTACAGGTTTCTGTGTTTGGGTTGCTCTGAAAAACTGTTTTTAAGAGAAAAGTTGGGGGGGAGGGGCGCCTGGGTGGCTCAGTCAGTTAAGTGTCCAAGTTTGGCTCAGGTCATGATCTCACAGTCTGGAGATTGAGCCCCGTTTCGGGCTCTGTACTGATAGCTCAGAGCCTGGAGCCTGCTTCAGATTCTGTGTCTCCCTCTCTCTCTGCCCCGCCCCTGCTTGCTGTCTCTCAAAATAAAGACATTAAAAATTTGAAAAAAAAAAAAAAAGAGAAAAGAGGAATAAATTACCGCAACAGAATGTTTTTAATAAAGAGTTCATATCAAACATCCAAGTCCAGCAGTATCAAAAGGAAATGTTTATTGTTGCATTTTTTTTCAGATGTTTTCAAGCCTAGAGAAAAACTTTGACATTTCAAATGAATAAGCTTAATTATCCACAATATTCAAGTTACTGTGCTAGACATATTTTGGAAATGTAACAATGAAATAGAGAAGGTCTCTATTTCACAGGACAGAAATCCCAACATTTCAAATATCTTATGGTAAGAGCAATCCCAGCATGAGTGGGAGAAAGGATAGCAGCGCTGACCTTGTGGAGAAGGGGGCGTTTGGGTTTAGATACAAAGCAGCTTCAGTGGAAGGGTTTTTTGTTTTGTTTTGTTTTGCTTTGTTTTAGGAAGGTCCATGTATCAGGGTTCTCCAGAAAAACAGAACCCAAAAGATATTCACATAGGGAGGAATAGTTACTTCAAGGAATAGCTTTTGGGACTGTGGAGGCTTGGCAAATCCCATATCTTCAAGGTAGGCCGGCCAGCTGGAGACCCAGACAAGAGTTGCATTTCAAGCCCTAACGTGGCCTGCTGGCAGAATCCCCTCTTCCTCCAGAGGCCCACCCACATCATGGAGGGCAATTTGCTTTATTCAAAGTCTATTGATTTAAGCGTTAATCTTATTGAAAAAATACCTACACAGAAATATCTAGAATGTTTGACCAAATATCTGGATTACATGGCCTCATCAAGCTGACATGTAAAATTTTCCATCATACAAGAGTTTTGAGGTGAAGAGGAAAAAGCTGGGGGAAAAAAACCCTTATGTCAGACAACTTTGATCTCTCAGGAAATGAGGGATTTGTTGGAAAGAAGGACAGGATTGGTGGCAACTAAAAGCACTCCTTGGGGACAAGGATGGGATTTGGGGATGTGGAAAGAATTAGGAATCGCACTCAGAATAATCATTATGTTTTAAGAAACGTTGAACCTAAGTCAGGTTTCTTTCTTTCTTTTTTTTTCTTCAGCATGATCTCTAAAATAGGAAGAGCTGTGGAATTTTACCAAGTGAAACATGAGTCCCAGAAACCCACTCACTAATGTACTGCATGACCTTGGGGAAATTACATGAATTCTTACAGTCTCTGCTGTAAAGAGTAAATAAAATGACTTGTGTAAAAATGTCTGGAACAAGCAGTGGTTACTTATCCCGGGAATAATCTTGCCCCTCAAAGTACATTTGGTCACAATTGGAGACATTTTTAGTTGTCACAACTGGTGGTGGGGTGACGGTGGGAGGGTGGAGATGTGTTACTGGCCTCTAGTGAGTAGAGGTCGGGGATGACGCTACTAAACATTATTCAATGGACAAGACAGCGCCTCCACCCCACCCCCTGACAAAGAACTACCCAGTCCAAAATGTCACAGTGCCAAGATTTAGAAACCTTGCTCTAGAGCAATGTCAAGGCATTATAAAACACAGGAAGTATTGGTCTCTGTCTTTATATTTATCATGGTAAACCAAATGGAATAGAATTTTTACCCATAAGTGGCCACAACTAAAGGTTTGGTTTTCTCACATATTTAAAATATTCTGCTGTAAAGAAGACTAAAGTATAATTTAGAGACAAAAAGAAGGAAACTCCATTCAAAAATAAAATGCCCTCACAAAAAAAAAAGAAAAAAAGAGAGAAATCAACTTCAAGAAATTCCAGAAGTCTAACTCCTGGTTATAAAAGGGCCTTGCCATTCCTTTTGAAAAGCTCTGGGCCAGGACAGACTCATTCTCATATACTGTGTGCTGTAGAACCAGACTTTGAGGGAAATGTTCAGTTGACTGGGACTTACCATTTATAAACTTATTTATACAATTTTCCGATATCAATGATTTATTTTAGAAACGAAACCTGGAACCCAGAAAATTGAATGTTTAGGTGTTATCCAGACTTATATGTAACTTCTTAGTTAAAAACAAAACTGAAATTCTTGGGGCATCTGGGTGGCTCAGTCAGTTAAGTATGTGACTCTTGATTTCTGCTCAGGTCATGATCTTGAGGTTTGTGAGACCCAGCATGGTGTGGCCTCTGTGCTGACAGTGTGGAGCCTGCTTGGGATTCTCTGTTTCCCTCTCTCTGCCTTTTCCCCCAAAATAAACAAATAAAAACTTTAAAAAAAACAAACACTGAAATTCTTAAGGAACTTCATTGTCAGCATTGTACAGCTTTATCTGAAATATCTCAATATCTTTGGTTTCTCTGAGTTCAGACACTGAACAAATATGTAAAAATAAGGCAATTTTAATTCTTCCAAAGTGATATGACCATATTTGCATCAAAAGTTCAAATTATTTCTCTTCTATTTTGATAGGACTGGGAAGGAGGAAAGCTCTATAAACCCATTAGCTAGCTAGCTAGCTGCCTTGTCATGCTGTCACACCTAAATCCCACTTTTGTTTAGCCTTTTCTTTACATTGTGGCAAAACTTGCAAAAACAAGACTTTTACTTCTTAAATGTAAACAGAAGTTTCAAAAATTACTTTGAATGAGGGTAAGTTTTTAAAAAAGAAGTCAGATCAGCTAAAAATAGGATGAGAAAGAAACTACATGTGAGCCTTGATGCCTGCTCACTGGCCAGTGGCCCAGAATTCCCTCCATGGCCTCAAGTAACAGATTGAAGTCTAGAGAAAAGGGGAGGGACCATTACCCCTGGAACTGGACAGAAAAGTATCAGTAGAGGTTAAGGAGGAACTCAAGGCCATGGCTGAAATCAATCATGTCACCTTCATGAGTGGGGTAGGCAGTGTTTTCTAAGAGCACTGAAAATAACAGCTGCCCTCTGAGGAGAGCCTACCGGAGGCCAGACACTTATGAATATTCTTTTTTTGATCCTATAAACAAATAGCCTTTCAGAGTTGAAAGAATCATTCCCCTTTTTCATGTGAGACAAATTAGGCTGAGAGAGAAAGAGATTACGTAACCTGCCTGAGTTCATCCAGCTGGTAAAGAGCTGTGGTGAGATTCACACATAATATGAGGGGAATGTTGAATGACTGAAAATCATATCTTCATTTGTGCATGTCTATGATGAAATTGGATCCATTGTGGGCTTTTAAAAAATTAACAGACTTTCACTTTTAAGCAGGTTTAGGTTCATATATTGTGGGCTTTTTATACCAATTTTATAAATAATCTATAACAATACAAGAAAGTTAATAATAGTTGGAGTTCTATAAATGCCATATAACCATTCCATGTATCTTTTGTGTGGTTATACATACCTATGCAATTTGACAACAATGGAATCATATATGTTCTTTAACAATTCAAAGATGTTTTATAATACAGATTTTTTTATTTTTTGCTTTTCTCCTATTTCCTGACTCCTCCACTTGTTCCCATAATCCTACACACTTGTACATTACTATGGATGTATACCTATCTGCATATACAGACATATTTAGGTCTTTTGATAATTGCTTTTATATGAGTGGAATCATTGTTTATATGTTCTTCAGGATATTTCACTCCACTATGTTTCATTCCGCTATACCTCCAAGGCGGCTGGTTTGGATCTGACTTTTTCCTGATGGCCTTCTGTCCCAGAGTACAGGTATCCCACGGCACCATTTTGCTTTGATGGGCATTTACTTTGTTTTCTATTTTTCTGCTACTGTATACAAATCAATGCAATAAATATCCTTGTACATAGCCTTGATTTATTTTGCACTCTAAAGTCATCCCTTTCCTTTACTTACTCTCCATGTTCAGACACCAGTTCACAAAATTTTATCCCCAACATGTCTCTGGAATATATCTTATCTCTGTTTCCAGGGCTCCTGGGCTCCTGCCTCGCTGGAACTTTTGTAATGTCTAGCTTGAGCTATTTCATACCTCTTTGCTGTTCTTTCTATTTCAAGATCTCTTTCACTCTTTCACTTCATTTTTCTCTCACAAAAACAAATCCTTCTGCTTCAAGGAGTATCTTTTTATTTTATTTTATTTTATTTTTTTAATATTTTTATTTATTTCTAGGAGAGAGAGAGAGAGAGAGAGACAGCGTGAGCAGGGAGGGTCGGAGAGAGAGGGAGTTACAGACTGAAACAGGCTCCAGGCTCCGAGCTGGCAGTCAGCACAGAGCCCGATGCGGGGCTCGAACCCACGAACCGCGAGATCATGACCTAAGCGAAAGTCAGACGCTTAACCGACTAAGCCACCCAGGCGCCCCTATTTTATTTTTTTNCTAGGAGAGAGAGAGACAGTGTGAGCAGGGGAGGCTCAGAGAGAGAGGGAATCACAGACTGAAACAGGCTCCAGGCTCTGAGCTGGCAGTCAGCACAGAGCCCGATGTGGGGCTCGAATCCACGAACCGTGAGATCATGACCTAAGCGAAAGTCGGACGCTTAACTGACTAAGCCACCTAGGCGCCCCAAGGAGTATCTTTTTAAAATGCAAACTGACCTCATCTTTTAAAATTTTTTTAGTTTTTAAAGTTTTTATTTATTTTGAGAAAGAGAGAGCATGAGTAGGAGAGGGGCAGAGAGAGAGAGAGAGAGGAGAGGTGGAGAAGACCAAGCAGGTTGTCAGCACCGAGCCCCAAGTGGGGCTCGAACTCAAAAAACTGTGAGATCATGACCTGAGCAAAAGTCTGAAGGATAATCCACTGGGCTACCCAGGTACTCCTTTATTTTTTATTTTTTTAAATGTTTATTGATTTTTGAGAGAGAGACACACACACAAAGTGTGAGCCGGGGAGGGGCAGAGAGAGAGGGAGAGACAGAATCCTAAGCAGGCTCCAGGCTTAGAGCTGTCAGCACAGATCCTGACGCAGGGCTTGAACCCAGGAACTGTGAGACCAGGACCGGAGTTGGATGCTTAACCGACTGAGCCACCCAGGGGCCCCACCCAGGTGCTCCTTTAATATGCAAACTGACCTCATCTTTTTAGGGAGCTCCCTAACATGCAAATAGTCCAGCTGGCTAAGAGAAACAGCAATGCATTTGAGGTGACAAATGGAAACCAATACTTAGACTGCATGCAGGGCGGACAGTGAGGAGGGGAGACAACTGTGAAATGAGAGAGGGCCTGCTCCATCTGAATTGTTAGCTCCTGCTTGGCCTCAATTAGTCCCAGGAGGGAATGTGGACCAGATTTGCCTGATCTTCTAATTTTTCACACTTGAAAATTGGACATTTTTGTGGTAAAATTGGATTTTCGCGGTAACTTTCCAATTTTCTAGCTACACCAAAACATCTGGGGTCAGACACTGGCCCGGAAAAATCCAGTGTGGCTCCTTCTGCTGTTCCCATCTCCCACGGCTCCACTCTGCACACCCTTTCGCTCTGACCTCTGGTGGTCATTCCTTGTTTGTTCCTCCTCTGGTAGGTAACTAAGATGTAACTGATGCTTTATTCTTGGATCTAGTCAGAGTCTTGGGGTATGAGAACAGGAAGGAAAGCATAACAGAGAGAAGAGCTGACATTAGAGGTCCGTGGTCTATTACTTTTCCTGGACGTCCTGTGGAGGCAAAGAAATCAGCCTCTGCTGGCACCTGAGAGTGAAGCAGTGACGTCTGTCAGATGTCACCCACACACTGTATTCCAGGGACCAGTTCTCTTGATCTATGGAGTTGGAATTCTAGCTCTATTTATTGCATGCCCATCATATGCCAGGCCACAGTTAGACATTCACATACATTTCTGCATTTATGCCTCATAACCGGGTGAGTTTCATCATGCCGACTTTTCGAATAGGGAATGTGGGCTCTGGGAAGTTAAGTGGCTTGCCTCAAATCACGTAATAAGTGGGAGTGCTTGGCTTCAAACCTTAGTCTTTCAACTTCAAATACATTTCCATTGAGTGCATTGTTGTTACAAGCCCAAGATGGATTTGGTGCCTTATACAGGGGCCATGTAGAAGAAGTAACTTTACTCTTCCTGATGGGATACATGATTAAAAGTGTGGTTTGCCCAAGGCCAGTTTGACCCTGATAAAGATCTTTATTGAAGCTTGTTCATATCCACTAGTTATTTATCACTATTTCCAGGAAAAAAAAACACATGTAATAATAGAAAAATGCTACCATGAGCTTCCAAGCTTAGAGCATAAATGATTCTGCCCAATCAGCCTCAATTCACATTCCTATAAATTCAGCTTTACAAGAGTCTCTATGCTCCAGCAATGTCCTATTAAATCCTGTCTTGGAGAGACTTTCTGGTTGGGGCTCAGCGTTTTCATCTAAGTTGTGTTGCCTGGAGTTCATGTCCTCTTCAGGTTTTTTACACATACTTGTTTGTGATGGGTCTAAGTTAAGTGTCAATGATTTCTTTGGGAAACCCAGTTTCTTCTGATCATCTTCTCTACTTTCTCTAAACTACAGATGAGAGTGGCAGAGAGTCCTTAATTCAAGTCCATTTTTGGAGAACTTTTCATTTTTCTCAGTAATACTCATTAAACATCTAAATTTCAAATGCTGCACTTCGTGCTGGAGATATAAAGGTTTTGTGGCTCTTGAGGCTCTTGCAATCCAGTTTGGGAGGCAGGCATGGGAACAAATAATTCCCAAAACGTGTGACAAGTACCCAGGTCCAGCACTGGCACAAAGGAGGAGGACATCAACATTGCCTGTCTGAGAGAACAGGCCCCAAATGGAGGAAGCCTGCACCATGGCCACAGTGAGGAATCTAACTTTCAGATCTCTTTTAGGAACACATCCTTGCTTTTCCTCAGGCCACACAGAAGGACAGTGAGAGTCAATGGTTCTGCAGGGACTTATAAAGCCAGCGACTGCTTCTTACATTAGCTAATTGTAGGTAGCTCCTGTCACAGTACATATAATCTGAGGACAAATGCCATCTTATCTTTCAATCTTCCTTAGCATCATATTTGCTTAATTTTCTCAGTCTGTCTTAACCAATAGGCCCTGGCTTTTAAAACATGCAGATCCATACTGCCTAATGGGTGAAGGGTTTTGTTCAAACTTTAGGATTAAAAGTTAACAGAAAAGATTCCAACCACAGCAAGTCATGCCCCTTCTACGAGGTTGAGTCATCACTTAGGCCTTGACCATAGCCTATGAAGCATCTCTTCTTCCTGTCTTTCCATTGCTAAAACTTTCCAAGTACATTTCCATAAGATTTAGCCTTGGAAAGGGAGCTGTTCTATTTTGGTGTGAGTCTCTTGGGAAATCAAGTCCAGAGGAGAAAAAGCTAAGTGATAGAGCCTTAATTATGGCCAGGACTGAATGGGATCACCATTTCTCCTTAAATCACAATATCCCTAGTGCCCTGAAATGTGAAAAGATATGTGTCCAGGCATTTCGGTTCATTTCTGGAGAGTTTATACCAAAGCCACCATTAGGCTAAGGACCCCATAGAATGGGTAGTTATGAATTCTATGGGTACGTGAATGAAAAGTTGGGTTGTATTAAAAGTAATAAAAGTGATAAAATCTTTGGTCATAATAGTCACAATATTGGAAGATCAAGTCTAGTAGTGTTGGGGGAAAAGCTAGAAACTTCATTATTTGTGTGTTTAAAAAAAAAAACACACCTGATAATAGGGGCACCTGGGTGGCTCAGTCGGTTAAGCGTCCAGCTTCGGCTCAGGTCATGATCTCATGCTTTGTGGGTTCGAGCCCCACATTGGGCTCTGTGCTGACAGCTAGCTCAGAGCGTGGAGCCTGTTTCAGATTCTGTATCTTCTTCTCTCTCTGACCCTCCCCTGCTCATGCTGTCTCTCTCTCTCTCAAAAAAAAAAAAATTAAAGAAATTGATAATATTCCCTACAGTGCATTGTTTACTGAAATGGTAAGAGTCACACAGTACCAAGTGTTCATTCTCATGTAGAAAATTGGTTGTAGAGTAGTGGAAAATTGTAGGACCATCACAATTGGACTGGAACGGGGAACTTGTGTTAGAAGCCTCCCATTTGTGACACAGCTCGGCAGAGGGGCCAAATCGCTCATACAAGACTATAGAAAGCTGAGAGACCATCCTAGGACAGGAGAAAGAATCTTTGTTAAGCCAGAATCCTGAACCAGAGAAGCAGTACTTATCAAGCATCAAGGCCAGATGAGGTAATACTAGAAATGAATTAATTGATTTTTAAAAAGTCAAGTTGATGCTAAGACAACCTCAACTAGATCCAGAAATAAAGTGCAACAAGGCCTGGTGTAGATTGGAAAGTGATGTTGCCAAGGTGGCAGAGGAGGAGACCCCAGCCTCTGTTCCCCGAGAAAGCTCGACAATTAGGCAGCTATCCGTGAACAAAAATAGATCTGGAAGAGCTCTGGAAGCCAGTTAAGAACTTCAACAACACACTGAAACAAAAACAGCACAATATGGGAAGGAAGACAGCTTGAGTTTGCTTTCAGCCTCCCATTCCCCAAGCTGGCATTGCTCCACAGCAAGAAGAAACTTCCAGAAGGGTTCCCCATGCAGGGAAAGGAAGAACACGGTGAGCAAAGAGCTTCCCTGGCCTTCAGGACCCTACATGAAGTTCCCACATGAGTTTCACCCCACCCACGGACAGGCAAAGCTGAGATGTGTATATAGAGATGGTAGAAACAAGGGAGAAAAGCAGGGCTTGCCAGTAGCAGTCATGCAGTGGGAGTGATCGTGGTTTCCACTGATCTGCTCCATAGACAAACTGGGCGGCTTTTGCCACTGAAAAGAAAACAAAAACAAAAACAATGGCCACCAAAGCCACTGATCCTCTGTAGATTTTACCAGCTTTCATCTCACAGGTGTTCATGTGTGCTGACCCCAGCCACCCAAGTCTCTCCCTGTTCCCTTCCCCAAACTCTGTCAGAACCCAAGAACCACACCCATGGGCAGCCCAGTCCATGACAGCCACCTGAGGACAAGACCTAAGCCCAGTGGCTGACCTCCACCACTGTGTGCATGCTCCAGGCTCGCTCCTCCAGCTGTGCTGCCGATGGCCAGGATCCCTGAGGCTGCCTGTGGGCCCCGATCAAGCTCTGTCTTCTGTCACAGTGCTTATCTGCCACTAGTCCCTCCAGCTAGCTCCATTTGCACACCCCAGCCAGACCTCCGTCACCAGCCTTCATTGCTGTGTGCCCATGGCAAGACACAGCAGCCATAGGAGGGCACGTCAATAGCTAGGGCCCCTGCAACTGCCGGCACACCACTAGTGAGCCTTGGCCCTTACTGCCTGCCATGGCCCCCACTGACACATGCGTTTTTCAGACCAGCCCTATCATCACACAGGCACCTGCACTTGGCCCCCGCAGCTGAGTGTACGCATACCACTGGCTCTGGCCACTACCAGTGTTTGCCCTAGTCCTTAGCTGTTGTCCCTAGAGGAGCTATTGAGGACTCAAACAACCTTTGCATCGTCAGCAGACACCCTGCAGCGCTCACCCAGGACCATGTAATTGTCAATGCTGTGGACACTAAGGCAATGGCCTGAGGCAATGGACCACATGGCCTCTTGGAACCAGTGCAGCAACACACCTCTGTACTTGGCCTTCAGTGGATTTTTCTGCATAGACCTTGCAGACCAGGAGAAAATAGGGTAATATTCTAAGCACCCCCAAAAAAGAATCTGCCAATCAAGAATGCTTTACTCAGCAAAGTTGTCTTTGAGAAGAGAAGGCAAGATAAAGACTTTCCCAAACAAATGAAAGCTGAGGGAGTTCATTTCCACTAGACCTGCCTTAGAAGAAATGCTGAAATGAAAGGATGATAACTAGAAACACGAAAATAAGTCACATCCTGGGAAAAATAAGGATACAGTCAGATTCAGAACACTCTAATACTGTAATGTCAGTGGTGTGTTCACCACGTAATTCTAGTATAAAGGTTGAAGAACACAAGTAATTGAAAGTACTATAGCTGTCATAGTTTGTTATGGATACACAACATAAAAAGAAATAAATGTCACTTCAAAAACTTAAAAAGTGGAGGAGGATGATAAAAGACTGGAGTTTACTGTTTTCTTTATTTTAGAGAGAGAGAGATTGACCATGTGAGCAGGGAGAGGAGGACAGAGGGAGAGAGAGAATCTTAAGCAGGCTCCACACTCAGCATATAGCATGAAATGGGGCTCTATCTCACAGCCCTGGGATCATGACCTGAGCCAAAATCAAGAGTCAGATACTCAAGCGACAGAGCAACCCAGGTGTCCCAAAGAGTAGAGTTTTTGTATGTGATTCAGGTTAAATTGTTATCAGCTTAAAAAATAACTGTTATGCTTATAAGATGCTTCAGGAAATTCTCAGAGTAATGAAAATGAAAACCTATAGTAGATACATACAAGATGAAAAGAATGGAAACAAAGAATACTACCACAGAAAATCCATCAATTCGCAAAAGAAGTTAGTGAGAGAAGAATAAAAGAATAAGGAAACTGAAAAATAGCCACAAAACAATGAACAAGATAGCAATAGTATGTCCTTACCTACTAATAATTACTTTAAATGTAAATGATTAAGTGCTCTAATCCAAAGGGATATAAAACAACAAGAGGCAACTATATACTGCCTACAAGAGACTCAGTTCAGCTTCAAAGACACACATAAGCACAAAGTGAAGGGATGGGAAAAAAAATTCCAAGCAGATGGAAACCAAACAAATCAGAAAAGCTACATTTATATCAGGCAAACAGACTTCAAGTAAAAAAACCTCATTATGAGGGCACCTGGGTGACTCAGTTGATTAAACACACGACTTCAGCTCAGGTCATGATATCACAGTTGGTGAGTTTGAGCCCCGCATTGGGATCTGTGCTGTCAGCGCAGAGCCCTCTTTGGATCTTCTGTCCTCCTCTCTCTCTGCCCTTCCCCTGCTTGTGCTCTCTGTCTCTCTCAAAAATAACCCTCATTATGTAATGATAAGGGGCTCAGTGTATCAAGAGAATATAACAATTATAAACACATAGGTACCCAACAAAGGATTACCTAAATATATAAAACAAATACTAGCCCATCTGAAGGAAGTAATAGAAAACAATACCATAGAGGCAGGGGACTTCATAGCCCACTTTTAAAAATGGACACATCATTCAGACATAAATAAGGAAAATAGGATTTGAACTATACTTTAGATCAAATCGACCTAACAACCATATGTAAAATATTCTATCCAACAGCAGCAGAATACACATTCTTAAGAGCACATGGAACATTCTCTAGGATAGATCATATGTTCATTACAAAACAAGTCTCAGCCAATTTAAGATTGAAACCATATCAAATATGTTTTCTGACCACAATGTTATGAAAATAAAAATCAGTAATAGGAGGAAAACTGGAAAATTTACAAATATGTGGAAATTAAACATCACACTTCTGAGCAACAAATGGCTTAGAGAAAAAATTAAAAAGGAAATAAAAAGATATATTGAAACAAATGAAAATGGAAATATAGCATACCAAAACCTATGAGATACAACAAAATTAATGTAAGAGGAATCCTTATAGCAAAAAATGCCTACTTTAAGAAAAAAGATCTCAAATAACCTAACTTTATACCTCAAGGAAGTATAAAAACAAGAACAAGTTAAGCCTAAAGTTAGTAGAAGGAAGAAAAGAACAATGTTCAGAGTGGAAATAAATGAACTACAGAATACAAAAAAAAAAAAAAAAAAAAAGAGGTCAACAAAATTTAGTTTTCTTAGATGGTAAATAAAATTCACAAACCTTTAACTAGACTTACCAAAAGAGAGAGTGTGAGAGAGAAAACACAAAATCAGAAATGAAAAAGAGGGGCACCTGGGTGACTCAGTTAGTTGAACATTAAACTCCTGAGTTTGGTTTGGGTCATGACCCCAGGGTTGTGGGATTGAGCCCCACATTGGGCTCTGTGCTGAGTGTGGAGCCTTCATGGGATATTTTCTTTCTCTCTGTCTCTCTCTCTGTCTCTCTCTCTGTCTCTCTCTCCCCTCTCCATCTTCCTCAGTCCCCTGCTTGGGTTCGCTTTCTTTCTAAGAAAGAATGAAAGAAAGAAAGAATGACTGAATGAAAGAAAGAAAGAAAGAAAGAAAGAAAAGAAGGAAGGAAGGAAAGAGAGGGAAAGGGAGATATTACAGCTGTTATCACAGAAATACAAAAGATCCTAAGAGATTACTATAAACAGTTAAACACCAACAAACTGTTCAACCTAGGAGCCCTAGAAACATACAACCTTCTAAGTCAGAATCATGAAAAAATAGAAAATCTGAACGCACCAATAAGAAGTAAGAAAATTGATCAGTAATCAAAACCTTCCCAACAAAGAAAAGCCAGATGGCTTCATGGGTGAATTTTACCAAACATATAAAGAAGAATTAATGCCAATTCTTTTCAAATTCTTAAAAAAATTGAAGACAGGGAACACTCCCAAACTCATCCAAGGCTAGCATTACCCTCATACCAAAGCTGGCAAGGATACTACAGGAAAAGAAAATGACAGGTGAAGATCCCTAATAAATATAGATGCAAAAATTCTCCACAAAATACTAAAACTGAATTCAACATCACATTAAAAGGATCATATATCATGTTCAAGTGTGATTTTTCCTGGGAAGCCAAGGATGGTTCAATATATGGTTATCAATAAATGTGTGATACACCACATTAATAGAAGGAAAGACAGAAATCAAATGATCTTTTCAGTAGATACAGAGAAAGGATTTAACAAAACTCAACGTTCTTTCATAATAAAACCTCTAAAATATTGGGAATAGAATGAACATACTCAGTATAAAACAAGTCATACATATATGGCAAGCCCACAGCTGACATCATACTCAGTGGTGAAAGATTGAAAACTTACCCTCTAAGGTCAGAAGCAAGACAGGGGTGCCTACTCTCACCACCCTAATCATCATATTACTGGGAGTTTTAGCCCGAGCAATTAGATAAGAAAAAAAAAAACAACCTTATAAAAGGCACCTGAGTTAGAAAGAAAGTAATAAAATTGTCTGTGTTCTAATGACAAAATTTTGTAAAGTGAATTTTTTTAAAGTTTATTTATTTTTAGTTTTGAGAGAGAGAGGAGACAGGGTAGGCGCAGAGAGAGGGAGAGAGAGAATCCCAAGCAGGCTCTGCCCTGTCGGCACAGAGCCCAGTGTGGGGCTCAAACTCATGAACTGTGAGATCATGACCTGAGCTGAAATCAGGAGTTGGACACTTAACCGACTGAGTCACCCAGGTGCCCTCAGTGACATATTTCTGTATATAGAAAATCCTAAAGACTCCACCAAAATCCTTTAAGATCTATTAACCAATCCAGTAAGATTTAGGATACAAAATCCATATACACAAATCAGTTACATTTCTATACACTAACAAAGTATCTGAAAACAATTCCATTTATAATAATGAAAACAATAAAATACTTAGGTGTAAATGTAACCGATCAAGTTAAGTATCTATACACTAGAAACTATAAAACATTGAAGAAAGAAACTGAGGATAAGAATAAATGGAAAAATAGCTGTGTTCATGGATCAGAAGAGTTAGTATTGTTAAAATGTCCATACTACCTAAACCCATGTAGAGATTCAAAGCAGTCCCTATGGCATTTCTTACAGAAATAGAAAAAAAAATCCTAGAATTATTATGAAACTGCAAAAATCTCAAGATAGCCAAACAAACCCCAAAAAAACAAACAAACAAAAAAAAACCAACAAAAAAACAAAAAACCCAGCCAAAGCAATCTGGAGAAAGAACGAGGCTGGAGATACTACACTTCCTGGTTTCAAACTATAGCAGAAAACTATAGTAATCAAAACAGTATGATACTAGCAAAAAAACAGACATATGTACCAATGGAACAGAATCAAGAGCCCAGAAATAAACACACATATACGTAGTCAGCCAGTATTTGACAAGGGAGCCAAGAATACTCAAGATAGGATGGTCTCTTCAACCAATGATATTAAGAAAACTGGATATCCACATGCAAAAGAATGAAATTAGACCCTTATCTTACACCACATGCAAAAATTAACACAAAATGTGGTGAGGGCTTGAAAGTAAGATTTGAAATCATAAAAATCCTAGAAGAAAACACAGGGAAAAAGCTACATGATGTTGGTCGTGGCAACAGTTTTTAGGATTTGACACCAAAAGAACAAGCAATAAAAGTAAAAACAAATAAGTGGAACAACACCCAGCTAAGTGTTTCTGCACAGCAAAGGAAACCATCAACAGAATGAAAAGGTGACCTACTGAATGGGAGAAAATATTTGTAAGCCATGTATCTGATAAGGGGTTAATATCCAAGACATATAAAGAGCCTATACAATCCAATAACAAAAAATTCCATATAATAATCGGATTAAAAACTGGGTAGAGGACTTGGACATTTTTCCAAAGAAGATATACAAAATATATATGAAAATGTGCTCAATATCACTAATCATCAGAGGAATGCAATCAAAACCACCATGAAGTATCATTTCACACCATTAGGATGGCTGTTATTGAAAAGATATGAGATAACAAATGCTGATGAGGATGTGGAGAAAAAGGAATCCTGGTTCACTGTCGTTAAGAATGTAAACTGGTACAGCTACTATGGAAAACAGCATGGAAGTCCCTCAAAAATTATAAACCTGGGTGGCTCCGTTGGTTAAGTGTCCAGCTTTGGCTCAGGTCATGATCTATCTCATGGTTCATGAGTTTGAGCCCCACGTCGGGCTCTGTGCTGACAGCTCAGACCCTGGAGCCTGCTTCAGACTCTGTGTCTCCCTCCCTCTCTGCCTCTTTTCCACTTGCACTCTGTGTCTCTCTCAAAAATAAGTAAAAATTAAAAAAATTAAAAATAGAACTACCATATGATCTAGCAATTTCACTTGATATATATTTGAAGAAGATAAAAATCACTATTTCAAAGAGATTATCTGCATACTCATATGCATTGCAGCATTATTCACAGTAGACAAGACATGGAAGCAAATTAAGTGTCCTTTAACAGGTGAATGGATAAAGAAAAGGTCTACATATAAAAATATAATGATTAATATTATTTACATATAATAAAATTATTTATTTATATATTTTTTGTTAATATATTTATGTATATATAATGGAATATTGTTCAGCCATAAAAAAGAAATCCTGCTTTCAACATGGATAGAATTGACAGCATTGCCATCTAAAAACCTTGAATACATAGAATCAGAGTAGAATGGAGTAGTTGCCAAAGGCTGAGGAGTGGGGGACACAGTGGGGGACATGGAGAGATGTTGGTCAAAGGGCACAGTTATACGATCCGTAAGTTTTAGGGATCTAATGGACAGCACAGAGACTATAGTCGACAATATTGTATTGTAATTTTCAAAGTTGCTAGGAGAATAAAGCTTTAATGTTCTCACCATAACAACGATTTAAAAATGACAATGGAGTCAGGTAAAGGGTGTGCTAACTGACCTAACTGTGGTAAACATTTTGTGATATATGTGTGTAACAAATCATCACACTGTATGTCTTTAAACTTACACAGTGTTAAATGTCAATTATGTCTCAGTAAAGCTGGAGAGGGGTGGGCAGGAAATGCTCCTGATATAAGGTTCAGGAAGGGGGCCCTGAAAGTGTGAGAGCAATTGAAGTTTTACTGGGATGATTACTAAATTAAAGGAATCAGACCTACTCCTGTACTAAATCCTTCTGGATTTATGCAGTGTTAGAATCCTCAAATGTTTGAGGAGTGCAGACTGTAGAATCACCCCCAGCACCACCCCAGCTCAACCTTCTTAATGTATTGTTGAAGAAAAGGAGGCCCAGGGCACAGCTACTTAGGGCCAGATGGGACTTCCCACTCTGAGTTCCTGAGCTTTCACTAGGATTTCCCCACACTCAGTTTCACTGGCAAACTTTTTTAGTTGAGTACATAATCAACATCTATTACATGCTAGGTTCTGTGTGTGGTAGAGGTTAGGGATTCAAAGATACATATGAAGATTATGACCTACTTAGTGAGAGAGAGAGCTTCCGAACTCATTCTTTTACACCAGATAAAAATTATTCATAGATTTTAATTATATGGATAAGTGCATATACAAAAATGCTAAGTGAAATAAACAGGAAACGTGTGTGTGTGTGTGTGTGTGTGTGTGTGTGTGTGTATTCTGATCTTAATTGTGCTAGAAAAATACTTGGAAACTTGAGAAATGCAATAACCCACTAATGACCCTTAGTTATGGAACATGAGAAGGCCTTGCGTTATGCACTTTTTTGCTCTCCCTCCAGGAGATCAAAGGGGCCAGGAACCAGGTTTTTTACTTGTTATTGGTGCCTCTTGACCCAGCTGCCACCCAGTAGCAGTTCAGTAGATGTTGAATCAATGAGACTCCCTTCTGAACGCGGTCCCCACCCCGAAGGAACACGTCTGCTACGGGGAAGAGTAAGAGAAAGAGGTGAAGGACGAGGTTAGCACGCCCGTGGGACACAGGTGTGCAAGAACCAAAACCAGAAAAGGCCCCTAGCCTGGAGACAGACGGAAACTGACGCTCGCCCCCTGGCGGCGGAACAGGACGCTCGGAGGTACCCCCAGCCCAGCCCCCCGGGGTGGGCGCCTTCGGGAACTTGAGGTTAGAGGCTGCGCTCACACCCGGCGCAGGCACTAATCTGATCTGTCCTGTGGGGGGATGCGTCTCAAGAAGCGAAGTCCCGGGGCGCCTGGGTGGCTTAGTCGGTTAAGCGTCCGACTTTCGCTTAGGTCATGATCTCGCGGTTCGTGGGTTCGAGCCCCGCGTCGGGCTCTGTGCTGACTGCCAGCTCGGAGCCTGGAGCCTGTTTCAGCCTGTGACTCC